>NC_060212.1:58357500-58692500 GCF_021130785.1 Homalodisca vitripennis
TCTGAGAAACATAAACTGAAGAAAATATAGGTAGAATTGAAATAATTTCTTCTAATCTGAGACAATCCTCTTGAGGCCGTCATGAGTGTAAAAATTCAACGGATTCATTGATATTTATTGATATTTTTGCAAATGAAGTAAATACCACAAAAAGTGCAAGAAGTCATGTGCTGTCCTTTCATACGTGTTGTAACTGTGACATTCCCAAAGTTTATCTTTGTCACTGAGAGTTTTGACAGTAACAAACAAATTTTTGTGACTACGTTGTCTTTCTATTTGATCAAAATATTTTTATGAGATCTAATAAAATATGTAGTATCTAACAAGATAGATTACGCCAAGTAACGTTTGGTTGCAGGAAAATCTTTAGTGTTATTTTATTCTAGTTATTTTCCACCATCGGAGATACAGACTATCAACGCCAACGGCGCTGTGAAGCGGGTACAACGGTTATCGGAAGATAACCGGATCAAGCAATGTCGAGCGTGGCTGCTGCTTGGATGGGTGACCGCTGAGCGATCCTGTCCTTGAAAGCAGGCCCCCTGCACGGCCATTGTTGGTGGTTCGGAAGTCACCTTTAAGCCGTTGGTCCCCAGGTTAAGTGTTAGAGAGGGCTTCTTAGCCCTAACTACGCCTGGCAAAATAAGACATCTTTGCTTTCTGGCAAAATAATACATCGTTGCTTTACTTTACTTTACTATCATAGAGGAAACACTTTATTAAACCCCTTAGACAGGCAAAAGACGACCCGTGCAAGTCTATTCAGTGTTATGCTTTAATTACCCTCATCCCAATCGAATGGTCGGACATGTACCATCATCGAACTTACTTTTGACATTATAAAAATGAATGAACCTTAATATAAACCTTCAACAAGTGTATATGACTTTTAATTCTAGAAATATAGTGTGGACAGACAGCCAGATAGAAAATACATTTTTCCAGATCCTCAAATGAAACACCCTAGTGATACACGACTATACAAAGCTAAATATAACGTATTGTAAGATATAGTAAACTATTGTCAAACTCAAATACCAATCATTTTTTTATGCTGAAATTATTGGTGTGAAGAGTATATTACTAATAAATAATATGCAGTATTATAGCTAATACTAGTAATGTATAACTGAGATGTACATAGTATGTAAACAGCAAAATCTGTAATGTGTAACTCATATGTGCATGAGTAAGTAATAAACAGCAAAATCCGTAATGTGTAACTCATATGTGCATGAGTACGTGATAAACAGCAAACTTGTAATGTGTAACTCATATGTACATAATTAAGTATGAAACAGCAAAATCCGTAATGTGTGACTCATATGTGCATGAGTACGTGATAAACAGCAAAACTCGTAATGTGTAACTCATATGTACATGAATAAGTAATAAACAGCACAAATTTTAATATGTATCTCAGACATGCAAGACTAAGTTATAAATAGCAAACCTCATAATGTGCAACTCAGATGTGTATGAGTGTGATAAACGTCTCCTTGAATATTCAATCATATCCATTGCGCTGCGGCACGTTCTCTCGAAACGTGTTTGTTCATAACTAAACAGTGCACTGCTCGTTATTGACTTTTGTGATGTATTGGCTGACTGAATTGAGACGTTTGTTTACCGTAATTGTAAAAAAAATGCAGTGTCAAAAATAAATTAATATTTTACACATCTGAAAATGTATAATGCATTGCTATTAAGAAACTGCATTGTATAGTGAAATATGCAAATACCTGCTGTATTGATTATAATAACATTTAGTTTTAAAAGTTTTGTATATAAGGTAGGACTTTAATAATGTAAACTGAACCATTACAATCATTAAAACAATCCGGGATATTTTTATAATCCTCTCCGCCTCGGAGATTATTGGAATTCATTACAATAGTACTGTAACTTATGAATAATTCTATGTTATGCCCTTTGTTGAAGGTTATTTTTGACGATGGAAGGATTGTGAAGGAAACAGGATTTTTCCGGACATTTGCCATCGTTAAGTGAAACAAGAAAACAGTAACACTACGTTTCGAGATCTGCAATCTGATCTCTTCTTCAGGTAAAGAACTAACCTAATACATAATTACAAACTAGGTTAAAATAAACAAATCTTACTAAATAAAACTAATCTACTAAAATATAAATATAAAATAAATATAAAAAATAAAAACTAAAACTAATCTTACCTAGTTTGTAATTATGTATTAGGTTAGTTCTTTACCTGAAGAAGAGATCAGATTGCAGATCTCGAAACGTAGTGTTACTGTTTTCTTGTTTCACTTAACGATGGCAAATGTCCGGAAAAATCCTGTTTCCTTCTATGTTATGAACAAACTTACTTATCAATCTCCGATAAAATATTTATCTTTACGATTGTTACACAACTTGTTAAATGGGTCTATGTCAGATTATGTTATATCACAAATAAATGTATTAAAATTAGTTATAATATTTCCAAAGTGGCGGCCATTTAATTTCACTTTTATGCAATATCTAACAAATCAATGTTTTGATCAAAATTTTAAGGCACTAAAATCAATATTTAGCATGCTATTCGTTATTTTATTATAGATCACGCAATTTAAATCAAGTATTTGAAATTTATATATATATATATATATATATATACTAGAACACCATTATTTTTTCATCCAAAATAAGATCAATAACGGTTTTAATACAATTTTGACCTATACAATTGAAATACCTAAGTCAAACTCTATGGGTCCTTAAGAATTTTCTGCTAGTTATATTTTGCATACCTTATTCTACAGGTGTCCACTGTATCAGATCAAAAAGAATTCTAGAATGCGTGATTCTTGTCAGGTTTTGCCGTTGTCCATGTAGTTATAATTCGTGCAGAGTATCTTTGCGTGGAACACATATTGCATCTTTGAATCTTGGGTTACCAATTATTACGTAGAACGTCCAAAACAGTTTTCGCTAAACAGGGTAACTAGAACATCTAGTTTTAAACTAGAAGCAAATTTTAATCTGAGTCTCCACGCAATGGCATTAAAATATTCTAGCACGAATGTCATGCCACCGAATATGTTTTCAATTGCAGTTAAAATAATACATCTCTACATATGTAAATGAAAGCCATGCCACGCTTGGTAGCAGCGCCCCCTGGCTGCAATGGCGATAACTATATATCTCGATAGGTTGAAATTTTTATCATGCAAAGAATGTTTCAAACCTATTACATTATATGCGTTCACAAGACATCTAAAGTAATCATTAAGGACTATATATTATTAGGTTTAGTACTTCCTTCGGTTATTTACCCTTACAACAAATTGGACCTTCTCGTTCTGACATTTGTAAAGAGCCTGTAATAATTAAATGCGTAATTGTGATGATACAGAGATAGATCTTTGGATGGTGGAGTGGTAACTTACAGTACATAGTCCTATAAAATATTGGGACAGAATAAGGCTTAAATACTAATCCGGCTCGTAGAGGACGCAAAGGAACGGTATTATAAGCGTAATTATACCACAAAAGAGTTCAATCAGGGTCCCAGGATGATGTGATTGTGGTTTTAGCCTTTTGCAAAGTCTATAAAAAATACTAAATTAAAATAATTTGTGGGTAGGAGAGGAGAAAGTGTACAAATGAGAGAGGTTAATACATTTGTAATACAGGACTGTCAAATTTACCGAAGATGTCCTCGTCTGCTATACAGGCGACACAAGAATTTGTTACACCTCCTAACTAAACAACTGTCACAAAGTTGTTACACTGTCTGGGCACTCGATAAACAATTCATAAAACGAACATTGCAAAGGCACATGTCTTTGAAATTTATAGTGACTTGACAGTGTATTCCCTAAGAGTGGAAACAGACACCACAATTAGTTACTGCATTTAAATGCGTGGCGAGGGGGTAAAACACCACACACCTCGGAGAGAAACAGATTTCAACTCAATAATGTAGGGCCTGTTCCATATATGGGTTTTGAAAAATGTGTACAATAAAACCAAATCATTGTTCAATGAAAACCATTAAATATGCGATCACTCTTTGATTTGTTGTTATGGTGTTCGATTATTTCTGTAATCAACCATTTCATTTATTGTGTACTACAGTCGTACAGGATAATTGGTATCCGCACGTTTTATGAAGTACACGCGTTCATATTTATGTGTTTTATTGCGTATGAGCGTTTTACTACTTATGAAACTTATTTATTTTATTTGAACACGATTCCTTCGTGCACACTAAAAGAGTGATAGCATTGATGTAATTTGTTAAAAACTACTTGAAATATCAAGTGAACCAAACAATTATTAACCGATAAATTTGTGAATACCACAGTTTGCGTATTCCCGTAAAAATTTTCTAACCTGCAATACTCTTGTCGTACATAGAAAAACTACAGTTTTTGGTAATTTTATAAATATTTAAAAAGTTATAAAATAACTATTAAAACTAGTTGTACTATTAAGACAAAAAGCTTATTTTCTAAATTTTGATTTTTAAAATTATATTTGTTAATTCTTTTTTTAATTTTTACCACTAACATGTTGGTTTAAGTTGCTGTTTCGCACTGACGACGTCCAGGAGAGGAGCACTTGCCTCCTGCTGCTCTCTCATCATGGGTGGTCGCAGACAGCTTCCAGAGATATAGTATAATATAAGCAACATCGAGCTCGATTACAATGCATGCCTGCTCATGAGATTTTGGTGAACCCTCCTCAGAGTTTCTCAAGAACGCATTAAGCCTTTTAATTGCAATATAGTTATAGCATGTACTATATTACGAAAAGTTGGCAAATAAAACATTTTACATGGAGTAATTCCATGTAATTAATATGTAACACAGAAAACTTTTTTTCATGAATACTCAAAAATCTAATTATTATAAGTTAAGAATTTTTTTAGATTAAGAATTAGGGTAATATTATCGACAATACGTAGCAATAGCATACATTTTATAGCATAACCACGATGTACACAATAGTTAGAAACGTTGAGCATCAAACTCAAGTTTTTTACTATCCAAATAGTTCATTATTTTCTGAAGAAAAGTAATACATCATCTCCAACTGTAGGCAACGTAGAATTTATTACTTGTAGAAAAGTAAAATTCTGAGAACGATTGCTTCATTTTATATAACTTTACTATCATTAGAAAATATTTTCCTTCTTAATGATATTGTTAAAGAACGATATTTATTTTGGGAAGAGTGTTGGTGTACACACTCCCCTGGCAGGATTTCCCTGCACGGCTGTCTCTAACGAGTTACAGTTAATTAACGGTCAGAGAAACAGGTTATTGTAATCTCTAGTAAAGGGAGTTCTCAATAACTGAATACTGTGCCTGAGGTTGTCCTTAGAGGAGGCTTGGCAGGAGAGAAACTACGTAACATCGATAACAACAATGGTACTGCTCTACCTATACCTTAGTACATACCTTATAGAATATCTTTAAGTACATACTATATGAACATTCTACGCAACTCATGGAAGAATTATTGTGTAATATATTTATAGAAAACGTTTATGAACTAAAATTTGAAGTTACGATGATTGATAATAATTTTATATTGGCATTTAACAAGAAAATTTACATTGAATTAGAATATTTGTGAGTACTCGTAGTACTATCTGCGTAACATACACATGAATTAAAGGATACCTCCTTTATTTATTTTTGACTTTGAATTGTTCCAAATATTGTTGGTGAGCGTAAATTTGCAAACACAATAAACAAATAAATATGGTTCGTTAATCTTTATACTCGTATAGAATAAGTCTTTTTGCATATTTTATCTTGAAGTGTTATTACAGTATCTTGAAGAGTGGTTGTATTGAAGTGTAGAGTACTGAAACTCATTGGGCATTACGTCTTAACAATAAATAATCAAGTTTTTACTATGCAGGATTGTCACTTAGAAGAGACGGCCTATGGATTGTCAATATAAAACTAATTGTAAACTCATGACTAAGTTGTACATAGACATAGATGATTTCAGTAGACGTATAAATGAAAAAAACCTTTTCGGCTTATAAATAGTAATATAAGGTTGCTATGTAAGTTTTTGAAAATGATTTTAATTCATCGTAGTTTTGAGTATGGAGATTGCTACTAATTGAATTTAATCATAATTTATTTCTAAAAATATTTACATGCGTATAAATTAAATATCAAATTTATATTATCTTGTTACTATACGAGTAAAATGTTTACATTAAAATATTATACTCATCAATTTAAAGTGGCCTAGGAAATGAGCCTACATGGGCAGAAAAGCTTGTGCATAGGCTTGAGTTGTTTCTCTGGAGATTTTGGACGAATTGAATCTGGTGATTAATTATCATATAACATCCAAAAACACACACACACACGCCAAAAAAACCGTATTTACATAATACGGTATTGAAATTTATTAGCGAACATACTACCAATGATTTAAAGGAAAGATTTAAAGAGATGACACGCAGAACAACCTAATTTATTATTAGCAGATTTCTTGGCGAAATTGTATAAATAATAAACAAAAATTTAATGTATAAAATAGAAAAAATCCATTTAGAGGCATTTGGTGCTGTTGAAGGGGCATTAAGAGGGCATATAATAGCTAATAATTCTAATGCTACTAATGCCGCTAGCATTATCTATATGAATCGTTTGTTATACAGTACAACTTCATACTAACTTTGTTCACAACCTTGTCGGACAATACTAAAACAAATGATAGTCATAAATACTTAACCGATTGAAATATATTAACGATGTTTTCGGTGGAAGATAAACTCAACTGCTTATTACATATACATTTGATATTAGTAGAATGTGAAGAAAGATGCTTAATAGTGTTGTGAATCCAAACTGCATTTACTCCAATTCAGTAAAATACTACAATGTAAAGTTACCATAATTGCACTATAAGAAGTTTAATACAAAATACATACATTACTATATAGTACAAGGTAATAGTGTAAATAAACTAAACTTATAACTAAACACACAATTTAGTTTACAACCAAATGCGGGTTTTGCTTTCATAGCGGGGCACATATTGGATGTTCCTCAAACACGTGCTGGGCAAACGTGTGATACCATTATTGTCTCTAACACTACAAGCCGCCCACATATCACGGGACTTTCACTGTTAATAAATAGTGTACAGTATTCCCTGACTTGTATCCTTTACTCAAACAACTCACAACTTATTTATTATCTTCAATCATTAAAAATCGTATTCGTATTTCATGTATCAATACAATTATTAATATGTAATTACATAAAATAGGAAGTCTTTTCTAAGTTTACATATTTTAGGAATGTTATTTTTAATATGAATAGTATTGTTATCTACTCAAATGTCTTTGCAACCAATTATACGTTTTTATAACATGAGTAAGTGTAAGAAACTTTTAGAATAAAGACCATTAAAATAAGGTAAAACCTATTCAACTTTAGTAACTAAAAACAGAAGAGTCGTTGTTGTTCTTACAAAATAAATTAGATTTTTATTTCAGGCCATATGTAAAAACTGAAACTGCGTTGTATAAACATTGCAATACTCCCTTATTCAGATACAGCATATCACTTTAAAATATTTTATTCAGTGAATGTTCAAGCCAGCGTAAATATACGGGTTGAAATCTCTTATAATGATATCCACAAAATACAACAATATTCTGTGACATTCAAGTATTCTGTGACAACCAGGTCCAATAACTGTTATTGCTACCGCCGTATATCCTAGTCCTAGTATTGTTCAACATTCGCTTTAGTTTATACTAGAAAGCTATTGTCACGTTATATAATCAGATGTTTTAGTATGTGCTATTACAACGGGTAAGAGACAATATGAAATATTTATTTGAATAGCCATTTTACTAACGCAGTTATATGTCACGCACTTTAGATCGTTGTAATATATCCATTTTGTATGACCAATGTACACGTATGAAAGTTAGAATAAAAATCCATGTTAATCTGGGATTGGATCCTTCTAAGGAAAAAAGTTATTATTAATTTCCATTTAAGTATAATGAAGGAAGATAAAAGTGACTTTAGTCAACACAGATTAGAAATCATTAATGAATTCCTATATAAACACATTTTCCATTCAAAAGGCTTTTAATATAGTACAACCGAGAGAGTTCAAAAGAGAATCGAATTATTAGAATTCCATCCAGTTAGATACAAGTCAAACAAAAATCGTTAACTTTCACTGTATAAGCGTACTTTATTGACAGAGTAATATAATTCTTGGTTTTCGTTGTATTCAATACACACACGAATACAAATTGGAGTTGAAAAGTCTGTTAACATTAAATTTATAAACGTGTGATAGAACAAAATTAATATATATTACTTTTTGCAAATTAGCTTGTCGGATTACATATTATGTATTTCAGAGATAGCATTTAATGAAAAATACTGTAGCGTTACTAACAGGAAGAATATAGCATATTACATGCTAAAATAGTACAGTGGCTCTGAAATATTTTTCATGTGTGCAACGGAACAAACCTTTGGGTAGGGATTTTGTCATATTTTGCATTATTTATTGTCTATTCACTTTTCTTATAATTTAGTTTTATTTAAAAAACCAACAATTTTTAATTCATTACATACCAATGAAAAATACTCAAACTCCTTTACTTTCTGTGGTCTTAACCAAAAGACAAATAATAATAGATGGAGAACCTACTGCTCAAAGGTTAATAATTACGAGATGCAAAGATAAATTAAATACAGGAATTTAATAATAACAAAATGAAGGATTACATGTATTATTGCTTCAAAGTTTACAGGATAATTTTTAGGCTATACTGTGCCAGTTACTATATAATCATAACAAAGTTATATAACTATGTAAACAAAACTGCACTAAACAGGCTATATATTCAAATTTAAATTTTGAAATTAAATTAAATATTAAAATTTCAAAATTAAATTTTGAATATGGGAAAACAGCCAAGCCTGTTATTCTCAAAAAAGTAAAACAAGGTGGAATAGATAATTAAATAAAACGTTCCATTACACCATAGTATAAAATTTTATAAGTAGTAATTTTAATTTTAAGTCAGTTATTTTGAACATTATTAAAAAATTTTGTAATTATAGTATGTCGATGGTAAATAAACTCCTTGAAAGGCCAACATGGCATTTTCTGCCCCGGAGCTCTTAAACTTGTATAACTTTTAGGGAGCAGAATATTTTACTGCGTTCAAAGAGATTCACCAACATTGCGAGAATCTTTAGAAACTTGAGAGTGCAGAGATAAATGAGGTAATCTTATTGCAAGGGGAGTTTCTTGTTCCAATTAAACACATTCACGAACATTTCAAAGTAGTTATTTATGGTGGTGTAAAAGAAATTTCATACAACAATAAAAGTATTGTGAAATATATTAAGAACAATACATGAAATATGATGATTTCTACAATAATTGTGACATTTAATATTTTAAGTTAACTTTGAATTAATGCAATTTAGAGTCAAACTACAAAACGTACAACATTTAAAATTTAGTATGGGTCTTCATTTTGTTACACAATAAATAAATATACTTTGAGAATTGGTATCTCCCATTTTTTCAATCTTTTATGAAATCATTAAGGCCAAATGTTAAGTATAATATAAACAACGTAACACGTGTAGAACATTACACGTATTCCTTGACATACATTTATTCTTTACAATTAACTGATTTATTTACAATATTTATTGAATACAACCACCTACAGTACGGACCCCGTAGCAACACAAGAAGATTTCATTATATGTAATATCTTGCCACGTCAGATTTGATATACAAAAACATATTAGCTGCGTATTCCAAATTCCTAACTGGGAGGAATATTTTCTGTGTATATACATTAAGCAAGCATAAAATATGTGCTGAAACCTATTTTGGGTGAAAATAGGTTAAACAAAACTAGGTTAGGCAAACTAGGTTAGGCAAAACTACACTAGTGTTTTGCTTCATAATATGCTGAAAAGTGTATTGGCTACTGGATAGGAGTACGCCGCAGACTTGACATTTTTTATGCGCTATCATTGAGGCCTGTTACACGACACGGAGTGTCACATGCTTATTTTCACTGTAGATAACAGATAGTGAGAATAAATATTTACATAATGAAGTGAATAGTGCAAAGTTAAAATGAACAGCTGTCTATGATAAAAAATATATGTTTAATTAGACAATACGAGGATATACTAATTTATTGTAGTACAGCTTTGTTTTCCTTCACTATACAGGACTACCCAAAAAGATTGGGTTATCAAAAAGTAAATAAATTGTTATATAAGCTGATGCTAAATCTGGACTATCCTAAAACAATATATTAATCAGAACTGATAAAGTGCGAGATAAACCAGATGCAAAGCTGTGCTGTACAAATTGCAAATTACTAAATGTTTAGTGCCACAGTCTCCAATCTCTCATTTTTCAGAACCATGTGTTTTGATGGAGGTGGGTTTTGTATTTTGGGTTAAAATGAAAGTGAACTGTAAAATGGGTAAAATGAAACGTAATGTGCCCATGGTATTCTATAAAGAACATTTTGAAATTATATAGAAGTCACCTATAATACAGAGAAACATAATTTCAATGATACAAATACTGTTACAATTGAATGTTAATTATTTTGTACTTCATATTTATATTAAAAAATATTTAAATGCTTGTATATGTTGAAATTTTTAATGGACGTGACATGTAAGGTACAATAAATTGGAGCCTTATAGTTTTATTTTCAACTGGAGGAGCAGAAAAAATTTAATTTCTTTATGTCTATCTCTCCAACATATCTTGCAAATGATCTGCTGTAGACTTTATACTTAGCTTCATTTTTGTAAAGACAAAATGGAGCTCAATGATGATAAATGTTACTCCGTAGGATTTAGAAGAGCTTTAGACAACATTTTCACATTGATCTTACGGGTAACCATGACTAGTAGGATAGTATATTTGCAACTAAACTGAGAAAAATGATACGGAATTTTAACAAGTGACCTAGTAACACATTTAATTGTGGTATGGTGTATCTAGATAATACAGTTTTGAAAGTATAGAAAGAAATTAATTTTAATATAAAAACTTTCATTCTGTTTTTATAGAAATGTTTAGTTTTAAATGTATGTTTCGACCCAGTATAACATGCTTTTGTCCAGACAATATATAATGTACTGGCGTGCGAATTAACCATTTTATCTTGGAAATATTAGAAAAATAGGCTAATTACTTATTCATCTTCATCAAGGTTGAACCACAAAATATGTGCTCACTATACATGCCATATGTAGAAACAATAAATACACAACTCCCGGGTGTAGGCCAAAGTTTATCCCGCTTCGCTCCCAGCAAGATGTAATGGGGACTGTATGCAAATTAACCTATTCATACTGGAAATGCCAGCCAACCAAGCTAACTACTTTCACTACCTGCATTGAGCTTGGAGAAAAGGACTTGCATATTGCATATTGAAAATAGAAATATTTATTGAGTTATAGAGGTTTATATATTAAAGATTTACAATAGTTTATGTATAAAGCAGTAAAACAATCTAAAGAAATATACTTTAACTAAAAAAAAACTTGATGAAATGATGGATCCGAGTGTTTGAAAATGAATTTTCACACATTCTCAATATTTAAAATTGTATAGGCGGGTACTTCTATATATAGTTAATAAATTAAGATTCGAACATCAATATTTTAACAATACACAACTGAAAAATACTTATAATAAACAATCACATTTTTTTTCTGTTTAGTCATATAATTGATAATTAATATTAAATTTACCAAAAGTAAAATTACAATATTTCATATCACATTTTTATACATATTTAATTTTTATTAATTTTACTGTAAAGTTTAAAATAATACACATTAATACAAAGTTGAAGAGTACTTTTTTAGAGTACCTCATTCTTTGACAAGAAAAGCTATTTATGTCTTTTATAAGTTCCTTTAAAAATACTTTTTAGTAATTAAATTGAAATACGTCCTCATTATGAAAAAGTAAAAAGTTTTCATCTCCTTATTGACAAAATATTTCATATGGGTTAAACATACATTTTTGACATTTAAAATGTGTTGATTTCATATTAGTCTCTAAATAATAAAATAATGCAAAAAAGGTAAAATACTGCTCAATTCCAATTACTATAATGTAGTCATTAATGACAGGCCTGCGGTGCTTTCTAGTAAACCAGTGAGCTCAAAGGTATTCATTAGGTTCATGTGATGATCATTTAATGCTACTGTAATTAATTTTATCTACTTTAAAATTGAAAGATACTACAGGCTATTACTGCCTTACTCCAATGCACTCCAATCTGTCTCACTGATTTAAATTCAAATTACCTCAGTTATATTTTAAACAATTTTTAATTTACACCAAGATTAGTGAAAGCTGGTTATCTTCTGATTTAACATTCCCATTAATCAAAAGTCAAACTTTTTGTTTGTATCCAAGAATGGTTTAATTTCTATGTAATTATTTAAATTTGATTACTATATTTAGTTATTTCGTGTAAATATGTAACTTTTATGATATTAAAATTGTTATTTAATCAGAGTCGACAGTGTCCCCTCTCACTCTAGGTTTGTCTCGTATACTTTTGGATAATTTATTCGGCATTAACTATTGAACTTGCTTTATTATCTGGGTTGCATATACATGGCCGGTATGCCTAGGATTTTAACAGAAGGAATGCTTGTTAAACTGCCATAGTTTTGCCAATCTTCCATGTGGTTTAGATGGTGTCCTTACCCTACGATAAGCAAAGCAGTTCAATGATTAGCCCATCATAAAAAAACGGATAAATTAATGTCGAGGACGTCATTGCATTAAAATCCCTCTTAGATTGCTGATGGGTAAAATTTCCATCAATTACAGTTAGTGATGAGGCCACGCGTCGTTAAACGTGTAGTGGCTCACCGACCACATATATCCCACTCTACCTATCATACTGTTTTCCATGTGGCCGCTAACATCAGCATACGGTTTTCCAACCTTCAGGTGTTGAATTACTAATCCAGCACCTGTGCAAAGTCTATTCTTGGGCATTCCAATACTGCAAAGCCCAAAATATAACAGAACAGTTGCCTGATGTTAATTTCGATATAATACTCATTTTCAATTTGCATTAAACTATAACTCTATGATGAAGCATAATTTTGTATTGTACGAATTGGTTTTTTGATTTTTAGATAATTAGTTTGTTTAGTTTCTTGTTTTAGTTTTATATGAAAGAAAATTATGAAGGACATTCAGTTTTTATACTTGATATTACATCCTACCCCACGAATTTTGTAGGCCATGATTGTGTCATAAGCCTCTAACGGAGGTGTTTCATACCTGTTTTATTTATTTTCATTCTAGGTTTTGATATTAAACCACAACAATATAAATGTATCTATTGAAAGTTGCTTTATAAATCAAATAAAATCTTTTAACGTCAAGCCAAAGATAGTTTTTAGTATATTTCAATAGTAAAACATTTCGTATGTGTTTTGTGGAATAAATTAAATTGAAGTACGCAATACTATACGCCAAGTGAAATTTTTTGATATGAGCCTTTACACTTTACAGGAGAAAACCATTATTACAGCTCGACGGGAAAAGTTAGAAAGCAAGGGAGGACAAGTTCCTTTTAAAACAAGAGTTATTACCTGCCACCACAATGTCTCACACAGCATTGTTTTGTGGCAGCCTCCCATTACATGTGTTGTATCACAGTCTGCATAATACATTATATTAGGCTACTTGTCGTCTCTAATACTAATTAATTTATAATGTATTCGTGTTGACAGTAATTGATTTGAGTGTACATGAAATTAACGTAGTTCCACATTAATTATTAGTACGATACTTCGACCCTCCCTGAACTAAAATAGCATAAAGTAGCTTGTACTTACCCTCTTTCTTATGTAGGTACTAAGTAAATGGTGATCAGCTATTTTCACTAATAACTCACTTTTGTACTCAATAGAGAGAAAAACTGTAGTTCACTGAAAGAATGTTACCCAATATTTGAATCTTATTATACATTAGTAGCATTTGCTACACAGGAAATTAAAATTTTATTTACTAAATATTTATGGGAGAAAAGATATACGAAAACATTTTAGTACTGTAATAATGTTATCATAATATTGGTAAAATACATAATTTAACATTCTGTATTTAACATAATACATTTTGCTGCTGTAACCGAATGATTCCGGAAATGAAATATTTTTGTACAACAAAGTTAAAACTTAAAAAAAACCACTGTTTATCCTATAGTTGCATTTATAAAACATAATTTTGAATGGAATAAAATATGGAGACTCCTGTGAATGAAACATAAGATGTAAGAACATCATCTATAGAATGCGGAGAATGTTATAATGGAGAATCACACTTTACTAAGTCTTCAGATCACTATTTACAGCACACGCAGGTGCTGACTCTGCACTGTCAGCAGTGTCTGTTATCCTACTCATTTACTTTTATCACTGCCTTAGATTTAATAATGATATATTTTGCCACAATATTAATAAAACTAATGAGGACTAACTTCTGTTTAAATTATAAGTCACCAAGTCACCATTAGTTCTCCAAGGAGTCGTCTAACAAAGGCTTGTCCACAGTTCTGCGGTGAACATTTTCCTCTAATACTCTATTTATTTTCTCGTATTTGGCGGTTCTCAGTGACCACGATCTACTTTATTTTTTTTAAATATATATTTAATAATTTCAGAAATGATCTGATTTCGTGCTTATACAATACAACTTGGCTCTCGGCTTAACTTAAGTTGGACTTCGAGTAGAATAATATTTTCATTTTAAACAAGAAAAAGTGTAGAAGTTCCTCAAAATCAGTAAATTATTCGGTAGATCTGAAATTTAGTTGGGGAAAACAGGTCAATGTGCCAGTAAGCAGATGTCTGCCATTCAGGTGGTTGCATTAACATCGCCCCCAGCTGACATTAAGCCCAACCGTGACAGCTGGAAGTATTTACGCGATGCAATATCAGCATGAAATATTCGGAGAGCTTGTCACACCTCAAATGAGTATTGGATTTATAAACACTCCTTTATGATATACATGTTTCGCTTTTCAATATGAATGCGATAAATAACATAAATAGGGAACAGCTACCTATTCAATATCAAGTACATAATAGACATATCCTTTTTAAATCTAATTATAAAACCTCCTTACAATTTATAAGTATTTTTAATGAATACTATGTGCTTAAAAATCGGAAGGAGAGCATTTGAGATGAAATATTGTATGTATCACTATTAATATTCCAAATTATATTCGCCAACCAATGGACTGAAAAGAACTAACTTGTTGACTCTCTTTGACTTCTTAAGTCATTCGACTGTGTTTAACAATCTCTTCTCTTTACCATACTGAAACGGATGATGTTTGTTTCAGCTGGGTAAAATTTCACCTTCCTGAAGGCTAGCAGTGTGTGAGAAGAAAGGGTACGTTCTCGGTCATATAGGAGTTCCACAGGGCTCCATACTTGGCCCATTACTGTTCTCGTTTTATCTAGATAATGAGACAATTGTAATAAGTAATTCTAAGCTTATTTTCTATACTGATGACATAAATTTAAAACGCTCTTCTATCGAACAACATAAACGTTGCTGTAACTGTAATGGATAGCGACATTGACGAAATTTCAAATTGAGCTTTCAGACATTGACTTAAACTCAGATAATACTTATCGGCTACTTTAGAATCCATATAAAATTTTCTTCATTACTGCACATAAACTGAATAATACACAATTTTAATATTGTGATAAAGTAAAGATTTTTTGGAATAACTAGGACAAATACTCTATTTATTTTCTCGTATTTGGCGGTTCTCAGTGACCACGATCTACTTTATTTAATTTTTTTTAAATATATATTTAATATTTTCATAAATGATCTGATTTCGTCCTTATACAATACAAGTTGGCTCTTGGCTTAACTTAAGTTGGACTTCGAGTAGAATATTTTCACTTTAAACAAAAAAAGTGTAGAAGTTCCTCAAAATCAGTAAATTATTCGGTAGATCTGAAATTTAGTTGGGGAAAACAGGTCAATGTGCCAGTAAGCAGATATCTGCCATTCAGGTGGTTGCATTAACAACGCCCCCAGCTGACGTTAAGCCCGAGCGTGACAGCTGGAAGTTATTACGCGATGCAATATCAGCATGAAATATTCTAAGAGCTTGTCACGCATCATATGAGCATTTGATTTATAAAACCTCCTTTATGATATAAATGTTTCGCTTTTCAATGTGAATGCGGTAAATAACATATATGGGGGACAGCTTCCTATTCAATATCACGTACGTAAAAGGCATATCCTTTTTAAATGAGATAATAACACCTCCTGACAATTAATAACAATTTTTTAATGAATACTATGTCCTTATCAATCCGAAGGAGAGCAATTGTGATGAAATATTGTATATATAACTTTATTAATATTCCAAATTATATTCGCCAACCAATGGACGGAAAAAGGCTAACTTGTTGACTCTCTTTGACTTCTCTAAGGCATTCGACTGTGTTTACCAACCTCTTCTCTTCATTATACTGAAACAGATGGGTTTTATGATGGTTGTGTCAGCTGGGTAAACCTTTACCTTCCTAAAGGCTAGCAGTGTGGGAGAAAAAGGGGTAGGTACTCGTTCATGTAGGAGTTCCACAGGGCTCACTTCTTGGTCCATTACTGTTCTCATTTTATCTAGATAATGAGACAGTTGTAATAATTAATTCTAAGCTTAATTTTTATGCTGAGTTATAAATGTACACGCATTTTATCAAACTATATAAACGTTGCTGCAACTGTAATGGATAGCGACATTGACGGAATTGCAAATTGAGCTTTCAGGCATGGACTTAAACTCAGATGACTCTTATCGGCTACTTCAGAATACATAGTAAAATTTGCTTCATTACTCCACCAAAACTCAAACTTAATAATAAAGAATTTTAATATTGTGATAAATTAAATTTTTTTAACTAACTATGACAAAACACGGGTTGGACTGATTACGTTGTTGGGGCTTTTAATAGGGTCTTAAATGGTATTCAAAGCCTCAGGCCCTTATTATGCCGCATTTTAACTACTGCGACGTTGTGTAGAGTGTCATGAGTGTTCAGCTTCCAGACAGAATACAAAGAGGACAAAACTATTGCATAATGTTTGTTTTTAATTTAAGATTTGGTGATCATGTGACTCTTCTTTCAACAACTATCCATAATGCATTTGAAATAAATCCGTGAATTCGATATTATTGATCTTCCGCACTCTATCAATTTATTGTACTGTTACATTACCTACATTATGTGTCCGAAAGGGTTTCATTTCATTTCCAACATCAGTCAACTTTCTACTCGTTGGAAAGAATGTTTTTCGATTTCTGCCCAAAGTTTCAGTTTCTACCAACTGTAGAGTTCTCTTCACAATGATATCATATATCTTGGCATGCGTTATCGTTTAAGGGCAGGGGTTGAGGAGTTGTTGCGTGAGCGGCGGATGTGATGCGATCTGGGTCACGGGGACATACTGTAAGGGGAAATGTGTGAGTGATTTGAATGAATTATTTATAATTTTTTATTAATGTTTAATGCTGTAACATTACTTTAAACTAATTTTTATGCTTTGTTTTCGCTAATATACGTAGTGATTTTATGTTCAATACTATTATTTTAAGTTTTCTTGTCAATTCAATTTATTTCTTTATGTTTTTATTGCAATAATTGACATTTTTAAGTGGAATAGAGGACATTATAGTCCTAACTCAACTTCTAATAAGCCTAGTTTTCATTAATATGATCTAGTCCAATGATAATTCTTAAAGGAAGATTTAAGGTTTAAGTCGCATATTATTTCCGTGTTCTTCTGCAAAAAGTACACAAAATGTCTGGCTCTTACTTCAGTTTTTAGTGTGTGTGAAGAAGCATTTCTGGTTTTAATCAATTATGTATTAAATGATATTATAGAGTTTTCCTTGTGACCATAGTAAAAACATTATTAACATACTAGCAGTTACCATTGGCTTCACCTGCAATTTCTTTGACACGTGTATAGGAACTTCTAGTTCGAGTATATATTTCCGACTCCAATGCTGAGTATGCCTTGTTGCCATGATACAAAATACTGTCCAAAAGTGTATATTTATTCTATCCATTGTAATGTAATGTCATTTTTGAATTTTTTCCATATCGATTTTGACTTGTGTCCTTCATCAGGAAAATATATATACACCGACACAGGACAGGTAAGCCTACTTCTGTCAAAAGACAACTAAGATGGATTTATAACAGATTTTAAATTAATAGTAAAAGTTAGGTAGTAACTTTGTCCTTTATATTTACATTACAGTATTTAACAATCAATAAATACTTAACATTTGTAAAAAGTTATAATTAAAATTATTTTGTACTAAAACTTTTAATTTTATTCTATACAAAGGTTGCAGAAAACATTGATATAAGAAGTTAAGCTTACTCTATGCTTTCAGGACTTCAAATTCTAACAAATTAATAACTGTGGTTAAATTAATTAAACATGTGGGTTACTGTCATAAAACTGTATTACAGGCTGTTTCAATTAATAATGTTGCTGTAATGATACATTTGAGACCAAGATGGTATGTTTTGCAACTTTAGAGATCAGTGGGGCGTAGTCCAAAGGGATTTTCAAATGATTATAGACCTATATGTTTACCGGTGACCTTATAAATTTCCATGTAAAATTTCAGTGAAATCGACCCAGTACTTTTTACGCGATTGGGAAACACAGAAAAGTTATATTATATTACATTTTTACACAGGATGAGGCAGACCACCTGTCTGCGATGTTTAATGGTTGAACCGATGAACCTACAGAGAATAATCAAGAATCGTATTATTTAGCATAAATAGTAATAAGAACAAATGACTATTAAGAGAAATAACTCAAAGACAATACTTCAAAAATGTACGTAAAAGTTACATAAACCTTTTTAATTGTTTTTTAGTAAATAAGATCAAAGTCGCCTAAATATTCTTAGGGGATCTTAGTGAATATTTAAATTTATTTATTGTTTTTCTACACATATTTGTACTACCGTACAATACTATAGAATAGTCAAGGAAATTAAGTATTGATGCAAATGAACGAAATAAATTACGTTTTAAGCCTGAATGCAGGAACGCCTGGTGCATCAAGGTGCATTAGTGTTTTGTTGTGAACAACCTGGAGTGATGCCATTACTGCTGTTTCTGATAGCTATTCTACTATAAATTATTCCCCACATTTACTTGCTAACTCTGTGCTCTTAGTTCTTTTCAAGTTTAATGTACACCAAACAATGAACTGTCTGTAAAGCATTTAAAGTGTTTTCTTGTGGTTTTTAAATTTACTTATCTTGTTTATAAAGTAAGGATATGAAAGTTTCACAAAATCCCTTTATATAATTTTCTTATTAGTTTAACTGCATTTAATTCTCCAGTATAAAATGTAATTATATAAATTGATTAGATTCCACTTTTAAGATGCTTGTGTAAAGTCTTTAGAATATAGACATTATAAATAAATTGCTCTGATTGATTTGTTTCAGAAACAAACACAGAAATGTGTTGTGAAGTGTCGCTGGAGAACTGATATCATTGCTGTTTGTTGACGAATGTTTGCAGCAAAACCATAACATTCTGAATTCATTGTACCAATGCCAAACAATACAGTTGTATATGAGAGTTGATACTTTGATATTTCATTTGTAAACCGTAACGGCAAGTGTATTGCAATGGACTGCAGATGTAGCTTAGAAGTAGATCTGTTTATTGTTTAATTGGAGAGAGTACTCTAATCGTTGTTTATCCATCTATTAGCTACAAAATATTTAAATGGATATTTAATAAATGGCAAACTTTTGTTTAATATCAATTATGTGGCGTTTATTACTGTGATGTTTTTATAAAGGTTTTAACAGGCATTCTGATTACTCTATCAAATGGATGCTTAAACAATTAACAATATTTTACTCAACACACATGGTATATTCATTTAATAATCTTTTTTTGGGGCTTCAAAATATATATATATATATATATGATCCTTAAAACAAAAACTTCCTACAATGTTTTTAATAAACATAGAAAAAAACGGAATAGCAAATATTCCACAATTTTGCTATAAGCCTGCCCTATTTTGGGATGGAGTGGGACTTGCGTAAGCCCACAACGAACAGCTTGGCCCGAAGTGACACTCCCAATGGTTCCCAATTTTAATATACAGATAGAAGAGGTGGAGTTTCAATCAAAACTTAAATCCTCCAATCTATTAACCTAAGAACCATATAAAATTTCTAAGCTTTATATTTAACCAGATAATCCAACAAAGTAATTTCGTCATATTAGTTTAAACTCACTGGAAATATCAAATGATTAACCTTTACCATAATCTGTTTGATAGAGAAGCCAGCACCAAAATATTCCAATGATGGCTGTTGCGTTTTTCTTCTTCTACACCCTGTGCTCAATACTGTTGCCAGTTTTACGTGTTCAAAAAACCCATAATCCGTATTAACATAAGATAACAGCTGGGGGACAGCAGCGATATGGCAACATCGCCTCAAATGTCGTCATACTATTTAGGTGATGGCAGCTCCAGTATCATTATTCTGTTTTTTCTTTGGTCAAGTATGATCCCGTCATAGTTAATATAACACCAATGTAAACCAGAAACCTCCTTTGACACACAGATATCAGGACTCCTAATAGACTGGTTTAAATTTTCAACGTTTATATACAGATATACAGAGTTATAGAGTTCCACCCAAAATATCCACTCTCCAGATCAACTCTTGCAGTACTCATAGTGCATAAGGACGGATAAATATGAATGTTATGTATTATAACAATATTAATAAAACAATATACGGTGAATCTGCACTAATTTATCTTCTATAAAATTAAACTGTCAAAGTGATGAATGCAATTCATTTCATTTTTTATTTTTTTAAGGAGAGGCCGATCCCCTTTTAAGCCTTATTCTGTCTGTCCTCATAGGCCACTGGCCTGTGCAAGGATCTTATCAAACTGAACAAGGGGGAGAGTCGATACAGTACAAGGTCGAAGGTACTGATAAAAAGTTCAACGGTCGCAGAGAGGATCTGAACCTGCGCTATCTCTAACTTCTGAGTCAGAGCAAGGACGTTGTTTTGGGTCTGCCCAAAGTCCAACGTCTTAGACCACTCGGCCATCGGCACTCCCAATTATGTGTGTCGTAAGCACAGGGGCCTTCTTGTCATGAGACGACGGCCTATTGCCATGCACTTAAGCCTCAAGGGCCTTTGCGCACCCAGGAGCACTCCATGAGGCCGACAGATCTATGAATTCAGAAGTTCTATAAACCACCGAAAACAACTGATCAAGTCCTCGTGGAGTCCCTGTGGACTCATAATCTGAGAAGACAGCGATCTACTTAGACAGAGAAGGTCAGACGCCAGCCTGGGGGAAGGTCACTGTAGATCCATCTTGCTCAGACCCAGATGCAGCCTCCATCTTCTCTCATGATTAGAGAGCAAAGAGGTCAAGTTAGCATTGGTATAACCAAGTTTTCATATTACATACATAGAAGAAATTCTAATGTATAGGAGTTATAAATAGATCATTATACAATATAGCTCTAAATTCAAAAAAGATAATTCGATAATCATTTAAATTGTAATTAATATTCATCACATTTCATTACAATTTTAAATAAACCCCCTAATACGAGTTGAATAAATGCAAGGTATTTCATGTCGAGTTGATACATTCAAAGCTTCGACATATCCATAACTAAGCTTACTCTATTCATTAGTCACTCCATTCATTAAGGGCCCTCTACATTACTACTGAATATACTATAGATTATATAGCCAGACGGTCTTTGTAAGTGGAGATTGCTCAGCAAGAGGGTTAATGGCATCACTACATGTAGTTTACACCAAGACGTTAATGCACCTTCAAGTAAGGCCATCCCTGCAATGTAGATAAAATACAAAATAGAGATGTATTTACTCTTGAGATGTGATTAGTTTTTGTTGTGTTTATTCGTTATCCTGTAGGATAGAATAAGTGTATGAAACTTTACTGGTAAATTAAATTATTGAGCTCCTATGTATGCACTATTAAAAGTAGAAATTCATAATTTAATAAAATATTTGAAAGGCAATAAACCATTTTAGAATACCATTCCAATTTCTAAAAGCAACATTAACCTAATATATCTATGCATAAAGTTTCTTTTTTGCGAAGGATTTTTGAGAATATACAATTAGTGTAGTTATTTCACCGTTTGCGCTATTACATTGAATTAAAGGAATCCTTATTAGCAGCTCATTAAAATAGTGTTTTGAAGGCATAAAATAGACATTAGATATTTGTTCATACCACTAGGCAAGAAGTATTTGGGGACATTTTGTAACCAAGCCAAGAAAAAATCCAAGAGAATAAAATGTATAATTAATGTTTAATATTATTGAAGAAACCAAAATGTATAAAGATTTCAAATCATTCTTGGGTCTTTAAGTATTTATCTATGGGTTTTGTAATGTTTTGTTCTATGATTCATAAGTTTTGTATGTGATGAAGTACTAGTTCTTATACCTTTAGAATTGTAATATAATTATTATATAATACAGCGTTATTAAGGGAAAACACATTCACACATTGTGATTACACTAATTACAATTCATCAGTTTGGGTATTGAGAATGATTAAAAAAATCAATTACCATGTACTAAGTGCTGGGTTAACTACGAGTGTTAATCTGTATTAGCCCAACCACTGGGTTTATGAAAATCAACTAGGTAATGAAACAATCTATAAAACAATTAAAAAGTGAGCTTTCTGTACAACATAAATTCGTTTATAAACAAAACGTACATTTTCAATTATATTTAAAATAATATAAATTTGATAGACATGATGAACGTATATTCAAATTATGAATTGTATAATTTATTTTGATTTACTTATAACATTTAGTTATTATACGTAGTTTTAAACACCCGAAAAATAACAATCATTTATATTTGCCACACTACATTTTCTAGGATTATTATTCAAAAACATATGGAATTTGCAAAGTAATTATTACATTCAAACATAAAAAATGCAGCTATGATTGGTCAAAGTACAATATTCGTAGTGACTCAAACAAGTAAAATAGATATTTAAAATGATTTCTTTCAGCTAATTCCAATCACTATCCGTATAATTGATTATTCCTCGGAAACTGTGTTTAGTTATACTATAATAATGCCATAATGCACTGTAAAGTTTCCATTATTTGTTATAAACTTGGGAGACTATTCTATTTTATATTTACTCTTCTCATTTCTATTCTCATGTAGCGGGAAATGTATAAATATTTTAAGAGGTTTTCAATAGAGTACGAGTTGTAATTGGTTCTCAGGTAAAAGATAAGCTATAATGGATCCTGTACTAATATGTTTGAAAAAGATGAAAACTTTATATACGTTTAATAACACAGAGTTTACATCACGCAACATACATAACAAGCAAGTGATTACGAAAAGATTGTTTTTTCTCATTCCTTTTAATGGATATACTTTGAATTTTCCTTGAAACAGAAGTAGTTTTTTGCCATGAAAGTTCTCCAGCATCATGTTACTTAAAATTGCAATATTACTTATGGAGAAGAGCCGCAATCATCTGTGCTATAGACACTTTAAAAATAATAAAAAGTAGGTTAAGTCTAGATAAAATATTTATAATACATGTTAATAAATTTTACAGAAATGAAATAAACTATTACTCATCGTTAATCGTTACTTGAAGAAATTTATTCATATTCTTACTGACTTTCTTTCACGAAATAGATGAGTAATATTTACATCCAAGATACAGTGTATGATTTCTTCAGAAGTTGCAAAAATGTTCAATATGTGTGTAATGTTGTTGGGAGAAAATGGTCAATATGGTACTCAAGCGGGTATCAGGTACATGTATTTGTTTTCTGTTGCTGTTCGAGTGGGTGCGTTAACATCGCCCCAGCTGACGCCACACCGTGTATGCTCACCCGGAACAGCTGGGAGTATTTACGCATTGCAATATTAGCATGGAGATTTTGGAGTGTTTGTCTCGGCTCAACTGAGTATTTTATTTACACCCACAAGTTTATGAATACGAATTACATAAACTAGAAACGATATACGAGTATGAGATTATTTTTGATATGACGGTACATGAAAAATATGATATAACTTATACATCGAACTACAATGTGATAGTTGACTGTACGTAATGGGCTATACAATCCTGTTAGTACGTAAGATTAACTTATCCATATAGTGATTCCTTTGAAAGTAGGCAATACGTTTCAATTTATGTCTTTAACCACTTCAATATAGCTATAAATGTGTTCTTTGTTTGAATGTATTTGTCAGTGGAAGGATTGTAAAGGAAAAGAGTAACACTTGTTTCTAGATCTGCAATATAATGTCTTCCTTAGTTGAATAATTAAACTCAGGAATAAATATTATTTAGGGTAAAAATTAAAAATTATACCATAGCATTGTGACACACATAAGTGTATAGTTATGTGTTAGGTAAATTACTATCCATAGGAAGAGATCATATTGCAAATCTCGAAAAGTAGTGTTAATGGTTTTTTTATCACTAGACAATGGAAAATTTCCTAAAAAATCCTTAAATTTGATCAGGACTGTAGTGGTAGATTTTCCTTGAGTGATCCGTGTTAATTGTCTGCAATTAAGTTATAGCGCTCACAGTGGTCATAGTGGTCTAAAAGTCTTTTTAGTACTACTTTCTCTAAAACTTTAAAAAAGGTCGGTATGACTTACGCAGTCATTTTATAGCTTAAGCAACATGAGGAAAGGTAATCATTTAATAATAAACCATTCTATAGTGTAATCACTAAATATGAATGTATTACTTTGCATAGCGTTCGATATTAGTCATCTGTTTCTATTAATTACCGAAATAATAATGCCACACGCCTTTCAATTAAATCGTTCTCTAGGTTTAATAATTACAATAATTTAATAGTATTACTTATTTGTTTGAAACGGATTTGGTTCATATATTAGTTTGGTTATTGAAACATGTATTTAGCAGATACTTTCAAATGCAAAATAATTTTATCGTAAAAATTTAGGGCTCTGTGGAGTAATGGTAACACGCTTACCAGGCTGGTGAGAGATCCGGGTCCAGTCCCGGCGGAGCAAGTCCTTTTTGTAATTCAATCTTTGTTGAAATTAAATCAGGCTATTGCCATTTACAAAAATTAGTATATATAAACCTAGACATAGAGGGGGCTGCAGCATTTGGTATTAGCCGCCTACTATACTGCAGTCAAGAGAGGTTAAGAAATGGTCATTAATTATATATATAACTATATATATATATATATATATATATATATATATATATATATATATATATATATATATATATACATCCTGACTACGGTGGATAATGAAAAAGGTAACAACCAGATTTCTAGTTCCTTACTATAAAGGGATCTTACAGTCTAGCTGTGCCGCTAGCACTACCACATTTTCCTATCCATTATAATTTCCCAGTTATATCTTTCGGTAAAGGCAATTAAAACTGAATATTAGGTCATGAAAAACAGAAACAATATGAAGCCTAGTAAACTTGTTTTAAGTTCAATCCATTTAAAGGATTTGATAGTTCCAAGTTTTAATATCAATTATTGGAATCTAGAAACAACACATAAAAAATATTTTTAAAGTTTACAATACTTAGTGTTACTCATTGAGGTCATTTCGAACATACTTCAAGGCTCAACTGCGCTGATTAGAAACTACTGAAACACGACAGAAAATTTAAAAGGACACTATCTACTCAGATCCCGTACCCATTTTCCCTCTCTGATGCTCACGAAGAAAATAACATTAATTCTACATTTTGTATTTAAAATGTTTGACATTTTCAGTGATCCTAACGAATATTCTTGCCATCAATAAGGTATATGATTTCATTGCTACCATTCGTCAGAAAACCCAACAACCCATTGTGGTTTCATTACATAGTTCATTGTTGTTTAAATAACAGACCATTGTTCTTTCTCGTCCTTGTTACGAGCCATTGTGCTGTACAATAATGGACAAAATGACTCATAAATTTCAATTTTAATAGTTTATTACAAGGAATCATATATCCAAAACTATCGTAATGTATTTAGTGTAACTAGCACGGCATTGCGATAGATTATTTTAATTCTTATGCTTTATAATATATTATTTACAATATTTTGTTCTACAAAACCATATTTATTCGTTCAATATGTCTCGTGTAATAACATAAAACTAATTTTCTGTTTAAGGTATTTTTGATGGAAATATTAATTATATAAACACCTTTGTTAGATTTATTTTAGAGCGTACATCCATACAAGTCACATGTTAAAATGGCATATAATTGTACAAAGCAATTTTTTAATAATGTTTTTATTCTGCTTTGTTCTGGTTACCTTATTTTTACTATAAGACCAATATAAACATTTTCATTAATGCTCGTCCAAATTTCAAGAAGTGAAATGGACCATAATCAAGCTCAGTGTTGCTTATATAAAGTTCAAGCTTCATACAAAATTTCAAAGCAAGTCAATTTATTTTTTAGATATCCAGTGGACAGACGCTTAGCCAGTAAGAAAGCCAGGCAAACAGCGTTTGGATGCCGACATATTATATCTATAAATCTCCAATTAAAATTAAGGGAATAAAGTGAGGTTTGGTATTGTACTTATGAGGTTCTTATTGTTTTTAATAGGATGCAATAACACAAAGTTGATATATATATATGAGCTTCATTCTAGTGGGCCAAATTTCCCCCCAGACCGAGCTCATGTCATATTCATATGGCAACGTCAACAGTCCGCCGATATCCCTCATACTGTCACAAATATTCTTTATACCCTTCTTCCCTATATGCGCGCTCCGTACAAACGTTCTTATATTGATTGATAGCTTTTATACCTGAATGAGAGTAAATAAACTCCATTTAACTTATTAACCAATAATAATAATGTTAATAAAAAAAGTATTGTAAGAAATTCAATTATAAACTACAATATTGACCTTAATTAATACTCGTAAAGGACGCACCATAATGTGTTGTAAAAGGCTTCGCTGAGATTGCATGTAAAATTTTAATTATATTCTGTGCTAATTTCATGCTCTAAATTTCATGAGCACAATTAGATAAAATGATAATAATAAAAATAGAAATTGTCAAGCAAATGACACATCATAGAACTCATAAATGTAGAAATTAGGTTAGTAGGTAAATTTTAAGTCTATATATGAAATATTTCTCGAGGAGTATTATTACCTTCCACATGGTGGAATTATTACCCGAATTCCACAATATGGGTTTTAACAATATATACAATACAAAAAATTGCAGCTAAGTGTTAGGATTGTATTCCATACCTATGCAGAAACACTTGGGAAACAATCGTGAATTATATATAAAAAATAAATCATTTTCACTTAGATCAGACATTTATTTCAAATTTGATTAAAATCTGTGTAAGAACCATTTTGTTTTTAATTGCACGATATCCTATAAAGATTAAATTTCACCACGATTTTCCTTATCCAATTTTTATGAACAGGCTCTCTTATAAGATTTAAATGGAGGTGGTCATATATCAACTGTCTTGGAGTTTGAAATGTGTTGCAACTCATATAACTTCTGTATTTCAACTTTCAGCTATTATAGAAAGATAATTTTTTACAAAAAATTGCATGAGTACACATTTACTTAAATAAAAAAGAGTATTTTCATGATTATCAAACAACCATAGAGAGTGTCGGTCTCTAGAAGAACTATATTTTATTAACCAAATTCCCGACTGATTATAAAGGTGAAATGTAATACACATAAATAATATGCATTATGCTCTTAATAGTAAACCGGTACAGGAAATGCGATAAACCGGAAATAGACTTATATGGTCCAAAAAATATTCGTTTTATCCAAAGAAGACTTTTCAGACCTATAAAAACAAAATAATTGAATCGTAAAAAGTTAGGGCTCTGTGGAGTAGTGGTGACACGCTTACCAGGCTGGTGAGAGATCCGGGTTCAGTCCCGGTGGAGCAAGTACTTTTTGTGACTTAATCTTTGTTGAAATTAAATCAGGCTATTGCCGTTTACAAAAACTTAGTGTATATAAACCTAGACAAAGAGGGAGGCAACAGCATTTGGTATTAGCCGCCTACTATACTGCAGTCAAGAGAGGTTAAGAAATGGTCATTAATTATATATATATATATATATATATATATATATATATATATATATATATAATTTCAATAAACATTGAATCGCAAAAAGTAATGGTAGCACATTCACCCGGCAAGTGAGAGATCCGGGTTCGACTCCCGGCGGAGCAAGTACTTTTTGCGATTCAATGTTTATTGAAATTAAATAAGGCTATTGCCATTTATACTATTTAACGTAAATAAAAGTCGTTTGACAGGTATTTGGTCTTCCGATCATATGTTAGTTTGCTTATTTAAACACATATGTGACAGATACGGCCAAATACAAAATAATTGAATCGGAAAAAAGTAAGCGCTCTGTGGTGTAATGGTAGCACATTCACCCGGCAAGTGAGAGATCCGGGTTCGACTCCCGGCGGAGCAAGTACTTTTTGCGATTCAATGTTTATTGAAATTAAATAAGGCTATTGCCATTTATACTATTTAACGTAAATAAAAGTCGTTTGACAGGTATTTGGTCTTCCGATCATATGTTAGTTTGCTTATTTAAACACATATGTGACAGATACGGCCAAATACAAAATAATTGAATCGGAAAAAGTAAGCGCTCTGTGGTGTAATGGTAGCACATTCACCCGGCAAGTGAGAGATCCGGGTTCGACTCCCGGCGGAGCAAGTACTTTTTTGCGATTCAATGTTTATTGAAATTAAATAAGGCTATTGCCATTTATACTATTTAACGTAAATAAAAGTCGTTTGACAGGTATTTGGTCTTCCGATCATATGTTAGTTTGCTTATTTAAACACATATGTGACAGATACGGCCAAATACAAAATAATTGAATCGGAAAAAGTAAGCGCTCTGTGGTGTAATGGTAGCACATTCACCCGGCAAGTGAGAGATCCGGGTTCGACTCCCGGCGGAGCAAGTACTTTTTGCGATTCAATGTTTATTGAAATTAAATAAGGCTATTGCCATTTATACTATTTAACGTAAATAAAAGTCGTTTGACAGGTATTTGGTCTTCCGATCATATGTTAGTTTGCTTATTTAAACACATATGTGACAGATACGGCCAAATACAAAATAATTGAATCGGAAAAAGTAAGCGCTCTGTGGTGTAATGGTAGCACATTCACCCGGCAAGTGAGAGATCCGGGTTCGACTCCCGGCGGAGCAAGTACTTTTTGCGATTCAATGTTTATTGAAATTAAATAAGGCTATTGCCATTTATACTATTTAACGTAAATAAAAGTCGTTTGACAGGTATTTGGTCTTCCGATCATATGTTAGTTTGCTTATTTAAACACATATGTGACAGATACGGCCAAATACAAAATAATTGAATCGGAAAAAGTAAGCGCTCTGTGGTGTAATGGTAGCACATTCACCCGGCAAGTGAGAGATCCGGGTTCGACTCCCGGCGGAGCAAGTACTTTTTGCGATTCAATGTTTATTGAAATTAAATAAGGCTATTGCCATTTATACTATTTAACGTAAATAAAAGTCGTTTGACAGGTATTTGGTCTTCCGATCATATGTTAGTTTGCTTATTTAAACACATATGTGACAGATACGGCCAAATACAAAATAATTGAATCGGAAAAAGTAAGCGCTCTGTGGTGTAATGGTAGCACATTCACCCGGCAAGTGAGAGATCCGGGTTCGACTCCCGGCGGAGCAAGTACTTTTTGCGATTCAATGTTTATTGAAATTAAATAAGGCTATTGCCATTTATACTATTTAACGTATATATATATATATATATATATATATATATATATATATATACATCCTTACTACGGTGAATAATGAAAAAGGTAACAACCAGATTTTTATTTCATGACTATAAAGGGAACTTGCAGTCTAGCTGTGCCGCTAGCACTACCACATTTTCCTATCCATTATAATTTCCCAGTTATATCTTTCGGTAAAGGCAATTAAAACTGAATATTAGGTCATGAAAAACAGAAACAATATGAAGCATAGTATACTAGTTTTAAGTTCAATCCATTCAAAGGATTTGATAGTTCCAAGTTTTAATATCAATTATTGGAATCTAAAAACAACACATAAAAATTATTTTTAAAGTTTGCAATACTTAGTGTTACTCATTGAGGTCATTTCGAACATACTTCAAGGCTCAACTGCGCTGATTATAAACTACTGAAACACGACAGAAAATTGAAAAGGACATCATCTAATGCTCAGATCCCGTACCCATTTTCCCTCTCTGATGCTCACGAAGAAAATAACATTAATTCTACATTTTGTATTTAAAATGTTTGACATTTTCAGTGATCCTAACGAATATTCTTGCCATCAATAAGGTGTATGATTTCATTGCTACCATTCGTCAGAAAAACCCAACAACCCATTGTGGTTTCATTACATAGTTCATTGTTGTTTAAATAACAGACCATTGTTCTTTCTCGTCCTTGTTACGAGCCATTGTACTGTACAATAATGGACAAAATGACTCATAAATTTCAATTTTAATAGTTTATTACAAGGAATTATATATCCAAAACTATCGTAATGTATTTAGTGTAACTAGCACGGCATTGCGATAGATTACTCTAATTCTTATGCTTTATAATATATTATTTACAATATTTTGTTCTACAAAACTGTTATGTACGGGTTACGGGGAATCGGAATAAAAGACTGAATTATTTTACATCATCGACTGTGCTCGGTTAAGTTTGGAGTGTAACTGAGAGAGAGACAAGGGCAGGACACTGGAAGTGGTAGTGGTGGTATGATCTGGTGGCGTGATGAGAACAGCCAATGGCATTTATTCAAACTGATCACCCCATATGACGTCACAGCATCATACGATCATACAGTTGGTCTTTGGCTGTGGCTTTAACTTGCCAGTAACAATTTATAATATGTATAATAATTATTATTATAATTATTATTGTAATTCAATACATTACATTTCCTCCCTTCCAAATTTCAAAATAAATTGAATTCACACAAGTCATAGATAAATTAAACAATACAAGTGTAATAATAAATATATAATAAACACATTTAAATATAAATAACACATATCATTATTAAATGCCATCCTTAAGTACTGTAAGTTATTTACAAGTTTAATTTCTCTACAGGTTTCCTAATACGAGTTGGGTATCTGTTTGTATGATCAGCTGTTCTAGTGACAGGAGAAGGAACAGCTGAGGGTAGAGAAAGACGTGGTCTAGAATGAGGGGTAGTGATGTGACATGGAGAGGTATGATGCGGTGAGGAGGGGGAGAGACCAGCTGATCTAGTGAGGTCAGTGTTACTAATTCTGACTGGGCTTGGAGTTGGCGGACACTGAGCGCCTGTCTCACGCTCCGCAACTGTACGGTCCTGAGATGGTGGAATTTGACTGTCACTGTCAACAATACTGCTGTGTAGTCCTATCAGCTGATCAATATGTCTACTCCAAATTAAACCATTTTTTGTCATAACAGAATACATCACATTATTTAACTGTTTTATTACAATGCCCTCTATCCATTTGTCTTTAGAGCGATAATCTCTCACTAATACAGATTGATTAGGAAATAGAATTCTCGTTTTTATACCGCCAAAATATTCTTTTTGTTTGTCCTGTTTTAATTGCACAGTTCTGGCTACATTAGGTCTGAGTAAATCTAGCCTGCATCTTAGTGGTCTATTGAACATTAATTTGGCAGGTGTCTCGTTAGTAGTACTATGAACGGAGTTTCTGTAATCAAATAACATCCTATTCAAGGCTACTTTAGTATCAATATTTTCTTGAAAAGCCAATCTTATTTTACGTTTAGCATACTTAACTGAGTTCTCGGCCTGACCATTAGACTGAGGATGATAAGCTGGTGAAAATGTATGTCTTATACCATTAAGTTGCATGAAATTTTTAAATTCAACTGAGGTAAATGGTGGTCCATTATTATGGTAGAGCCTACTTCAAATACTTCCAACCACTTAGTGTAAGCATCAATTACTACCAAGTAGGTCTTATCTTTGAAAGGACCCAAGTAATCAATATGCAATCTTTCCCATGGCATAGATGGATAGTGCCAAACATGTAGATTACTCTTACTAGGACTAGAACGTTCCATAAGACAGGAAGAGCAATTGTTCGCTAGGCTTTCAATGTTTTCATCTATATTTGGCCACCAAATATAGGATCTTGCTACTGACTTCATTTTTACAATTCCCAAGTGACTCGCGTGTAACTCATTTAATGCGTAGCTACGCAACTTGTTAGGAACAACAATTTTATATCCCCACATAACAATGCCATGCTCAACTGTTAGCTCGTCCTTCCTTTGGAAATAAGGTAACAACTCGCTATTCTCTCCTGACAAAAAATTTGGCTATCCGTACATCACATAGTTATGTATTTGTTTTATAATAGGATCATTTTGGGTTTCAGCTTTTACATCTTCAAAAGTTAAAGGTACTGAACTTTCAGCGATACAGTGTAAATAGGTACCTTTCCACCTTGGTTCATTGTTATTATTTACAACGTGTTTAGTGCTTAATGGTAAGCGTGATAATGCGTCTGCGTTACCATGCTTTTCTGACCTTACATACTGTACATCAAAATTGTATCCACTTAAAAATAATGCGTATCTTTGTAATCGGCTTGCTGCGAAAACAGGTAAACCCCTTTTCGGTCCAAATATGCTAATTAAAGGTTTGTGATCAGTACACAAAGTGAATTTTCGGCCATACAAATATTGATGAAATTTCCTTACTCCATATACTACTGCTAAAGCTTCCTTATCTATTTGTGAATATTGACATTCTGCTGGTGATAAAGTACGAGAGTGGTATGCAATAGGTTTCTCAACGCAGCCCAGCCCTGTCGAGCTTGCGTCTACTGCTAGTTTTACAGGCAACTTTGAATCATAATGCGCCAAAACTGGTGCTTTAGTCAAAACATCCTTGACATGGCTAAATGATTTGAGACATTTTTCATCAAAATCAAATGGCACGTCCTTTTTTAACAAGTTGTACAACGGACTCAAGATTGTTGACAAATTATTGATAAACTTTCCATAATAATTTACCAAGCCAATAAAAGCTTTGACTTGAGTGACAGATTTAGGTACAGGTGCTTGATTTATAGCTTTAATTTTAGATTCAGAGGTATGCAGTCCATCTTTATCGATACTAAAACCAAGATACTCGATTTTGTCTACAAAGAACGTACATTTATCTTTCTTTACGGTAAATCCTTTTTCACTCAGGCGTTTACAAACCTCTTGCAACCTACTTACATGAGTTTCGTTATTAGGTGCGGTGATAAGAATATCATCCATGAACACTGATATGCCTTCTAAATTATGCAAAGATTGTTCAATAACTCTTTGAAATATGCCTGGGGCTGATGAGATTCCATAAGGCATTCTACAATATGAGAAAAGACCCTTATGCGTGCTAATTGTACATAATTTTTGTGACTCACTGTCTAACTTTAATTGCATATAGGCTTGACTAAGATCTATTTTAGAGAAACGTTCTCCATGCTGTAAATTTGCAAATAAATCTTCTATTCTAGGTATAGGGTACTTGTCTACTTCTAGATACTGATTTAGAGTAACTTTAAAGTCTCCACATAGCCTAATTTCACCGTTCTTTTTTAATACTGGTACAATGGGCGTTCCCCATTCCGAGCTGCTTACTGGAATTAACACTTGTTCGTCAACTAAGCGTTGTAGTTCTTTTTCTACCTTACTTTTCAATGAGAATGGTATCGGTCTTGGCTTAAAATACCTAGGTCTAGCATTTTCTTTTAGATTTAGTTTAACTGGTTCGCCTGTATACTGACCTAGTTTCTCAGTGAACACTTCTGGAAATTGATTAGTTAGCTCGGACGTCATTGTCTCGAAATTAGCCTTGTTATCTATAGGTCTGTTTATAACACACAAGTTATTTTTAAACGAAATGTCAACTCCTAGTACTTTAAGCCAATCACGACCCATTAAAGGATGTGAACCTCCTCTAATCACATACAAATCTAAGCATTTATGTATTTTCTCATAGCAAACATCAACATTAACTTTGCCCACAGGTATAATAGGTTCATGAGTGTACGAACTCAAAGTTAGGTCGTACAGCAATTTACAAGAACTAAAATTATTTTCATAAAAATCCTCACTACACACTGTGACACTAGCTCCAGTATCAACTTCAAATATGGTTTCTCGACCTTGCACTAGGACTTTAATCTTAATTGGGTCAACTCTAATTCTTTCACCGTGAGTTTCATTTACTTTAAATAAATTCTGTATGTCCTCGACATAACTCTCAAGATTTTCATCACTCTGAACATAATTCTTAGAATTATTTGAATCTGACAGTTCTGAACTATCATTTACAAAATTATGTTTCTTATAATCTTTGTTTTTCTTGTTTTGAAAATTAGACTGATAAGATATACCTTTCTTAACTTTCGAAAGCTGACTGTCTGGTAACTTACTAATTTCAGTAGATCGACATACCTTAGATATGTGATTTCTTTTACCACATTTGTGACACACAACACCAAACAATTTGCACTGCTTCCTATAGTGACCACACTGCCCACAGCACGTACACTGCACCTTGACTTCGTGCCTTGCGTTGTAGCTTGCGCTGCCACCGCTGCCGCCGACTCTCACATGTGGGTGGTGATGCGCTGCCATCCGCTGGACCCGGCTGCCGCCGTTCACTGTCAATGCCGCCGCATTCTTCTCCGCCGCTTCCACTGAGCAGACGATTTTCACAGCCTGGTCGAAGGTTAGGGTGGTCTCTCCCAACAGCCTCTGCTTGGTCGACTCACTCCTGATGCCGCTCACCAGTCTGTCTCTGAGATAGTCGTTGAGGGATGCGCCAAACTCGCAGTATGCAGACAACTTCTTGAGGCTGGCGATGTACTCTGCGACTGATTCTCCTTCCTGCTGATTCCTTTTGCTGAACTTGTACCTTTCAGCTATGAATGATGGCTTCGGGTACAAATGGTCCTGAATTAACTTCACTAATTCATCGAACTTTTTCACTGAAGGTTTTTCCGGCGTACATAAATCTCGTAACAAACTGTACGTTTTCACACCCACGACTGTTAGTAACGTACTAACCTTTTTGTCGTCACTAATACTGTTACAGTCAACGAATAATTCAAATCGTTCAACATACGAATTCCAAGTTTCTGCACTGTTGTCGAAGTCACCGATTCCGCCAATAATTCCCGCCATTTTTACTGTTTCATTAAATAAAGACGAAATGTTCCAATTTACTACCTTGTCTTCCAACATCAAAATGTACCGATTTTGAGTCCACGTGACGCCAAAATACAGACACACTTCCTCCCACTATAATTTTCGGAGAAATTATTTACGCACAATCGAACAGGTTGCATTGCACTCGCGGGATCGCATTAATACCTCGTCGCCAATTGTTGTGTACGGGTTACGGGGAATCGGAATAAAAGACTGAATTAGTTTACATCATCGACTGTGCTCGGTTAAGGTTGGAGTGTAACTGAGAGAGAGACAAGGGCAGGACACTGGAAGTGGTAGTGGTGGTATGATCTGGTGGCGTGATGAGAACAGCCAATGGCATTTATTCAAACTGATCACCCCATATGACGTCACAGCATCATACGATCATACAGTTGGTCTTTGGCTGTGGCTTTAACTTGCCAGTAACAATTTATAATATGTATAATAATTATTATAATAATTATTATTGTAATTCAATGCATTACAAAAACCATATTTATTCGTTCAATATGTCTCGTTTAATAACATAAAACTAATTTTCTGTTTAAGCTATTTTTGATGGAAATATTAATTATATAAACACCTTTGTTAGATTTATTTTAGAGCGTACATCCATACAAGTCACATGTTAAAATGGCATATAATTGTACAAAGCAATTTGTTAATAATGTTTTTATTGTTCTTTGTTCTGGTTACCTTATTTTAACTATAAGACCAATATAAACATTTTTATTAATGCTCGTCCAAATTTCAAGAAGTGAAATGGACCATAATCAAGCTCAGTGTTGCTTATATAAAGATCAAGCTTCATACAAAATTTCAAAGCAAGTCAATTTCTTTTTTAGATATCCAGTGGACAGACGCTTAGCCAGTAAGAAAGCCAGGCAAAAAGCGTTTGGATGCCGATATATTATATCTTTAAATCTCCAATTAAAATTAAGGGAATAAAGTGAGGTTTGGTATTGTACTTATGAGGTTCTTATTGTTTTTAATAGGATGCAATAACACAGAGTTGATATATATGAGCTTCATTCTAGTGGGCCAAATTTCCCCCCAGACCGAGCCCATGTCATACTCATATGGCAACGTCAACAGTCCGCCGATACCCCTCATACTGTCACAAATATTCTTTATACCCTTCTTCCCTATATGCGCGCTCCGTACAAACGTTCTTATATTGATTGATAGCTTTTATAACTGAATGAGAGTAAATAAACTCCATTTAACTTATTTACCAATAATAATAATGTTAATAAAAAAAATTGTAAGAAAGTCAATTATAAACTACAATATTGACCTTAATTAATACTCGTAAAGGACGCACCATAATGTGTTGTAAAAGGCTTCGCTGAGATTGCATGTAAAATTTCAATTATATGCTGTGCTAATTTCATGCTCTAAATGTCATGAGCACAATTAGATAAAATGATAATAATAAAAATAGAAATTGTCAAGCAAATGACTCATCATAGAACTCATAAATGTAGAAATTAGGTTAGTAGGTAAATTTTAAGTCTATACATGAAATATTTCTCGAGGAATATTATTACTTTCCACATGGTGTTATTATTACCCGATTCCACAATTTGGGTTTTAACAATATATAGAATACAAAAAATTACAGCTACTGTTAGGATTGTATTCCATACCTATGCAGAAACACTTGGGAAACAATCGTGAATTATATATAAAAAATTATCTATTTCAAATTGGATTCAAATCTGTGTAAGAACCATTTTGTTTTTAATTGCACGATATCCTATAAAGATTAAATTTCACCACGATTTTCCTTATCCAATTTTTATGAACCATAAGATTTAAATGGAGGTGATCATATATCAACTGCCTTGGAGGTTGAAATGTGTTGCAACTCATATAACTTCTGTTATTCAACTTTCAGCTATTATAGAAAGATAATTTTTTACAAAAAATTGCATGAGTACACATTTATTTAAATAAAAAAGAGTATTTTCATTATTATCAAACAACCATAGAGAGTGTCGGTCTCTAGAAGAACTATATTGTAGTAACCAAATTCCCGACTGCCTATAAAGGTGAAATGTAATACACATATGCATTATGCTCTTAATAGTAAACCGGTACAGGGAATGCGATAAACCGGAAATAGACTTATATGGTCCGAAAAATATTCGTTTTATCCGAAGAAGACTTTTCAGACCTATGTATGTATATCAGGGCAACGATGAAACCGTATCTAGAACAGCAGGAAAAGATGTACCAGAAGAAGACTGCAAAGGCGGAAAGTAGACACTTTTTTACCAAAGCAGGCCTCTCAGATCACGTATGTAAAAATTTCTAAGAAAAGCTTGTTGTTCATAAATTTTACCTATGAATTTTACCTCATTAACAAATTTAATTTCACCTATATACGAAAAACAAGCAGTCTTTGGAAATAAAAATTAGTATTTTTCGATCTGTTACGTTGTTTTGTTTTAATATTAGTATCACAAAAACAAGTAATTAAGTTCAGATATTACATCCTAACTTAATTTTAGGAAATGGATAAAATCATTTGAATAACATGATAGCAGTGGTAGATAGTTATATCAATTCACTTATATCATGATATTTTTACAGCAGATAGTAACGATGTAAGAAGATCAATCTATCTAAGGTTTTTAGTGGTTTAGAATAAATCGCTAGAGCTTACTATGTGAGTTGACGGTGATCTACTAGCTATTCCACTATCGTCTACTTCTATTATTTTCTCATATAAGTTACATTCTTAAACCTGTTATTTTCTTGCCATTTGTCGACGTGTTCTTTAAAATGTTATCCTTCTTGTCTGAAATATATTTTTCTTAACAAAAAAAAACCTTCCTCGCCCTGTTCGCTAAGTTCTAAGATTTTTTGGTCTCAGGGTTTTTCTTGTTCGATCTGTGTGTTAAATTTCACGTGAAAATGCAGATTACAGTGGTAAACCATCGCAACACGACAAGAATATTCCATATTACACATTTGTCACAAAACTAAAAGGAATAAACAGATTTTTTCTGATAACTACAAAGTTAATTAACTTTACTTGGTTAATCAAGTGGAAAGCAATTATCTCCATCTTTTATCTGTCAGCCAAAAGAAACTCATTTCATCTTTTAATTAAATTTGTTATCCATTATTAAAAAATGCTATTTGATGTATGAAATCGTAATTGATGAAGAATAATTTCCTTTTAATCAATCAAACAGTTAAATCAAATAAATATTAGTTTATTATGAGTTATCTAAATAATTTAAATCCTGGTTTGGGTTCTCTTACATTACAAGTAAATCCTGCATTCATTATACACAATACCGTAAATTGAATTCATAAATCAGGAATTATTTATTTGTTAGTAGTGGGTGGAATTATTTTATTCATACTTTATACACTAGATAAGTAATTATAATTAAATGCATTTAATATTGTTTTTGATATAGTATTAACTATGGTTTTGATTATCTTTGGTGATTAAGTAAACTGCACAAAAATTTTAATTTAATTAAACATGTGGTTCTGTTTACTGAAATAAAAACAAATACTATAGTTAACTTACATTCAATACGCAGTGAAGTCTATTTTTATGTCCTCTATTTACCGATTTTCATAATATACTTGTTTTTTCAACTTTTGCATTTTCCGTAATTACTTATTATTAGGAATTCTCTTATATAGTTTTTGCTCACAATGCGATATCGTATATATGTAAGGTGAGTTATGTAGTAAACGTTATCACAGTCAAAATTCTTTAGAATTTTTAAATTAAATGTTTTTCTGATTATAAAAACTGTTTAACTCATACTAAAAATAGTTACACATTAAATAAGTATGGATGGTTCTATGCATAATACACGAAAAATCTACATTTAAATAAATAGTTCATTACAGTGAGGCTTTAGAAATTTGAAACATGGTTTGACGGTTTTATATTTGTCCGTTTTTGTACTATATACATATATATAGTGTTGTAACATGTGGTCAGGAATCACAACCACCATGTTCTGTGTCAACTTCAATAACTATACAACTTTCATTTAATGTAAAACTAAAAACAGCATATACTGTATATGAAACTTTATGTATTTTTTTATCAAAAGGTTAATTAAGACATCTCTTATAAACGATTAGATAGACAAGCAAAGAGCAGTTCCTGCTGTGAATTCTCAAGTATTAACTTCTTCCTTGTCATTACCAAAAAAACTCATTATATCATAATTTGAGGCTTTGTCTGAACTTGAAAAATTATCCGCTCATAAAAAAATTATATATTTACATTTTCCTTGAATTGTTTAATACTGTTTTTTTTTAACTAGCTATGTAAAGGATTTTAAAAATTCTGCACTTTGTATACGTTTACAAGACATAACATATAATATTACGTATGGAAGTCTATTTCCTGTCACAAAAAGCACAATTCACTGTCTAAATCTTCAATAAAGATAGGAGCATTACGAACCAAAGGTTTCATCTAGTATATTATTTGCTTGAAGTTTGTTTTAGACGATGGGAGTATTGTGAAGAAAGCAGGATTACAGTAAAGGTATTTGCAAACACTGAGATAAATACCATGGGATCACGTACACCATCAAGGGAAACCGATGTTTCTCGTATAGAAATAGAACGTCATGCAAAATATCAAGAGAATAGGTCAGTTTGTTCTCGAGATATTGTGCGGGTAGACAGAAAGTTACTGTAGAGATATATCAAATTTTTAATCCCTTCGGGTGATAAGCTTCGCTGAATCTCAGACTGTTAAATACATTTATTGTAACAATATTGATAATTTTACTCCATTTTCTGCTAATTGAATATTTGTGGCTTTCGTTAAATCATACCAAGTTCAATTGTATATATATTTGAATCAATAATTGAATCGTAAAATGTGAGGGGTCTAAGGTGTAATTGTAGCACATTCACCCGGCAGGTGAGTCCCGGCACGGTGGAGCAAGTACTTTTTTTGATTCGATGTTCAGTGAAATCATACATTATGTTTCCATAGAAATAATGCAAATGTTTTGAAATATTATTCTTTTGTTTCTAAGTAACATACTATTTCAACTAACACAGCACTATTTATTTTTAATTTTTTAACGATCTAAAGACTTGTCCTTTGTTTGAGGTTTGTTTGATGGAAGGATTTTGAAGGAAACATGATTTTTCTGATCATTTGTAATCATTCAGTGACACAGAATGAACAGTAACACTACGTTTTGATATCTGCAATCTGATCTCTTCTTCAGGTAAATAACTAACCTAACACATAATTACAAAGTAGGTTAAAATAAACAATTCGTACCAGAGTGTTGTAACACGTATAAGTCAGGAATCACGACCACCATGTCAAATTCATTAACTATACAACTTGCATTTAATGTAAAACTAAAAACAGCACTTATTAATAAATTTTTCCGCCATATCTTATGCCGTGACGATTGCCATTTACTATTGGCCCTAGTTAGTCATAGGTGATTAGTCGTAGATGCAGACCTATAGTGACCTGTATTCTGTAGTGAAGTTTTAATAATTAGGGTTGTGTTTGATTTACCTGAAGAAGAGATCAGATCTCAGATCTCGAAACCTGATGTTACTGATTTTTTTTATCATTAAACGATGGCAAATGTCCATAAAATCCTGTTTCCTTCATGACTTGTAATTTTAATCTTCATCAACACTTTTGAAACCATAAAAATTCCAATGCACTGGAATGATTATAAACTTTAATTCAATCTACATAAAGACAAGTACTTTTGACACACCCTCAGTTATTGATTATTTTCTTATATTGATAACACATTCTCGTAGTGAGTGGAAATGTTTGACAATCAAAAGTAATTGACCCATTCAAAAAAATGTAATTTTAAAGTAATTTAAAAACTTGGAATTTTGTTTAATATACATACTAAAAGCTCTACTGCTATAATTGTATTGATGTTTCTATACTGAATAGCGAAAATTTATATGTGTACTCAGAAGGATCAAAAGGTATGTGTAGGCTACTTGTACCCCATAAAATATATGTCACTTAAATTTTTGTAATTATTTAATGAATTAATAGAAATTTTCAATTTCAAATATTATAAGTCTCCCATGAGTGTAATTCCTTCGAAATTATACATTTAAAATTATACTAATAAATACCAAACTGTTGAGATTCTAAAACAGAATTTGTTTTGCGGCCCAAGAGTCATGGAATATTTTCAGCTCTTATGTGATGGTAAAAATACACGAAACAATGTGCGGAGGCAGTGTGATTGTGGTAAAAAAGTGAACGAAAACACAATATGGTGAACTTATATTTAAATAACAGCCAATACGTGTTAGATGACCAGCAAACGAATTCTCTTGAAAACGTAATTGTATGTTATAACGTTTATTTTCACAAGATTTGTTTTTGTTGCAAGGTTTAAAGCAACATTGGACCGCAACACGGCATATATTTATATATGTTGTACTGATTCTACCTGTTGTAAAAGCGTGCGTACTGAATATTTCAGTTTTCTAGAGCTTAAATTCGTTTTGCAATAAAAGATACTTACTGCAAAGAACATTTCAAATTTATTTTTTATATCGTGTTCTACACTATCAAAACACTTAAAGTGATGTTTAGTTCGGTATCACTATAGTTCAGTTTATTCTTCTAAGGTTACTAGTATTGACAACATTCTGTCACTGCCATTTGCATTAAGATCGCTGTGAAAACTAAGTGAACATTTGTAGTTACGGTTGAAAGCACTGCATAGAAGACATGGTTGTGTAATCAGTACTAGTGCTAGTCAGTCCATAACTCAAGGTACATCTCCAACAATTAGTATATTCAGAAATATCCATATACTACATACACTACATTTTTAACCAATAGTAATTTTTCTAACGTTAACAAATTTTTCTAGTCAGAGCATTTAAAGTCATACGCAAAATCATAGCATTATGCTTAAAGTCAAGTTTTTATCTGATACTTTATAACACGTCCTTCTAAAATCTTGATTTACTGTAACAAAACTTTAAATTCCCATTGTAAATACATTATGCATTGAGGGTTTGAGTATAGTATATTAATTGTAATATGTTATGTATATTAATTGTAATATATTATGCTAACAGGCACTCCTACACAGACACATACAACAAAGAAACACGACGTTGGTTATCTGAGTTAAGTACTTAGCTCATTCTTAGCGATAGTTTTACAGTTTAAACGTTTCTACAGTTTAAAAATGGTTAATAATTTTTTTGTATTCATTTGGATGTACCAAGATACTACAGGCAGTATAAATCATCACTTTAAAATGTGAATGTTTTAAACATTAAAATAAAATAAATCTTTCTGGAGACTATTAATTTGTCATCGTAATGAATTCAACAGTAATTTGGCGAAATATGATAAAAAATTCATCAGTGAAGCAGTATGATTATTCAAATACGAGTACGTAATACGTAGATTCTCCTCTATATGCAGACATGAAGCACAGTAGTTAGTTATTTAATATGCCCCTAGGTTAAAATCATCTGTTTCTCTGACAGTTAATTAAATCTGACTCATTATCTACCCTTTGAAACAGGGAAGGCTTCCATGAGGGAATTGCATACCATCGCTCTTTCGGTATCAATATCAAACTCGAATAAACTATTTATACGGCAATGATTTCCACCATAACTTAGTCGAAAACCATGATGAGTTAAATCAGTGTGTCACCATAAGAATTAGTTTCATTAGGAAAGAGAGTTTTATAATAAATCATAACATCACGTGATTGGTTACAATTCATATATTAGTTGGTTTTTCATTTTGGAAATTAGCTTATATGTACTCGTTATAAGAAGCAATTTTAAAAATTAATTTAAAAAACTTGATAAAAGTAAAATTGAAATTAAACTGTTTAGCTTTGTGTTATAAATTAGAGCAAATGATTGGTAGAAACAGTATTATATAAAATACTCCCCATTGATTGGCACGTATTTAAAAAATATAAAAATATACATAAAAAATTTACCATTATACCCAATACAGGAAATTTTGTAACAAGAAAGGCCTCTCCATCGTTTAATTCAAACTTTGTCATATTAGTTTAAAATTCTCAATGACAAAAGAAGAGTGATATTTTAAAACGAAACAGTAATGCAGCTGTAACATTTTCAACAAAATATCTGCTAAAGAGAGCGTAGTGGATTATAACAACAAACAAAAATATATTATTGTGCCTCCAAGCATTACTAACTTATAGTAAAATATAAAAGTAAATAATAAAAATTAAGCTATTAGTATTTTGTACGTAACACAATAAAAGGTGAAGTTAAGGAATTAAGTATGTAAACGTCTATTTAACCCAGGAAATTAAGTTTGGAATATAGTTAAGCACATTAAAATTAAAATGATTCTATAAACGAATAACCTTTATTAGAGATTCTTGTCCTGGTTTTTTGCTTTGTTTTTTACATTAAATTATGCAAGTCTCATTTTTTCAAACTTCTCCCCGAATAAAAACTAAAACTTGTTTTATTAGTTTTGGTTGCATATATTTAAAAGTTGTGATATTTTTCTTAGACCAGCTACATATGATATTATTAATCAAATTTAAATAAGCTATAAATAACAAGAAAGTATAGCTAATACATAATTATTGCTATGTATAACTAATATTTTCTGATGACTTAGGTAAAAGTAACAATGAATACTGTTGCTTAAATTTTGACTCACTAGTAAAACGTGTTAAAAATTCATTAAAAAACATTCTAGAGATTAGTATCACGCGTATTACTCTCTCCCTATCCCCCCTTGTTTCCCTAGGTTTCCTTTGTTATGTGATCAAAGCATAAATGAATATATCCTATATATATTTGACGACATAATGTATTTAAAACTCAACCTTGAAATTTTCGCTAAGATTAAATCTAGGTGGTACCGGACATCAGGGTAATAACTTCAGAACTGTAACAGTCGTGGTTACATAGCCTTTCCACCCGGGTAACAGAGAAAAAGTTGACTTTTCAAAATTGATGATAATATTCTACGTTGAAATTCCTCTTGCTGCATCTCATCCAGAGTTTTATACACATTAAACTGTAACAGCAAATAAAAATATCATTATCAGTAGGCAAAGAATTGATTTTCTGGCTCTCGATCCCACAGGCCAGCAACAAAATCTATAAATCAGTAAAAAGGACACTGACTGCTGGCGGTCCTTAGGCCATGACCCACACCACAATCCGCGACACAGCGTGCTAGACTTCAAAACACTGCCTAACTTTACTCCTAAAGTAATTATCATTAAAGCCTAGACCAGTGGTGCCCCATGGTCATGCCCAAAAAAATGTTAAGGTGGAAAATAGAATTTACTTTAATAATACACGTCGTAACTTAGAGAGAGAATAAAAATGTAAACTTAGTTCAGCGTAGAATTTAAAACATGTTTAAAAGTTCTTAAAAAGCCTAAAATCAACTTAACACAGAACTGTTGACAAATAGCATACATTAAAATGGGAGAACCATTTGTAAATCGCCATTAAAAGTAGGGAACTAGTAGGTATGAGTAACAAAGTCTAATACGATGCTATTTACTGTTCCAGTATTATTAGAATTGCATTAATCCCTTTTTGCAAATTTTGAAACAAAGATACTGTAACTAAGTTTGTATTTCAATTAAATACTTACATAGAAGGTTATGAAACTTTTTGACTGTGCGATTTCTGGTATGAATAAACTATGACAAGCTGTTCCACCCCGGTTGCTCTAACAAGGTGACAAGTGCCATATTTACCTTTCTGTATGAAATTGTTCTGGCTTAAATATGTTTACAGCTGACCAATGAAGGCTATATATTAATCTCGATTACTTCAGCTTTGGTTACTCTAAAAATAGATTTAATCTACTTGAAAAGTAAAGTTCCTACACATACACATACCTTTACGTTTGAACAAAAGTAAAAATTTCGGTTATTGAATTGAATTTTAAGTAGTTAATATATAAATTGATTTATTAGTAAAATACATTTTTAAACATATTTTCCATTATTCTTTAAAAATATAGTGTTAAATGATTACTTTTGTGTTGTTTCATATTTTTAACCATAAATCTGAAAACTTGCAGTGCATTATACCTCACAGACCTGCGGTATATCTTACATTTCACAACAATGGTTGAAAAAGTTATTTCGTGGGATTTAATTTACAAAAATGTAAGTAAAGGACCTTAAACCACAAAGATACATTTACAATATTTGTTTTTATCAAAAGCAATTCTTCCAACACAAGATATGAGTACAACACCCCCGTGTTACGTAAGAGCCTTCGCTGAAAAATTGCACACATTTCAATTCTACAGATCCTTTCATTGTCTGGATTTCCTGAGGATACATAGACATACATACATTATACCTACTCTACCGAGTAAAGATATTTTTATACCCCCTGCACGACAGAAGAGAAATTGTTTCAGCCTGGCTTCAATGAAAATTAGGCACATTTCATGGTTGAAGTTTTATTGGTTAGACTGAATTTTTTATGTGTAAATGAAGTTTCATACCAAATTTAAGATCTACAGATAAAATATTTCTCGAGATACCTTTATATGTGATATACGAGCGGAAGGGCAGTATGTGGAGGAAAGAAGAAACACCTATGAGTAGTGTCTACTTTTTGGAACCCAAAAGGAAGAATATTATTCGGTATATCACGAATAGGATGGAGTAGAATCGGAATTACACTTTACGTCACAGAGAATGCAACGGAATAGAGATGCAATGTAGGTGTGGCCTAAAACAGGTTTTTGTGGCCAAGTGAGTAATGATTTGCTTTGCATATAATATTGCACGTCGTATGCGCAAGGGTATGTAAATAGTTTTATTATAAAACCAATTACTAGTAGATGCCGTTTTCATTTGAAATTATGACTACTATCAAGTATCAGATACTGACGTTTGAGTGTGGCACCCTTTTCTGAACACTCTGTATACATTAATATTATTCGTTCTCATAAATGGTTTAGTGGCATAATTATCCATGGCCTATTTAAGTTGAACAGCAGCACTCACCACATTAGGAACCTTATTAAAAGTTAGAATGACGACATAATAGTTTACGTGAAAATATTTCTAATATTTATCACACAGATAAAAGAGCTCAAACAAAATCTAAAGACCGTGTGATCTACACCTACATTTGTTAATGGAACCAAATCAAATATTGACATATGGATATTGAGGAACATTAAAATATATAAAAATTATTAAATTAGACATTCTCGATTTTGCTATAAACTTTGTAATTGATTATGGCTATTAGTTATGTAAGATGTAATTTAGATTGATAAATGTTTATGTTATAGCAAAGATCAGGTTTAGACTAAACTTCCCTATTAATTTTGCGTACATCAAGTAACAGACAATTTATATCAGTATTAATTTCTAAATGAAAAACCATTCTCAGTGTAATGTTCGTTTAAAGCTGACAAAGGGAATAGCTACTAGTTTATGGAATAAGACTACTTATACCAACACAAAATTAGATTTGGAAAGTTTTAATATTCGCTTTCTAGATTTTGGCCCGTATTAATTTTGAACGAAACTCTACGTAGTAACATAGAATTATGCTATTGAAAGGGTAATATGATTTTATTTAATTGCAATCTTTATACTGTATAGTGAATAAATGTTTTTACGTTTGTCGATATGTTTTTACATGTATAATACAATATTTGAAGGATTTAAGTCTTCTTCGTCAGATGACGGGACATTTAGGACATAGCAGTTATGACTTGTGTCAATAAACTGCCACTAAAGAAAAAGAAAAATTAAGAAAAAGAAAAAAATTTGCAACAAATATTAAAAAAACATACTCGAAAACTAATATGAGTCTAGGCAGGAGAAAATGAAAATTCCCTGGACTTTTCACTGCACAGGATGCAAATTCATGAGCTTAAGGTACGAGAACGTGACTTCTGTTCGTCCCTCCTTAGATCACAACTAAAATAAATGTCGTATAGAATGATGAATTTAACCTGCCACTATTGCAGATCTCTATCTGATGGTTGTAGGAATATTGTATTTTACAAACAAAATTAACCAAAATAAACAACTTGGATCTTTGGATCCGCTCCAGACTTCCAACAGAGCTGTTCTGGAGACGGTCCAGACGCACCAGCTTACATCCGAAACCATTTAATTTCTAAGTGTAATTCTAAGTGGAAGAGTATTCCTTACAAACATATCTGATTTGACTGCTTTCATCAAAATTACTGATTTATTGTTACACGCCTTATAAAGATAATATTCAAGCGTCCAGAAAGTAACAATGAGGTTACCACATATATAAGTGTGAATTATATGAATTATTATCTTTTTAAATTATATTACAAATTCAGTTCAGTGCGGGCCATAATACACTTTCAACCACTAATTAAAAACTTGTATAAACAAGAATTAAATATTTGCGGAGGAATGAATTTGACTATAATTTAATGAGAATGGAAATATAATGAGGGGGAGGGAAATCAACATGAAATAGAGTAGAAATTCTAGTGCTCAGTAGCAAATGAAATAAAGGGTTCATTAGAGATTCCATTCTTTTATTTTCACCCGCATGACATTAGTTCGATGGAAATAAAATACATTCACCAAATAATTACTCCAATATTATGTAAAAATAAAGTACAAATTTGTCAGTACTCATTTAAGAAATAATTACCTTATTTTATTCTATATTTTTGAACAAATTTAAACAATTTTATTATTAAACAACAACTATATTAAAACAAATTAAATAAAATATTCAATTTACATTGTACTGAATCGCGTATAGTGTCATAAAATGTACCAATTATATCTCTTTATTCAACTATCATTGTGCAAAGAATTATTATTATTAACGGATTTTACTTTCCAATAAAAGCTTACCTTGAAGGTTTATTAAGGGGTCAATATCGATAGAAGGTGTAATTGAAGAATGGCTTGAAATCAGAGGGGTTGAACTGGAGTATTATAGAGGACATTTATCACATATTTCCCTGTAATGCAAGGCTACGTCGTCATTTATTCGTTCTGCCGATTACTCCAATATGCCAGTAGACTTTCTACTTGTAGCCTACGTTGTACATTTTCAGTCTACTTGTAAAAAATAAAAAGTAACAATTAAAAAACATCCATAAGGAAGTACACATAATATTTTTTTACGTTAGAGCAAGAAGTATGGATTATTTCTTACCATCTTATCCCTGGCCTTAGATCTACGGTGCCAGATTTGAGCTCACCTATAATGAGACCCCGGAAAGAGAAAATAGTTTTACTTTTATACTGTACCATAAGCAACAGTGTCTATGCTGTCGGGACGATGTAAAGAGTTCCTTTTGAACTTCTTCGTCGTGGATTTGAATCTCATCAGACGAACATGACTCCATTATCCTGGAGTCAAGTCTGTGACAGCGTCAGATTCCAGACGGTGCTCTAAGGGGAAAGTGAACTGGTGCGTAACTAAGCATTTACAATGTTGTATTTGTTGAATAGCTCATCACAGTTACATAGCAAGATAGCCGAAGGCCACAATGTCACTAGTTTTACAAAACAAAACTTTATCGTGAATTATAGGCTAACCGAGATATGAGCTGACAATAGTTCATTTTGCATTAAGAATGGGCTATTTATTCAAACCAACATGTTCGTTCGCATTGCTAAATAATATCGCTTACCATTGAACAGTATGGTGTTAAATAATTAGAGAATGGTTTAGCTGGACATTATAAAATTGTTTTGTGACTAAAAATAAATATGTAATTATTATTTTCAGTTCCATGTATCTTCTAAGTTCTATTAACCGTATATTTCAACTAATTAGTAAATTTATGATTTTAAAACATGAAGTTTTAGTTTATTTCTATAGAAATTGACTAAAAATTAATTTCATGACAATAATGTGCTAATTAAACAGGTAGAGAACCTTCATTAGGCAAGACTGTAGTAAATTTTGCATGTACGTATATATTTCATTAATCATTAATTTATTTGTTGTTTTAACGTAGAACATTCCATTTCAGTTCAAGAAACCGAAAATGATAATAAGAAGTTTATGTTTATATAAATCATAAAATTATTACAACTGATAATTTACTAAAACGATGTAATTCTGATTTTGTAAAAGCATACTTTCATAAAAACTCTGGTAGTGTTGAAACAGCAAAGCGTAATGTCTAAAATATAGAGCACGAGAAGTTTATCTCAAACATAGGCTTAAAGCGTCCAGATATGTCGGAGAAATTATTTACTTAAAAAGTTCTTTCAACCATCAAACTATTTGGTTCATATTCTTCTTCCAATAAAAATTGTATATACACAAAATTAAATACTGAAAATTGCACGATTGCTTTGTAGTCCATCTTAAATATAAGTAAAAGTTCTCAGAAAAAATTGTAAGTATAATCTTTCAAATTATTTTCTCCCTAAAATACATTGCCTATGATACCATAGCTTCAGATTACCAAATAACTTATTAATATCAGAGTAAAAATAAAGTGACATTAGGGAAAATATTTTAATATTACTTCATATTTTCCGTCCTCAACAGTATCAGAAAATTTCTAAAGTGGCAGATTTATCATATAATATTTTCATATTCATCAACATCAGTATGGTAACGATTTATAAAATAGTAGCCCCCGTACACATTCTACTTTTATTCACCTGAAGATAACAATATGAATTTCATTGCAAAGATAATCGGTTTTCTGTTAAAATAGTGTTTATTTACATAAATGCTGGTTTTAATTATTTAACGTTTAGTTAATAACGTTAATGAAGTGTAATACCAAGTTTCGAGGACTGAAATCTACACTATTCTTCATGGGTAACTATATCCTAAAACGTTAAAAGACTAAAGACGCATCAATGGAATGTCACCATTCTAATAATAACTACCACATTTTTTAATGTGTTTGGACATGTTTGACACCTGACTTTTTTGTAACGTACCCTTATAAGGGTGGTAAAAGTTTTAAATCTTATTATCCTTTTAAACCGCTCATTGTCAATAGTAAATATTTAACAAAGAAATTCAACATATTAAGAGAACAGCTCTATATTAAGATTTGTAAATAATGTACGCGTATTTTACTAATTTTCTATATGAATACATGAATAACTTTGTTCTAATTCAAGTAGTAGTTAAGTGATAAGCATATTATATTACCATAACAGAATCAACGACAATCGCTCGATATATCAGTTTATTAGAGACAAATGACGTTTAGTTTATAGAAGACTAGCAGTTGCCCGCGGCTTCGCACGCAATTTCCCGTTGAAATGCAGTACACTATATTCACGTATTCTTTTTCCATCACATTCTAAACATTGCTGAGATAAGTGATAGTCATTCCTTCGGGAGCTTCTTGGGCGCATTATGAAGGTATGTATTATATTTCCGGCCTGTATCTTTCTTGGGTTTTCCTAGGTGTTGATAAGTTATTCAGACCAATTAATGTATATGGATGAATCTCGATAAACTCATTAGGTTATAAAGAATCAAATTCGGTCTGTTAAAATTAATTTTCTGTTTAAGATATTTTCATTATTATTGAGGAGTGTGCCTTCAAGAAAATATATCAACGAAAACCAATTTCTTTCATAAAGCGTCTTCTTTCGGCTCTTTTCATTTACCTTCAATCTAACAAAATTCTATTACCTTATGCAAATATCCACGGATTTGTACAATGAGGTTGTTTTCCTAATAGCGTTTAATAATATTTTCATTGCATTTGATAGTTTATTGATCATTGGTGCAATCTAAATGTAAAATTAGGCAATGACGTCTTCTATGCAACCTGCATTACACTACTGGTCAAGCACTTTACAATAACAATTTTCTAAATTTTAAATATAAACAAATGTTTCTGCCTCTTTGATGAACTTCAGCTGTTAAGTATCAGTTCGCTTTGTATTAGGTATCGTAGCGCAGTCTGTCGGATCCAATATAAAACACGTTTACATTCTTATCATAACATTCAAATGTAAAAAAAACTATTTTTCAATTTGAAATCGACTTTATTTGGTGAAATAAATGTGTTATGGGTGGTAAAAAGTACTCTAAGTGTTAATTCAGACCAAAAGCTATACCTGTTCCAAATTTCAGCACAATTCGTATAGCAGTTTCAGCGTGATTAGAGGACAAACCTCCAAGCATCCAAACATCTAAACATACAAACATCCAAATATCGAAACATTCAAACCGTCGCATTTATAATATTAGTTGGATTACGTACAGCCGATATTAGGGATATAAAGAATGACACTGGGGAGCTTATCAGTCAACAGTGTAAAAGAAACAATGCGATGTGTAGTGTGTCGCGGGACAAAGAGATTTAGTCTATGGAAGGTTACATACAATTGGTAATAGGGACACAAAGATTTACACTGGGGACCTTAACAATCTACAGTTAACAAGAAACAATGCGATGTGTAATGTGTCATCGATCAACGAGTGTTACATTACAGAAGGTTCATATTAAAGATTTACACCGGGGAACTTTACAGTCAACAAGAAAAAATACAATGTGTAATGTGTCATCGATCAACGAGTGTTACATTATAGAAGGTTCATATTAAAGATTTACACTGGGGAACTTTACAGTCAACAAGAAAGAATGCGATGTGTAGTGCGTAATTGATCAAAGGCATTTAGTTCATAGAAGATTACTTACAATTGATATTAAGGCATTTAGAATGTATGAGTGATGTGTTGCAGATCAAAGAACATTACATTATAGAAGTTTGATATTAGAGATGTAAAGAGTTACTTTGGGGACCTTAAAAGTAAAAAGTGTACAAGAATGTGTCACTAATGAAAAAGATTTAGTTCATATATGGTTACATACATTTGGTATTAGGGATTCAATGAGCTTCACTCGACATAATTGCTAAAATCAACAATGAACATTAAACAATATTTAGTGTAATTCGTCTTTGAGTAGTTATAAGGTTTACTTTGGATGAGAGGTATATGTTTAATACATTATGTTGTATAAAAATATATAAAAAAACTAAACAAAAGCGTTCTTCATGGTCATTTACAAGGTTAAGGGAATTTTCCTCATTCTCATCCAATTATGCGTCATATTGGACTTGACTTCAATATGCAGTTAATGACTCTCAACATCATTTGCATGAGCAAACCGTGGTAATTTCGACATGATATAATGTCCAGATAATCTTGCTAACCAAAATGAAATTCCACTATGTGTATTGAAATTATTCAGTTTAGTAATTTTGTGCCTTCTCATACTAACAAAAACTTCATTTTCATCCGAATATTTATTAATTCTGGTACAGTGCATCAGTCGATAGTAATAACAATATTTATTATTTTCATTGCTATTTTATAAAAAATATAAATCTTTTTGGAACTCCATTTTTTTAACTGAAAAACATAACTATGAGGAACAACGTGGCTCTAAGGTGGACAAACCAGTTACCACAACCCTTCACCACTATATTACCACTGGATTTAAGGTTGGCATTATTAGATCAATTATCCAAGCATACACGCGTATGCTAAAAGCTTCCCACACCTTCTATGAGTTGTTAACTATTTATAAAAGTGTGATCAAAAGCAAACCATTTATTATTTCACTATAAGAATTAAGTTTAATAGGAAGAATTACAATGCACCATGTAAACTAGGAACATTACTACTAATAATAAAGTACATCTAATTGAATATTACTTAATTCCTTATACATCTAAATATAAATTGTAATTTTTTATTTAATATTAGTTTGTACCATTTGTAGTTTTGTTTATACACCTGGCAGTTACCAGCGGCTTTGCACTATATATAGTACTTTCTGTAACACTTAACAATGCCAATGTCAAAAATCATACTATCATTTCGAGTACACTGAACTTTAAAATGTCCTACTCTCGATGATTGTAATCTTATTACAGTCTAAGTAATTTGAGTTGTGATCGTACTCCTTTTTATGTACTCTACTATCAAGTGCCCATACATTGTTGACCCTGTGACAGTTCTTGAATAGGTGAACCTTCTCTTGTACTAAGTGGCAAATCAAGACAATTCCTGTGAGCTTGTCAGAGTGAAATAAAACTTTCTAACCTTTTCTTATTAGTATAATTTATCCTCAAATAACAAAAAAAATTTTATTTTCTTTTTCATTTTTTTCATTTTTTTAATTTTAAAGCGTGTTCCAGTGTTCTGTCTCGCCTATAGGTATTCAAGTTTCTGGCCAAATTATTAAAAAGTATAAGTATTACTCATATTAGCCACCGATCCTGATTTAGCTTTTTAGTAATAGCCTCTACATAATAAATTTCAATTTATATGAAGCAGTATCATTTTCAGTATTAAATCTCTTGCTTATTCGCTAATAATCACAATAATAAAAAGTTATAATAATAGTGTTTGCCAATCTTTTTTTGTTGGATTGGTAATTCCAAGATTAATTCATACCATGATTACTAGTCTAAGGAAGGCAAAGTTATGGAAATAGTGTTTACCCATTTCTATGTTGGATTGGTAATTCCAAGATTGATTTTTACCATAATTACTACTCTCAAGGAAATTTGCAAGCGCCAGAAAGGCTGGAAATCGGAATAGGACACGGAAATGAAAATACCCGGCTGTCTTCTCCCTCTACATCAAACTGATGAAAACGAATTACAATAGTAATAAAAATATAAATTGTTGCTGAAGATTGTGCAGTTGGTCCATCAAGGTCTTTCCACCAATTCAGTGGAAGGTAGAAGGCTACTTTTACTTTCAGAATTCTCGCAGTGTAAGTGAAGCTAGTTTGTGGTGTATTATGTTTGATAAAACCTGCATTTCCACACCTACGAGAGAATAGAGATGGAAATATTCTTTATATTTTCTTCTTTGTGGACTTAGAAAAGACACAATGTAAATATTGTTTACTTTCTGATTTATATATTTGCGTAGTTTAACGATTGAAAAACTCATACAAGACAAGAACAACAGTTTATGTAAACTACGAGTACCATTAAGTTGGTTTGCTTTTGCTATGGTTCGATTTATTATCGTTATTTAATGTAAATAAACTTTCTCATTCTTAATGCTAATTAAACTTGTATTAATATGTAAGTTTGTAGTTGGTTAAGAATTTCTCTCATTGTTAATATTCAGGCTGTATTTCAGAGTACCAGTCCCTGATGCCATGACCTCCTGCTACATAACTCAAGTGCCTCAGTGCTACAGTCTTACTTCGTAACAGTCTCAATAAGACACACACACACACACACACACACACACACACACACACACACATACACACAAAAACAAACACACACACACGCATATATATATATATATAATAGTTTATATATTACATTATATCACTCAATCACACGACGGTCATAATCTATATACGTTACGTCATGTTATGATAACTCATCTATAAATTTTACCTTGTGTAGACAAAAAAAACTTTAACACCAGAGAAACAGGCCAGATTGCACAACCGAAAATGTTTATTACATTTTATCAACTACATAAAATAGATAATAAAATAATGCTTATTCACAATTAATTTCAAGTTTTGACGCGAAATACGTTTACATAACTGGTGTAAGAAAATTAATTGTGGAGGGATAGTTTTGAATTAGTTAATGTCAGCCCATATGGACGTGAAACAGCTGGAGATGTATTTACATAGAGAAATATCCTACACTATTTTTCAGAGCAAACTGTCTACCTCAGTTGAATATCAGTGTAGTCTCGGGGCTGAGAACCAATTTGCTCAGTGTAAGCAGAGAAATATATAGACCTCGATAGAGGAATGTGTCCTAAGCAAGAATCGATGGTCAATCACGCTTAATCTGCTGGATGTGGAAATTGGACGGAACCTAAAGGAATAGAAATACCAATCTGTCGCTTTTTTCTAGGATTATATATTTTTCCTGGCTTTACAAACTTACAACCGAACGTCTATAACACGTTTAAAATAGGTGTTTTACTATCAGAAAACTATATAAGAGGCAAAAGTCACCAAAGGACATGCGTATGGTTATCTAAGCATGATTTAACTTTTTATACGTTTCTACAAAGATAAGGAATATATTATCTGAAAAAAATTATTTTATATGTTTATAACTTTTTATTCTCATATTTCTACCCTCACCAAAATCAAGTTGCAAATACAAATTATTCATCAACTAAAAGGTTTTTTTTAATTTTTACTGACACTAATTAGAAAAGCAAACATTTAGCCCTCCACATAGCATTAGATGCGTCATCTTGACTGTGTTTATTCCCAGTTCTTTGTCACATAAACTTTACACTACAAAGTAAAGTGTCAAAATAGCTAGTACAATTACTATTAAGTGATACGATAGGATTCAGAACTATGTGATTTCTTACTCAATTAAACATGTAGCTAAAGTGCAGAACAATATTTGCCAATTAGAAAAAGAAAACTCCTTAGGTTAGAGCTATGGATAGTATAATTAACATAGAATAATGGACGCACGCTTTCTGTAAACATTGATTAGAGTTTGCATACCACCGCGTTCTAAGAATTAACTTAATAATTATTCAACATTAATCAAATTTAAGCAGTTGGAGAGAAAACTACTACTGGTACCACCCAATCTATCACATGGTGTTAGGGGTTTCCAATCTGTGTGTTTATGTGAGGAAAAGCATTTATGTCAATTAATATATTCGTATAAACACAATTTTGAACTATAGACATTATTTTAAAGTTAATAAAAGCATTAAAATATAGCCGAAACTGAAAGTTGTATCGTGATTACTAAATTTTCACCTTTATTTAATACACGAGTATTGGATTAAAATATCAATTCCAAATGCGTTGGAAAAACATTATTCTATTCAAGAGAATTAAAACTTTACAAAACCTCATAACGTACCCACAAATAACTGTAAGGTGTTATTGATTGCGATACAACCAATAACAGTAGGTAGAAATTCGTAAGGCATGTTCTTGTCAACGTATGATGAAGAGTAGCAACAGTTAACGTTAAATGTCAGATGAGTGGAGATTGGAAAGCCAAGACTTTACAGAAAGAAGTAATGCAAGTATAAAATTGAGTAAAATGAAATATAATTAATTTACTATTCAGTAATTTATTCAGTTAGTCGTAATAGTGGTTGCATTTACGAAATAGGAAATATTAACAGTAGGAGAGGTAATATCATAAATAGAGTACTTATTTGCTAAGCAATGGCAAAGCCTACCAATTTAAATGTTTAAAAAATTATATTTCTCGTTCTGTCATTACGATGTCTCGAGAAATAATTGACTCATAGCCGTAAAATATGACTTGCAGCTATAATTTTATATTATCAATATTGAAATTGTATCTTTCTAGAATTTTTATGACCGTATTTTTATTAGTCCTACTGATAATGAAAAAACAGTGAGTAAATTAATTTAAAAAAAACATCGAGTACAATAATATGAATTTAATAAGTGAAATAGTAATAAATGTGTCGTAAAACATGTTGCCTAATTTCAGGAAAGCCTATCATGCGACATTTGTTTTCCTTGTATAATAATTGCTAAAATGTGGTTACTTATGTGTAAGTTCTAAGCATTTATAACTTTCAATGTTAAATCTATGCAAAGCTGTTATTTGATAAATATATATATATATATATATATATATATAATATATATATATATATATATATGTTCACCTAGTATACTGTACATACCAACATTGATACAATACCTAAAGCAATAAAGTTACTTTCACATCACTGAGCTGAAAATAAAATTATTTGAGTTATGTCTTGTTTATACTATCGCTATCGAATAACAGACTAGGAGTGATGTTAGTTTTACGAATCACGTGATCACAGAGAATGTGTACTTCCAGTTCACTGGCATTGTTCCAGCAGTATTGGTTGGTTTGGATTTGTTCCAAACACGTATCCCGTCTGCAGCAATTATATTAGTCCCGTTGGATGTACTTCGTGTCTAAATTTCTATTATTTTTAGTTGAAGACATTTTTGCTCCAAACACAACCGTCTTGTAACCACGTTGTCTTGTGTGTGTCCAGCAGTCACTTACATTTCGAGATTAATTCTAGATAAAAATCATACAAATAAGACAAATTTGAAATTAGTTATTTAACTAATTAATGTCTAAGGCTCCGCTTTTAAGCATCTTTACCAGATTAAGGGTTTATAAAAATGTCGCAAGATAAATTTATGATAATTGTTTAGTTCCAAGAAATTTACAAAAAACTGGGTTAACTTATTTTACTACTTACATTTTTATGTCTTTAAATTTTAGTGTATTCACCTTCAATCATGCTCTTCATGATTTAACTTTCTTCATAAGTATTTTCATTGTATCCTGAATCTCTCATATTGACTCTGTGTTATCATAACACAAGTATATTATGCCGGTTTGAATTTAAGTTATTAGCACCAGGTGTGCTATTATAATGCATTTACAAAAATATAATATAAGTTATTGTATGACTAAATTCTGCCTTGTAAATTTTGTTATTGTAAATATTTTATCCCTATTAAAAACTTTTGGATTTGGCAATAAGAAATTAAGGCAAATTATGTACTAAGCAATACGTAATTGGTTGTTTATAGCAACTACTAAGGAAATCCACAAATAATTACCATAAGGAATTGTTATGTAATGTCTCTTATATATGTCTGAAATAACAAATATATGAGATAAGATCTCCAAGTAAAGTACGTAGAGAATATTCCACAGCGTATACATGATTGAACGATCAGTTGAATTCTGGCAACAGTTCATGGTGGAGATACTGTCTACACAGGTTATATCAATAACATTTGAACATTTATTTTAATTTTGTATAGGATTCAGGTTTCACCTACTAGCACTTAACATGGAATTAAATATAAAGATTAAGATTTTAATAAACAACTGTTCGAATATATGTTATTCTAAAGTGTATTATTTAAACAAATTTATAATTTAAGGATTAATATTTTAGTTAGGCATGATTCACAACCAAGTTTTATATTTTCTTCTTGACTACCATTAAAATTTTACAATTTAAAAAATTATATTTTGCCTTGAATATTATTAAACTTATATTTATTTTTGTAATGAATGTTATAACATTTGAAATAACAAAAATTGGAATGGTTAAAAGACTAATAATAGATAACATTAGCCATTCTTATCTATTAAAACATCAGAATGTCTTATACATTCTTGAAGCTCTTTTCTTATTGGAATTATATATTAATTTAAACAAACTCTCCAATAATACAAGTTTTTATTTTTGTGAGGCCTTTTGTGCTTAATGGGAACATCTTCGGATCCACATAACTGAGTAAAAGTAATTAATTTTATTACTTTATTACTTTTATTCAGTTATATGGGTCCGAAGATGTGCTCATTGAGTACGAAAGGCCTCACAAAAATGAAAACATATTATTGGAGAGTTTGTTTAAATTAATATATCTGAATATCTGTTTCCAGAAATTATATCTGCTCTCTAGTCAGATTTTTCATTCTGAAGCTTAAATGTAATTATAAATCAATTTAATAAATTATCGTAATAAAAACGTTTCAGAATTCCACACACTATATACTTGCTTACAATTTTTTATGGTATAGAATAAGTATGTTACATTTATAAATAACAAGCTGTTTCCCGCGGCTTTGCACACTTTTCGTAAGCTTTGCCCGTGTATGTGAACTTCTGGATTAATTGAATTATATTTACAAACGCCGATGTAGAGTTTGCTTTGTTGCCACGATCAAGAAAATATGTTTATGTTTATAGCCATTGTGCACGTACATGTACTTTATTATAAAGTGGTCTAACACTCAAACTTTAAGTTCAATCAGAAATGTATATTAAAGACAATTATACATAATAACCTAGCGCCTTCAAATAATGTTTGGTTATGTAATATACGTAACTGTCTCGTAATTGCGGTTTATAGTGTGCAGGCGCTTTGAAAACTTTTATCTTTTGCAGCGCCGCTTGGTGGTGAGTTACATCAATGGGCATGGCTTATAAACCTTCTCCGTGGAAAAATACGTATACATACAAATTTTCATAATGGTCTGTCTAATATTTTGCGATTCCGTAAAGGACAAACACACAAACATTAATTTATATATATATAATAAACCTATATATATATATATAAAAATATATAATAAATATAATATAATAATATATAATATAATATATAATATAATATATAATATAATAATATATAATATAATATATAATATAATAATATATAATATAATATATAATATATATATATATATATATATATATATATATATATATATAATAAACCTTTGTTATTAAATAATAATATGCAATTGCAAGTCAGTAACTGAGTAATAAAAAGGATTAAAGAGCTAATTTATAAAGGTTGTGATGCCCAGAAAAGATCACAAAATGCTGGGTAACCCGCATACATTCCCAATACGGCACTTCTTTATACAGCGCATCTACATAGACAAAGATAAGACAGACAGGAATGGTAGGGTCTGGATAGTATGGGTAAACAACTTTTAATTCATACTAAATTTGTAATTCAAATAAGGAAGCTTATCCCTCTAATGTTGTAAGTTGAAAAACACGCGTTAAAACACATAACGACTCAACATTTTTATAATTTTTATTCTAATGTTAAAGGAGATAAATAAAAAAAATGGCTTGCACTGAAAATATCACAATTTATAATAATTTCAAAATGAAAAACTGTAAAAGATTTATTTAAACGCTAAAAACATTATAAAAAATACTTTTTATTTTATCAAAGAGCTTCAAGAGAAACTGATAAACTTTTGGAACGTGACTGATAAGATTATTTGAACCAGTTCATTAACCGACCTTACTTTATAAGAGTAAAATAATAATGGCTTCATATTCTAATAAAAGATACCTATTACACTGCGTGTGCAGAACTGGCCCCGTTAAGAATAAATACAATATTTCAATATAATAGCTCATTTCACTAGGCTAATGCGTTACTATGCCTCATATTAAAACGTCACTTTATTATACTCAGTTTTTTACAAATTTATTAGTTCTGTAACCTGCTCGTTTCCATCACAGATACCCAATAGACCAATATAAAAATGTTCGCTAACGCTAAGCCATATCCGATGGAGGTATAAAAATGAAGTTTTATGCAAAGTTAGTCTATAGTACTGTTGTTCTCGTGATATCGTATGGACATATATACAGACAGGCATATAGATAGAATAATAGGCGCGAGTATTCTTATCTCTTAAGAAATCAGCATAATAAATCATCTCTGAAGAGAATTTCTGTTTCCTCTTGACTACTAAAACATTATTATGTGGTTAAACAGAATCCAGGTTCATTCTGAGGGACTTTAGGGCGTAACGTTAAAACAAAACAAACCTCCATTTGTAAATGAAAAGAACTATTCACATAGGACTTTCTGTTAGATTCACATTATATTACAAAATATACCAAATTAGGTGCTCCTGTTAACTACAATAATGTAATTTGACAGCTAATAATAAGGTTTTTAGAGTATATCTGTGGCAATTTCTCTCATCATGTCAGCACTATAGATCTTAGAGACGTTATTAGCAATGTAAATTTAAGGAAAATCAACATATACTTGTAATATTTTATATTACACAAAAAAGACTAACTTCAACACACCTTACTATGTTTTAATATATTGTATTTGAAATCAGTTGGAAACTCTGTACGATTCATTGAAGTACAAGAAAAGGTGATGATTAAAAACCTAGTTAAGGGAGGAAATAGCTATATTACCATAACAAACGCAGAGAATGGGATCGATACAGAAGATTGTGAGATGTCCCTGGGGACCTCCGCACTCACAATGAGTCGGGAACAATGCATTGTGTAACGTGTCACCAGTCACAATAGGTTTTTTAGTGAAGGTTATAGATGAATTTATGATATTAGAGAGTAATGTACTCGTACCTACATGAATTATCACAAAATATTATAAAGCAACAAGAGTTGCTAAACGCATAAATGTATGTACCAAACATACATATGGATTGAAATATGTTTAAATAACTTAGCTGCAATTGAAATTGATATATATATATATATATATATATATATATATATATATATATATATATATATATCTGTCTCTTAATCACTCTGCATATTAAAAATTACTTAATGAATTAATTACTTAAAATATCACTTTTTAAAATAGAGGTTTACAAATCCACACGAAGAAGAGAATTCATTTAAGAGCTCTACAAAAAAACTAATGCAATCTATCCTTAACAACTTGTATTGTATAATTTTAATACTTCACTTTCAAACATTAACTGTAAAGAAATGACAATAATACTTACCATTAGAAAATTAATGTATAATGTGAATATTAAAACGAAAAGATTAAATTTTGTACTATTTGTTTTATTTTTACTATACTAAACTATTTGTAATAAAGTGGAAACTATAGGAGTTAGAGGGAAATAGTTAATTTAATGATAAACTGTCTTATCCATTATGTAAACAATATTTTGAATTAAAAGCGATAGTACATAGCTTCATTTTTCCTTAATCTTTCTAGACATATTATGTCTAAAACAAACTGGATCTAGAACGGGATCTGGAAAACTCCAGTGCACATTTCTATAGGTATAAACCAGCCAACCAGTTGCGAGAAAGATAACCTACATTTAAATTTTTAGTTTTATTGATTATTCCTCTGCAGATAAGAGATTCTAAAATAATCTGCTCCACAATCTTATTTCTATGACACGCGAACTAATAAACTAATTTTCGAAACTAATCTTAAACAAACCACGAATAAAGAAATGTTTCTATTTATATTAGTCATCTCATGCTATAATGAAATAACTGAGCTCAGGAAAATGAAAAATAACCAAAACAACTTTTAAGTGTGGGGATTTTGATATTTATGTAATGTATAGTTTATTAAAAAAATGTACAAATGTATAGGCGTAAATAACCGTACATAAATAGATGTAATACACACTGTGTGTAAGATTGTACCGTGTGAGTATGTAATAAAGAAACGGTTTTCCACAGGATAATGAAGTAAAACTCACCGGATATTAGTTGGCAGCCATGTCTGCCGGAAATGACGTTAGCCAGGGTGGCCTTCATTATACTGGTTTTTTTACACCGACAATATACGTTCTTTTGATTTAGTTCCGAGGGGATTATGACTTTATCTTTAAATAAATAACTTACTTCATACAATTCCTGCTTATACAGAATAAAGATTTAAATTACTGTGTAATAATTTACGATTATTTCAATTACACTGTGAATATTTATATACAATGTTATGGACGTCATATAAATATTTATTGCCAATATTGAATATAACCTTGTAGTTAATTATTCATAATGATGTGTAAATAATGATTTATAATGCTGTTTATAACGAGTAAATATAGATTTTCCAAAACTAACTATAAATATATATATATATATATATATATATATATATATATATATAAATAATATATAAATTTCTGATTGTGTTGTCTATTGTGATGATGTAGAACTTTTACTTTGTAAATAGAAATATTAGAACTATAACGATAAAACAAAATGTAAACTCTCTTTATTATATTCGGAAAATCCACATAAATTGGTTTCACCTCATTCACAGAATGAACCAAAAGAAGAGGTCCGTGGTTTTGTTATCTCCAGATAGTTCATCCTTGTTATAAAAAATTAATCCCAAAGAAAATGGCATCTCGTTGTTTTTTTCCAAACAACAATGTGCAAGGTTAGTTTTCTTATCTGAATTTAAAGTATAATGAAAAAATAGTTATTAATTTTTTAAGAATAATAATTACCACATTTCTTTGGTATTTATTCTCTATTATACTAAAATATAATTAAACTCGAAAATAGATTAAATGTAAATATGTTTTTGTTTATTTTAAAAGACGTTTAACATGAGATGCCGCATAAACAACCCAAAATTAATACTTTTAGGCTACAATTACTTTAACTCTTGCTAAATATTAACACACCCTTTAAGTAAACTTGAGTAAATATCTTATATAAATACATAAGATATACGAGATAGGGGTAAACACAGCATGTGTCACCTAAACAGTTTCACTGGGGTTCCATACAACATTTTGAATCTGTAGCTAATTTTATTAGGTGACATGTCTTACTCTGTCACATATTGAAATAACATTTCGTTTGTAATAAGTTTTTATCCTATTTTTATTCTTTGGCCTTCGATCCCATCATGGTTACCTATAAGATCAATGTAAAACAGTTCACCAACGCTCGGCCAAGTCCCAGAAACAAACATGTACATGTGCTATGATTTAAATCTATGCTGCGCAATAGAAATTAATCTTAAGGAAAAATTTAAAAAAATGTGTCTGTAGAACACTTTATTCCTCAATATACTGCGTGAAGAAACAGACAGACCGTCAGAGAGAAAAGAAGTTATTCTAGCCCCTCGAGGAACAGGTTTAGCTAATGCTGAGCTTATAAAGGAGTATAAACATTATCTTGTTTTGAAAATTCAGGAATTGGTGGTTAGAAATCTGTTGCTGTGATAAACTAAAATAGTTTAGATTTAAATATGAAATATATGTAGTATAACCTGATGTATACTGCGTGATAAAACCTTAAAAAACCGGTCGAAAAGAATCTTACATGCCCTGAGGATCTTAGCTAATGCTGAGGTATCTAAAAGAGTATCAATTATCGTTTTGAATACAAATTCAGGTATAGTTGAGAATTCCTAAGAGGAACTATTCTCCACTTTTAGATTTAAATATAAATTTTATGTGTATAACCATTTGTATGTCCTTTGTCGTTCCGCAAAATCTTACATGCTAAAATCTAACTATATAACAATAGTGATTATGCAGATTTTTGAGTGTCTTGTAAATGAGAATTATAAACGTATATAATCAATTGCTTAAATTTTACTATATAACATAAATATGTGTGTGTGTGTGCGCGTTGCGCGCGCGCGCGCGCGCTCTATTAGTAGTATGTGCAGATTTTGAGTGTAAGTATAAGATATAAACTTTTATTTATATTGCATAATAAAATAATATAAATATAAATATGTGTGTGTGTGTGGTGTGTGTGTGTGTGTGTGTGATTACCATTGAAACTAAATATAATTCTATATTATGCTCTTACTGAATTGATGTAATTTATTGACATTACATTTTTAAATCCCCAATTTTTATTTTTTACATAATTTATTTTCTAATTTCAAATTTTTATTATTTATTAACTGAACAAATTTCAGTTATTCCATGCTCTGGTCTTGGTTCTTTTAAGAAGTTAATTTTTATGTTGTTTAGTGATGAATATTTTTTTAGTAATCTTAACGCATTCCCTTAATGTTATACATATTTTTTTAGTATAAAATAATTTAGTGCAGACTGATGAACGCGTTTTCCGCACACACAGGCTGATGAAAAAAGCAATGTCTATATTTATTTTGTTACTTTTGCATGTTAATTATGGGAAATAAACGCAATCAATCAATCATTGTAAAGTAAATATAATAAATTATACGTGTCACATTGTTTCTAATTGTAATTATATATGTTTGTATTACAATGTCAGTACACTGTTGATGCTATCATTTCTGGATTATGTATGGTTATTATTAAAACGATGCTGCTTGTTGACGTTTATTTAACAAAGTACAAACCCATGGTAATTAATGTGGTTCAGGGGTAAACCAATGGTTCGATGACCATGTAGACCGGCTCATTCTGTTGTCTGCGGTGACCCAATTAACCGCCATCTATCGTCACTCCCAGTAATGTACACCTGGTACTGCTCTAAACACTTTCTGGAGTTTCTTACATGGTTTTAGTTGATATCATGTTGCCATTTTGGATGAAAATCCCAATAAAGAGGGATGGAAGTAGAGGAAGTGACTTTCATAATTAGTTTCACTGAAGGTGAGCAAGTAATAAAGTTTGTCCAATCATCAATAACGAAAAATGTCTTATCTTTTTAGTATTTACAATACTAATACAATTTTTGGAGTTTTTAAAAATAATTTTGTTTTATCAAAAATTTCAATGTCAGGTATAAGTGATGAAGTAGGCTTGGTAAAAAATAATCGAGTTTTTAACAAGTTAGAAGTACGCTACACCATATGTCACGTAAAAAGCCTCCTTGAAGTTGCATGCAAAAGTTTAAGTATACAGTGCATTACATACAAGAAAAGTACAGATAGATAGCCATATAATTATAGAAAAAGACATTTTTATATCGTTACTGCAGAGAAAAGAGAAATTTTATCAGCTTACTAAAAGATAGGCTTCAATGACGCTCAGCCAAATTCAATACATAAGGATGCACCATCATAGGACTACGTCTTGTTTATGTGAAAATGAAGTTTCATGTAGACGTTCACATCTATATTTAAACCTACGGGTGAAAAATTTCACGTAATATATAACAGACTGTTTGGCTAATTATGTAGTTACGTCATTTGCTAAAATTTCACATAACTATACTCAGTTAGTTTACAAATTTACTGTTTTTTTTTTTAGATTTTTCATTTGATCATAGTTACCCATATAACTAATGTGAAATTTACGCTCAGCCAAACGTCATGGGGTGAGACAAATCATCATAAAACTTAACGTAGCCAATATATAAGAGTGTACATATACGTGTGTATGTGTGTGTGTGTGTGTGTGTGTGTGTGTGTGTGTGTGTGTTTCCACCATTCCAGTCATATGATTCTTTAACGCTCAGCTATAAAATATATACATCTATCCATCTTCGATTACAAAGATGAGTTAGAAAGCCAAAGACGACAAATATTCTGTTACGGAGGTTTCTTTGTTTTATACTAGCTTTAATCAAAAGCATGTACAGCTTAAATGTGAAATGTAACCGCAGAAATAACAGTTTGAAGTTAATGAATCTTATTAACTGCTGCAAGATCTGCATGAGCAACAGAACGACACCAGTGATTGCTTCCCTCGAGCTCCATAAAGCCTGGATAACCATCACAATAACTTCAAAGCTCTTTTCCAAGCCATTATTAGCTCATTTAATATTCATTGCGTTTCTATATTCTGCTTATATTAAGTAATATATATTAAACATTAATAAATGTCACTTATCGGTGAATTTACATAATTCAATGCATGACTAAACTAAACTAAACAATGATTTGCATTTATAATATATTTAAACCATTAGCCTTCATCAGATCTAGTTCTACTGAAATAAAATTGAAGTACTCGAAGATTACAACGGCAATCACACAATTTAAATGTACGTATTCCAAATGATTTTGCGGTAGGCTTTGATTGTTTGTTTGTATCGTTTGGCATTGTAAAGTAGGTTAATTTCTGTTATTTTTATAAAGTCCACAAACTAATTAAATATATGTTTTGATTTTCGACTTAATACTCCAAGGCCAACCTTTGAGTAGTAGTTCATTGCCACACTTTTAGTTTTAATATTTATATGTATTAAGGTCTTTAATGAAATTTTACATTTTTGTACAATATAACGATAACCAAAATCCTTTTATACTTACTACTTAATGCTGTTTTCAATACAGGTCAAAGAACGTTTGGAAAAGTATGTTCTTGACAAAATTGGAGAGTGCATATGCAAAATGTAGTTTTCAATAATAAAAACACAGAACGGAATAAATCATATTAACATGAATATATGTAACCAACTCATACCTGCTAAATAATCCAATGTAAATTGTTAACGTATATATTCCAGATCTCTGGGTTATCCAGATTGATTTCAGATTGGAGGGAATACAATTATCTAAAGAATAAACTAATTTTGCAAACTTTCCAGCGCAATTTATTGTTTTGTTACTGAATTCAAAATTATCAATAAAAATAACAAATTTAACAGTGTCATAGTAGATCTACGAGCGGTTAATAATTGTAAATGTCCAAGCATCGATTTGATGAACAAGACAGAAATTGAATCCGCAGCTTCTTTATCTATATCAGAAAATATTAAAAACTACTATTATAGTGTAGAGCTAAAAGATATCTATTCATTCTGATGCCCTCGGGCTACACAGTTAGATTTTGATGGTTTAGCCTCACATTTCGATGACGTTGAAACGATTGCGTTAAACAAAAGCGACAGAGTTTTACAAAACGGTAATTATTTTTAAAATATATAATTTTATTTGGTTTCTTATTAACTTCTCTCTCTGAAACAATATTGCAATTTGGCTCCCTTTTACCGTGATATTCATTACAGATAAATCCATTATTAACTTATTAATTAATATTTTTACTGTTCATAAGGTGATTGGTAATTTACACACACTTTATATCTACACTAATTTAACCGCCATACCATATAACAATAATTAATCATAGCTAAACTTTGAACTATGCCCGCCTGAGGTAAATTGTAGGTCCAATATGCAATATAATGGCCAATGATTACTGACTGGCTGAATGGTTTTAGATGGGATCTTCAGTCTCACATTGCCACTGTCATTTTAGATTTAATTTGATATATTATAACTCTTTATATTACTTTTAAAAATCTTCGAGTGGTCTAATATAATGCAGAAAAAACATCATAAGATAATAAATGTATGATATTTATGAATGGTAGATCCACAATATAGCTATAGCTAGCTGTATATAGACATTATTTTATCACTTTCTTACTCCTATCTTTAGTGTTCTCAGTGCAAAATACTCATAAATTGTACTTTATAGTGATGTTTATTACTTTAAAATATATTGTAAAACGTAATTTATAAAATAGTTTTATATTCCCAAAGGACCTTTGAGCTTACCGCAATTATAACGTAGTAGTTATAATATTCTTTTAAAACCTTAAAAAACCATCCACTAATTGTTATTTTATTGTATACGTAGTTTACTACATACGTTAATTAATAAAAAATTAACGATGAATATTTCAGGTTTTCCAAATAATTTAGGTTTTTAATTTAATTTTTGACTAAATATATTGATTTGAAAGAACCACTTTTTCATAACTATTAATTGGATAAGTTATACATTTTAGGTTCCAATAACTATTAAAGAGATAAATCTGCTTCGTATATAGATAATAAAGACTTGTTTTACAAGAAATGAAAGTATTAAACATGTTTATTGTTACATAATCCACACGTCACAATTTTATTTGCAACACAGTGTAGTATAGATATTGTGTACCTAACGCAAATATTGTTAATATGTGAAGTTGTTCTTCATGTGCAGCAGTATCTCTAACAAATGACTAATTCCTTTAATTGTGTAATATTTATTCGTGTTTGTGCTATTTTGCCATATATGTTTAATATATTTATTGTTGAGCCATATTAATATCACTCCATAAATAAAATATGTGGAATATAATAAAATTTATTAACTTTAATAATGTATTGAGTAGCGTAACACTGCAAAAGGAAACAAAATATGTCTGTAATAAAGATACTGTGTTCTAATTGATAATGGAGATAAATTCGATGGATAAATACAGTCATGTCAGTCATAAGTGACGTTAGCCAATACGGTTTCATTATACCGCCTTGTTTAGCTGCGCTTCCAGTTATTATTTTCTCTACCTTTTAAGATCGACTTGTTCTTAGTACTGAAGGTTAAATCAATGAAAATATTTATAAATTCTAATTTGTATTCCATTATTTCTTTTCATATGAATACCACTTAATTATAAAATTGTTCAATGGCATTCCCTTTAGATATTTTAAATCCATAAATATACAATCAAAGTATAGCTAGTTAGAATAATATTTTTATTAATGATTATTCGAACAAGTGCTGGTGGACGTTTCAAAACAAATTCAAAGGACAGAGAACGTAGACGCTGCAAACAGCGCTGGCACTTTTAGCGTATTTAAATAATTTTTACGAGAATTTTACTTCAAACATTATTTTAATCCCATTCATGGACATATTTTTACAATATGTCACTGACCAAAAATATAATATGCGCAATTTCTCGAATTTTTTTACCGAGTAAAAGAGAGATGAGTGATCATAGTTCACAAACATCTTCATGCCATCACAAGTCATCGAGCCCTATTCCTCCTACCCAGAGATTTCTTCATCCCTCTCCAAAATAATTGTTATTTGGTACGTTTACTCTTTCTCTCAATCTTGTGAAACATCTCTATGAACAGCGTATCACAAGTTTTTCAAAATAGAAATATGTTCTCCGAAAATTCTCTATTTGGTCCTGATTTTACTTCAGAAAGTTCAGGCTCAACTTCTTATTACATTTTTAAGCGGTATTTTAGTATAGGAGCTTTCGCAGTTGAGACAGATGCTGGAGAATTTGAGCCTTGCTGATACAGATACAGCCCTCAGTATTTATTCATTTGCAAGCAATAAGTTTCAAGACTGCGTCTGGTGCTGGGGGTAAAAGTGTTAGTACTATACCAAACCTCTTTTGGTTTTATTCCATCCCCCTTCTTAAAGTATATTTAAATTTCCAAGCCAATCATAAACCTAAATATTATAATTGTTATCAAATAATTAAGCTAACATCACATTCACATTTAAGAAAACATCACATTCTTGTTCATTCCAAAAACATAAAATAAGGCAAAAAAACCAATTACACCAAAACCTTCTTGGTATTAAACACAACAACTTGATTTGACTACAATGGAAGTAAAGTTACATTAAAAGTGGTAGTAAAACTTATGAGTTTTTTTACAATGACATATATTCAAGGTAGGAAATTATAATTTTTATATTTATTTTATTGTTTTTATGAATATTCTAACGTAAAGAAAGGTTCTAATTGTATTTACCACAACAAAATAAAAACAAAACTATGAAAAACAGTTTAAAAAAGTATTTTTACCTAATATCTGTATTGCTAATGGTTACTGACCATGTTTTCAGTTTCACTATTTTAGATTGATGTTCTCGTACGCATTAAAATTTCCGTTAGGCTAGTGTCTAGATCTGTACAGCTATTGCAAACCTTGTGTTATGTACATACAGCTTGAGCAATCCAATTTATTCTTAGCGTGAAGCGTTTCGCTCGATCATGTACGTTTGACAGTTCCGTTATCAAGCGGAACACGTCACGCTAAAAATAAATTGGATTGCTCAAACTGTAAGTACATGGCATAAAAGTTATACCAGCAGTCCCAGAATTATATTGAAATGTACGCACATTAGTTTAGAACCTACTATTTGAGTAAAAATCCACTTTTCCATCACTCAAAAATAGTATTGGCATTTCAAAAAGTAATTAATTTATCTCTTTATATTATACTACAGATTAAAATAAATTCTAACCAATATTACAGAAATTGTGCTCATAGTTAGTTTTACCACAGAGGTATTTTCCTAAAGTTTATATCACGATATCTCATTTTTATCTCTTATTATCAGTTATAAAATTGATACTTATACTTATATGATAACATTGATTTGGAATGTCAATGTATAATTTCAGTTCGCCGTAATTAAACGATCTACGTGGGATATAACTGGTAAAAATTACTACCCACTAATACCACTAAATAAATCAATACATTACAACATGAGTTCAGGACACCACAACACACAATATGTGTCACTATACTATAATATGACTCAGTATATTATAGCACATGAGGCAGTACACTACAACATGAATCAGTGCAGTACTTGATGAGTCGGTTCTCTGCAAAATGAGTAAATACAATAGTGTGCATGTCAGGTATTTAGTTACGTACCAAGTAACAGTTTAGAAAACGCTTAAATACGTCTTACAACGCATCAGTTATTTGTATCTGTCTGTCTATTCGCAAGTCATCTCTATAAGGAATTAACTTACAGACTTGGAACCCTGCACAAAGCTTCATTTCTATATAAGCAAAATGGACCTTAGTGGTAAAACCCATGGTATGAAGCAATTTGGAGATACGTATTCTACCCACATCAGCTAAAGTTATACGAGACACGGAGGTGAATGTAAAAGCAATTTAATTTGAACTAAATCTTTCAGAAATTACTCATTACTACATATACTTAGTCACAATATGAGTTACCAAAATTACCTAATATACAATATTAATATTTCATTTCTTAAAGAGTTTATTTACTTACGTTATAATATCGAATGGGTTCTTCAGTGTTACACAACACACGTGTTTTCACGAATACTATAGTAGCTCTTCTATTAAAAAAATATAAATAATTTCTGAAAGAAAATAAAAAACAAAGCAAAATTAAACACTGCGTTGTTTTTTGCTCACTGTCAACTGTTGAGGTCCCCAGTGACATTCCATTCCTCTACGGAACCGATCCCCGTTCCTGACTCTGTTATAGAAATACAGCAATTTCCTGTGAAAATGTTTTCATATGAAAATTCTTTGAATCAAGAATATAACAGGTTGGTATTGCACATGTTTAGCTGCCTTCTTGGAGTTTATTTCAAAACTGTAATTGAATTTATTTTATGACCTATACAATTAAATGTGTCTATTTAGCATCTTTTATATTTAAATTGAATATGGGTTCGTAATAAATGTAACTTTCATAATATACTTTTTTAGTTTGTTGAGTGTCAGTGAGTTAAAATTTGTTCTTCAGCGTCAGGATGATAGAGAATTCTTCAAGGATTCTATTGGAATTTGTATTAGAAAATTATTTTAGAATGCATTTTTATATACAAGAGTCATTTGAGATATTTTTTAGACATTTAGTTGCCATAGTTTAGTTTTACAAAATCAATATTATTACCTACGTTTTTAGATCTTATATACCTGAGGTGCATAGCTAACATACACAAAACAACAATCTAGATTAAAATTAACAAATCATAGCAAAAGCGTTCTGATGAGCATAAGTATGAATCAGAAAACTAGTTATAAACTGGGTTTATAATACAGTCATGACAGAATAGGTCTGCACTTATCCAACGATCACTGACAACTGACCTATGCCCTATAGTTAATGGTGAGCAACACGGCAAAACATGATAGACACAGAATATTGAAAGAGGAATTTTCTTGTTGATTCTTTCCAGATGAACTTCTTCAGACCATACTGTTACTCTTCGTTTATATTTTGTACGGGCAACCAAAGCCAATAACAAAATTTTATCAAGGGTTAGATTTTGGGACAAATTTACTAACATGTTAAATCATCTTACTTATTTGGTTCAAACAGCTGGTAAGTTAGACATGCTGCTTACTAACCCTACTCTGGACCCTCCATGAATACAATCGATGCTCTGGACCTGTCTGTCTTACTTTTGTCTATGCAAATGTGCCTATGTATTAGGAAGCATTGTAAACCTATTACCAAAAAGACCAAGATAACTTAATTAGAGGGAAACTATATGATTTGATTCTACTTAAAAAATTTGATATACAGTATTCTAAATTCTTCTTAGAAATCAGCTATAAATAGTAAAACTTGTTTTACAACTGTTATATTTCGCTATATCTATGTTGCAAGAGAATGATCCTTTTCATGTCACTTCATAATCTTTTTATCTTTCGGTTTATTAAAACAATATTTGATCCTTTCAAGTTTCACAACACAATCTTACAAGCTTACTACAGTTATCTTGAATTACTTGACTTACTTTAATTAGTTTCTATTGCTAACATTTCTCTTCACTTCTCTCTATTTTCCTACTCTCCCTCTCCTTCTTTCTTCCTGCTGGGATCAATAAGGTTTCCTTCTGCAGGGCATAATATACTCTTCTTAATGTTTGTATCATGCTATTATTTTATTTTCATTATTTCTTTGTGATAGGCAATTGATTCGTTTTGAAATTTGTCCATTGCCACAATATAGTTATGATTTTCTCAAGTAATTATTTACCAATTAATACAATTGGGAATATAGTTTACTTTTGTATGGATCAGTTAATTTTGGCTTATAAGTGTTTAATATTATCGAATGTAAGACATATTAATACTACACACTTTTATATTTCACCAATTAAAATCTAGTCATACAAATTTTGATCATAAAAATTTATAAAATTCTTAAACTTTTTAGCATATTCTATGTTTTTTTTTGTAAATATAATCCTTATAAATAAATACTTGAATTAATAGATCATTTTCAGCAACTAAATTAATTTGTATATTCAGGCATATAGTATGCTTGTCGTAACGCCGTTATTACAGTTAGAAACTTTTATAAACCATAAGAATTTAAATATTCATATATTTATTTATATATTTTGTGGTTTTAAAGGTATATACAATTTTTCAGGTAGAAAAAACTGTATGTCTAAAATTATCTGTCTAGTTAATTCTAAGCTATTAAATACATTATGGTTTGAGAAAATATTTGGACTTTGGTAAATAAAACACAAATTATATATCAGAAGTTTTCTAAGGAATAGATTTAACACATTAAGGTACATGTACCAGAAACACGAGTGAATACAAGACGTACGGTACCGTAACTTATTACAGACATAAACAATAAAAATGGCATGATGATTATCGCTATATCATGAAGGATTTTTGCATTCAATAAAACGTTTTAATATGGTAGCCATTTATACATGAGCATTCTTTATATTTTTAATGTGATAGCCATTGTTTAAGCCATGTGTAGCATTTGCACATTTATTTTGTTGTTTGTCAATAAGTAGCTATGAAATTACAAATTTCTTTACTTCAGTCAGAATTTAGCGTGCCGTGACCATTGCTAATACAAGCAGCTAATGAAAGAAAGTCTTTTGTAGGTAACATGTTATCAATGCAATTAATTTAATAATCAATACATTCCTACACATTTTCTTATTTTTTAATGCAACAAAAAAGCAAATCGCTATAACAACCAAAACATCATGTTAGTGATGTTCACGTAGATGTTCATATACTACCTTGCAAATTATAAAACGTAAATATATATTTAAAATTAAATCCATGTTGTGTTTTCAAATATTTAGATATTCTTAAAGAACATTTTATTAATCAAATCAAATCAAATTCTTTATTGTTCATTGACACGAGACATGCATGGAACATGGTCAGATATTATATAAACGATTAATACTAGACAGAATAATACAACATCACACGTTTAAATAACAGTTAAAAACAGTTTAAAATATAAAATAGTACAACATAAACTACAAACAATCTTATCTATATCATCCACTAGGCTGGAGCACCGCTCACCAGTTCGTTAATGGAGTAGAATGCTTGTCTTATTAGGTAATTTTTTAAGTTGTTTTTAAAAGACGTCTCAGTCTCGCACGCTGTGATACTAGAAGGCAAAGCATTAAAGATTTTAGGGCCCACATATGACATTGATTTTTTTAATGTGTTATTATGGTGTTGCGAAATTATTAGAGCATCTATGTTTCTTGTAGAATACACGTGGTTAAATGATGGGAAGGATTGAAGGTTCTTAAATGTAAATGTGGCAACCGAATATATATAAAGTGATGGCAATGTCATTAGGCTTTCCCTAGGTAAAACCTCCCGACAGCTCTCACGATGACCCAGACCACACATCAGTCGAACAGCCTTCTTCTGCAGTTTAAAAAACCTACTGATCAACCTACCTGAAGCCGTCCCCCAGAAAATCAATCCATATGTTAAAATAGGCACAAAGTAATCAAAGTACACCAGCCTAACGGTATCTCTAGACAGAAAACTTGTTAGGTACCTTAAAGAGTAAATGCTGGCACCAAGTCTTTGACAGACATGACTGATGTGAATTAACGATGGTTAATTTAAACGCCGCAATACCGATCTATAAAGATAAAAGATTATCAAGGTGTTGGTCATTTGCCATTGTTTCATGTTCTTCTAGAATAGAACACTAGGAATGAGGGGAAACACATAGGACTTCATACACAGAGGAATTTAGTACAAAACTATTACATGGAGATAAATTTACCAAATTAAAAAATGACAAACACTTTACGCATATGAAACATTACTCACTACGACATGATAATAAAATATTTATAAATCCATCTTACTTAGTCTATGAAAAATATAAATAAATTCTTTTAGAACCGAGACCCACTTTTAACTGTTAACTGTAGCTGTTTTTGACTATTTGTCAGTAATTTAATTTAGAAAATGGACGCTTAATCGAATTGGGCGTATGTTGAAAATATTCAAAGTCAAATCAACAAATAGTTATAAAAAATGTAGTAGATACCAAATATTTTACCAATTTTATTATAATTCTAACGGTACTTGTTTCAACGAAATCCGTTAGTGTATAAGCGAACACGACCACTTTAAAGGTACAAGTCAGGAGCAACAGCTGATAACTCTCAACTGTAACATGTTTGGTACTTGTTTAGCTTGAAATGATGAATAATATCTCCCACCGAAGCTTGTGGCACCCTTTTGTGAACACCCAGTATATATTCTTAATTGGAGCAACCAGGAAAACTCACCTATGGCGTCGGAAGTATAATTCAATAGAACGAGAAGTGCTCATATATTCTCAAAACCAAAAATAAATCCATACGAAAATTTGCTTAACATCTGAAGCTCTTAACTATGAGCACTTAATTATAAGTCCGTAAATATATACATATCCGTTTCAAAATTACATAGAGCCCCAGAATTTATTACATCATAAATACGTTTACGGAAAAGCTAGGGACTTCAATTTTAGTATTTCTCTACACTCTAAAATAGTTAAAATTGTTATTGCAAATTTTGGAGCTTTTCAATAAGCATTAATGGAGTATTAAAGGTAGATTCGGATTAATGTTATTTTAAAACATTTTCACAATCCAACTTCAGTGTCTCTATAAACATTTTACCATAAATTTAAATGTCAGATAGAATATCTTTCGGTGCTTATCAATTATCTCAGGAATAGTAAGAATGCTGATTAAAAAGAATATGCTCATGGTGTAACTGTTTTTCAAAATGAAATTACTTAAGAAGCCGCAGGTAACTGATTTAAAAAAAAGGTTTTATTCAGCTGATAACCATTGTTTTAACTTGAAAGAACATTATGCACGGTTTCAAATTGTTTACATTCACAAATGCGATATAATATTTGGTTGTTAGGTATCTCGTATACAAAATTGAAAATGATAGGTCACAAGTCACCAAATCTTTATTCAGTAATAATAAGACAGGATAGTTTGCAGTCCACATGCACCAACTTTATATTTTTAAGATTTTATCATCGACAGCAATATGATGAATTAAAACATATATTTATTTCAAACCTCCACCAATTGACAATTGGAACTGTTTGAAAATTGTACATCTTCTATTATTTTTAGTATAAACTACTCTCTATCTGCACAAACAGCGGCAAACCCTGTATGATTGACAGCAGGGAATCGTCTGTGCTGACTTCAGGTAAGCTGATTTATCCAGTGTTTCTGCACGGACTGTCACAGGCATCTATTACTCGCTCCGGTGGCCTATAGCAGGCGGTCATAGCGGTTGGTAGAGACTGCATTAATTCACATACGAGCATGTGCAGTGTGAAATGCATTTCAATTAATAGGATAATGCAGTTACATCGCACTCACCGGTCCATGTTCGTTGATCAGGTTGCACAATGAATCAACGAACATTTATTTCGATGACACAAGAAAGATTCATGTGTTGTTTGCTGTTTTAAAAACTGCATACAAACTACAGCCTCAGTTCTTCTAACAAGAATAAATGCGGCATAATTAATAAGTGTAAATCATCACAACACATTTTTCAAACAATCTTATAATTTATATAACAATAAAGAGGTCGTTAATATGTTCATAAAAAACACTTGCTATAAATATGCTTTTTGGACATCGAAAGCTGAGTCTTTATCAACATCCGGTAACAAATATTGGCTACCTACTGTATACAGTAGGGTTGTTATAAATGCAACTCAAAAGTTTTCATTCCGGCGTGATAATACTTAGCTTTTTAGTCGAAGAAATATGTTTACTGGCACTCTTATGGATAAATCTAGATAAATTAAGCATTTTAAATTTTTTTTTTTTTTTTATTTTCTGCATCCCCTTAGGAACAAAAACTAATATACAATTATATTTAACATTAAATTCGTCAGTATTTGGTACAGTTCTAAGGAAGTTGATCGTTAAACACCTTTGCAGCCAACTCATACTAGGCCTGGAAACTGGAATGAACATGAGGAAAGCTTTGAACCGTCTTGTTGAGCAGCGTGTTCCAAGGCTAAAAAAGTCCTATCTAGAAAAAATTAGACAATGAAGGATTTTGAAAAAAAGGGGTCTGAAGGACTTTCATCAAAAAAATTAATATCCAAGCAAAACTTCCTACAGCGCAGGTAAACGTTAAAATAAGATACGTTCTAAAACGGTATTGTCTTTTTGGTTCTTATCATTGTTCCATAATTGCGTTATTATTGTTTGTGCACTCATATCTATAAAACTGCTAGGTATTCAAGAACCAAAGTTTTTCAGAATATTTACACTGTTATAAACCGGTTACGTACAAAGGAGATTTTTCATAACCTGGTAGAAATTGTATATAATTGTTTGAACTGAAAAATAAATATAAAATAAACAAAATGTTTAAATAATATTGATATATTTGCTTAAAACCATAAGTTTAAATTGAAAAATATCATGTAAGGAACAAACCAAAGAGTTTATATTCAAAACAAAAATTAAATCTTTATCTTTTTCCAATCTAATGATATACGTACGTAATCTAACACTATGTTCTCATGGAAGTCGGACTACCCTTAAGCCGAATACAATCTCCTAAAACACCAAAGCGGATTAACTGGAAACGGACCAGTGGTTCAGCAGGTTTGGAGTTTGTTCAAACATTTGTCCACTCGCATCAATTACCCACTCCTATCGTGATACCATCTTTACTGTGCTGCAGCTATCTGTCATTTTAGCTAATCTCCCTTTCGTATCAGTATTATCTTGAGTTTAATATACGATGCAATTTAACCAGGGGTTTTAAATATTACTGAATTAAACACGTATATCTAATCACCACAATGCTCAATTAAAAACAACGTCATTAAGTTCAGGCTATGTCCACTGCATTATATCAAACCTTAAAAGTGTATTCCTTACATAAAATTAATTTTAAAAATGTGTTTATGAGTTCTTAATCTCCATGCACCTTTCGGAAGATGTTTATATAACATTTCATAACTAATAAATGTTATGAGATTCAACTCTGTTGCTTTGTATAGTTATTTGTCTAACAACACTTAACTTTCAACTAAATATGAAGGAAATAGTATAATTATTTAGATATGCAACTGTCTATACACTTCTACATGAAACGAAAATAACACCTAAAGTAGCAGCAAGAATTATAAGAAGTAGATCCTAAAATGACCTTGTTTTTTTTAATCGAATGAAAGGTAACAAAGGACAGTATTTTGCTATTTAGTGTGTTTTATTCTAAAGTGCATTGCCGTAGAATTTATATTATTTAAATAGTAAACATTCATTTGTCTAAAACAATTAGGCCTGTACAACTATTTGACTAAAGCCCATGAGATAGTTATTCTGAGTGCTTTAGTAGTTTCGTTAGTTTCTCTGTAAATTGGAGTATTAATTGACACAATAACGCCTCCCGTTAATTTCTTTGTCAACTAGGATATTAGTAGACAATTATTAACGTCATTCGTTAGTTTCTCTTTTAACTAGGATATCTATAGATACTTATTAGTGTTTTCCGTTAGTTTCATTGCTAATTGGGGTATTAGTAGACTTATTAACGCCTCAAAAGAATTAGTCAACCTAAAATAGTCACACTTTGGGAAAGCATAATTGATCAACGAACGTTTATTTCAATGACACAAGAATGATTCCTAATTTTCGCTAAAACTTATTATAAGGGTTTAAGGCACTCTCTGAAGAAAATTATACTTTTTCTTATTTCGTCCTTATCTGAGCGCCAACTGTTTGCTCTATCCAAATCAAGTAAAAAAAATCCTCGTTTGGCAGATTTTAACTCATTACTTTGACGACCAATCAATTCAGTTTCTTATGCTGGTTAACACACAACACACCGTTACTGTAATATTTGATAGCGTACGTGTTACATTTTAACAGTTCTACAGCTATCCTTATGGTTGATTTGTATACTATTCGGATTTTACGTTCGAGAATATAAGAAAATAAAAGAAAGATGGGATGCAATGCTGAACAAGGTAGCGCTTATTACAGAGGCTCCCTAATGAGTTTGAGTTAATTAGCTGTCAGAGAAATAAGTGATTACAATCCTCTGTAGATACAGTCTTTGATAATTGTAAATCGTTCCTAAAGTTAATCATAATAGGGCTTCACTGTGAAGATAATTTGCTACATCAATATCGACAGCTTTACTTCAACGAAGTGTACGAGATCTTTCATTTGATTCATTACATATATGAAGGAAACAAGATTTTTCCTGACATTTTCCATCGTTCAGTGAAACAAGAAATCAGTAACACTACGTTTCGAGATCTGCAATCTTATCTCTTCTTCAGGTAAAGAACTAACCTAATACATAATTACAAACTAGGTTAAAATAAACAAATCTTACCAAAGCGTTGTGGCACGCCTAAGTCAGGAATCACAACCTACATGTTGTCAACTTCACTAACTCTATAAAAATGCACTCAGTAAAAAACTATACAAATCACTAATCATTAAAACTTAACTACGGAATGCAGGTCACAATACGTCTTCATTCGTCTACTAACCACCTACGACTTTGTAATTGTAGTTTGTAATTATGTATTAGGTTAGTTCTTTACCTGAAGAAGAGATCAGATTGCAGATCTCGAAACGTAGTGTTACTGATTTCTTGTTTCACTGAACGATGGCGGATTGTCCGGAAAAATCCTGTTTCCTTCACAATCCTTCAATCGTCAAAACTAACCTTCAAACAAAGCATTACATATAATTTTAAATGCTAAAGACTAATGTTTAACTTTAAAAGTTTTAGTTTTAAAAGGTCTGGCGCGTTATTCAATTTTCTTTAATTTATTGCATGTATGAAGAATTACACGGTAAAGCCAATCTGGGAAAGAGGATATGTGCTTCACTTTACATGAAAAATAGTTCTGTTGAAAGGCGAAGTTAGAACTATAAGGTCCTCTTTATCACTTTACGTTGAAAACGAGGTTAAATTACGGTATGGAACTAAAAACTGACATAGAGACGTCTGAGGTGTCTATCAGGTCTCAGTATGAATGAAACCCATACATTCAAATTCAGAAAGTTTTAGATAGTGCAGGATATTTTGGGATCATATTAAACCCTATAACTGGCACTTAAAAGTATATATTTGAAGGAACATTGATGAACTATACGATCTATTTTGAAACAGGTAGAAATGAATAAGTTTTGTAAGAATTGTAACGTCATTAATCCATTATCTTGAGATCTACATGTTCTCACAATCTTGAAAACTATTGGAGATACAAAAATAAATACAAAAAATCCTTGAGATAGCGACCTTACAAACTTACAGCAACATTGCAGAAGTAATGCTAAGCACTGTAATAGCTGACTGAATGACGGTAAGGAACTAACAGCTGACACGTAGACGTCTAAGGTGTCTGTACAGTCTCAGTATACATTCAAAAAAAGGAAAGTTTTAGATAGTACAGAATATTTTGGGATCCTATTTAACCATACAACTGGCATTTGAAGGACAACTGTTGAAATATTCCATCTATTTTAAAACAGCCAATAAACAGTCATTCCGAGTCAGTTGGATAACTTTTGTAACAATTGAACTGTGATTAAATCCTATTCTCAGGAGATCTACATGTACTCACAATCTTGAAAACTCTTCGAGATATAAAAGTAAAAAAATCATTTAGATAGCAACCTTACCAACTTACAGCAGCATTGCTAAAATAATGCTTAACTCTATAATAGCCGTAAATTATAGCCGATTCAAATTAAGCATGGTACTTGTACAGTGAATTGCTTGAATTATTTCTTTAGCTAGTTTAAAACAATAAAAGATTTAAAGATTGTAGGCATTAACATTGTTACACAATGTTTAACTGAAGTATTTCACAACACACATCTGAATTGACACATTGTATAAAATGTTCAAGGAATTTTCAGCAAGATTTATGTTTGCCCATAATTTTATGGACATGACAAGCGCTTCAATTATTTCACGCTGGTATTGCACTGCGCAAATACTTCCAGCTGTCACGGGTGAGCGCGAAGCGATGCAACGCCAGCTTGGTCCTATATTAACGCAACCACTTGCACGCCTACAGCACACCAATACATGTACCTGACACCCGCTTGAGTGCATACATATTGACCTATTTTCACCCAACAATATTATACATCTGTTAAAGAACCCTATTTTTTCTTGTGAAACATGGAGTAATGTACTTCATGAAAGTAAATCGGTGACAATATTAACCTTATACATCCAGTCTAACAACTGACAATAGTTTAAATTTATGTAAAATATATGTATCAATCAAACTGTATTGTTGCAATGATAACGTGCTTATTTTATTAGACGGTCTATGCGATTTTCTGTTATCATATTTTTATCTAGATTTAACTAAGTGTTATAATTTTTATTAGTATATATTAGGGTTAATAATACAAATTTAATTTTAAGTTAAAACTATGTTTAAAATTCTCATAAAATAATCTAGCCATTTTGCCATGCTTAAATCAAAGTATGTCCACGACAGTGATAAAAAACAAAAAAAATACTTGTAGTCACTTGGTAAATATTTATATTCTGTTTTATCAACACGGGTATTATCAAGTATATATAAAGTTTCTAGTTTTTTTTACTTCAGTACGAGATTCCATTATGAGTTGAATGCTGTCATGCTAAAGTGTTATTCGAATTATAGTTTTTATGTTAATATCTTGTCTTTTAAGTGCTAACCTATTAGACTTCGTACTTTACTGACTAACCCTTATTTACCTATTAAATTCCCCGGTAAATGACCAGAATGGATATGAGAATACCGAATCTAAAACAGAACAATCTCCTAAGTTAAAAAAAATTATAACTCCACAGTACATTATAAAATTCGTACAGTGTACCTAGAAGCATTTGCTGAGGTTATGCTGATAACGACTAGAATTATTTGAAGTGACTCAAGTCATGTAAAATTTTTAATTTAATTACTGATGTATATGTAGTGTGTCGTGTTCAACAGAAATAAGTTGTGAAAACCTTTATTGTTTGGTTTAATTTAGCCCCTACTTTAACCTTGCAGTTCGGCTCCAGCACAACTAGAACCACCAATGACAGATTTATTTGTTGTGAAAGCTTAATGAAACATTGCATTTCTGTGTTATTAAACAATACAAACTATTCATTGATGCCCACCCTATGTAGATGCACGTCAAAGGAGTATAAATAATATCTTATAAAATATTATTAACTGATTATAATTTGATATATCTCCTTTGCATGCTTTTTACACTACAAATATTGTAGTTTCATTAAAACCCAACATTAAAATTGGTTTAAGCCTTCCTGTCATAACTTCATTATGTGTACTTTGAGCTTCTTCGTCACCGACTTTCTTTGATCTCTTCAGACGAATATGACTCCAGATTCCCGGAGTCGAATCTGAGGCAGCATCCGATGCTGTGATGAAAAGGAAGGTGAACTGGAGCTAAACTCAACGTTAAAATCGAAATAACCCCTCCTACCATAACTACGCTGTGTATAGAAAACTAGCTTGCTCCACCGTGCTTAGATATTGTGTCAGAACACTCGTAATGCACTCATTGTGCACCTTATGATACAATGAGACTGCAACTACACGTATTTGTATGTGTCTTTGGTGTCGAAACGATGTAAAGGTTCGTTTTGAACTTCGTCGCCGACTCTTTCGATCTCATCACATACCAGACACTGCAATACAAGGAACGTTAGCTGGAGATAAACTCAGTATTCAAACAGAGTAATAACATTTCATACCTGAGCATGGTAACTGACCTATTTTCTAATTTTAAATACGATTTGGATGAACTGTAACTGGTATAATTACAAAACATGACTCTGAATTCCCTTATTGGTTCTGTATTAAATATTATTTATATTACGATTCTTAACTGTAAAAACAACTGATAATTATAATAGACAAAACTATGAGTAATTGGATAAAACAACATAACCCAAACTCCCATGTATAATTCGCAGACTACGTTGATGCCAGTTTCGTCATACATATTTTCACATTTTATATATTTATTCTGTGATTTATTGTTGGTATGACAAGATAATCCATAAATGTAAATCTAAAATAGCTAATAGTATGAATGTAGTTTCTTGTGTCTATTACATGTCTTAAAGACATGTAATAGACACAAGAGACTTCTTAACTTCTTAAAGAATACAATTTAAAAAAGCTGGAACTGAAGATTTTTCAAGTTAAAAATAATAGTACAAACGATAGAATAAGTATACTATAAGAAATTTTCCCAATAAACCTCTAAAATGTCGCTTTTATTATTTTAGCATGATATTATAAGATTATTTAATTGAACTTGAACATTTTACTAGTAATAGTCCTAATTTAGGAGGTCAAGGATTTTATTTCCAAGTAAAATGTCTATGAACTAATTTAAATCTTGCATTGCAATGACAACCGTACATCAAACTGCGTTAGTCTTGCTGTAGACAATATTGAGTGATGCCTTGAACGTTTTTGCTGAGCAATCTTCAATGAATATTGTCACTTACAAGGCCTGTCTGAATATATATTCTATAGTCTATTCTGTAGTAATTTATGTAGGACTCATTATCAATGGAGTGACTAATTAATAGAGTAAGCTTAGTTTTGGACAGGTCTAGCTTCACGTGTGTCAACATGATATACCCTGCATGTATTCAACTCGTATGTCACGTTACAGTTTGAAACAATCTTTTAATGTTTTAGATATTAATTACTATTTAGATAAATGTAAACAATTTTATCAATTACTTGTTTATACATTTATTTGTATATTCTGTAAAGAACTATTTACAAGTTTATACGTTAGAACTTCTACGTCTATAGTGAACATGTAAACACTTTATTATAACCAGGTAACATAGGACTCCTATTTTTATTATACACATCATTCATTACTTTTGATAGTATTGACAAAGTACACAACTGTCCAATTTTTCGGTCTGTATGCATGATAAGTGCTGTACTAGTTGATCTGGAGAGTTCATCTTTTGTGCGGTAGGTTACTATAAAACTCCTATCTGTAAATCAACATTGGAAATAGTAATGATCACTTTATGAGGAGTCTCGAGCTCTGTTTGTAAAAAAGTGTGCTTGGTTTACATTTGTCTTACAGGTAACTTTGATAGTCTCATAGGTGACCAATGAGAAAAAATCAGAAAAAAGAAACTGGAACAGATCGCACCGAGATAGTCTGATGACACTTGAGGCGGCGTTGCCATATCGCTGCTGACCATCAGCTTTTCTCTTATGTTAAATTTATTCAGTGATTTCCATTCTCGCAAAACTGGCAACAGTGTTTGGCGGGAGGTGTATAAGGCTGTTACATCGGACTATTTACAATAACATTAAACCCATACGATGAAATTACTTTGCGGGATTGGTTGGTTTTGTATAAAGCTTGCACATTTTAGTTTGTTTAAATTGAACAGCTTGTACGGTTTAAATTTGTTTGAAACTACACCTCTTTTAAATTTATATCAAAATTTGGAAAAGGTAAACACTTCGATCCATTGGGAGTCATTCTTCGCGCCAGAAGTTTATCCTCTGTGGGCGTACACATATCCTCCTAATCCAACTCGAAGTCTTTTGTGAGTTTAACGTTGATTATTCTGAAATATTAGCTTTTTAGTATTTTACTTTTATATAAGTATTAAAAACTAATTATATGCTGTATGTTTTAATGAATATTTATTTTCATTTTAAGCCCCAATAAAGGATTATGTTAAATGAATATGCTGTAATTTAATTTTTGAACCATAATAATCAACCATTTGATAATCTATTCAGATTAAAGCCTGTTAAAACTATTGATTGAAATTATCTCCATTAAAAAAGCCACATAATTTATATTACAATAATGAAGAATAAAAACTTACATTCATTGATATGTCAATATTTTACTTAATAAATGGAAATGCAGTTATTAGCGTACTCTCTCTAATTAAATAATAAACCGATCTATTGTTAAGCTATATTTGCTGTCTACTGTGATACACTATTCGTTGTGTTTTTACAAATGAAGCCATCAACTTTCCCATACAACTGTATTGTCTGGCTTTGGTCCAATGTTTTCATGATGTTTGGTTTTACTCCAAACATTCGTCAACAAACAGCAATGGTATCAGGTCTCCAGCGGCACTTTTCTGTGTTTCTTCCTTAAAAGCGACTCAATCTGAGTAATTTTTAATGTATATATTCTTAAGCCTATGTACCAGCATGTTAAACGGGTCTTTTAAACCTAATGTTTTATATAAGGACTAGAAATTTAGATTTTGGTCGAGCAATACCTCAAGCTCTGAAGTAAGCTCAGTGCGTAAGTGAAGTTTACTAACTATTATTGGAGCTATTCCATTTAATTTAGGTGTTTGTTCCACTAACTGAATCGTTACTTACAATTCACTAACTAATACAATATATAGCAGGATTGAATTTCTTGATGAGATTTTTTACATGTTTACGTAACTCTAAGTGGAAATAGTTAAAATATATTCATTAAATATATTGGAAGTCTCTAAAGAATCATCCCTAAATATATTATTCACTTCCAGAACTATAACGTTATACTATTTTTTTCTTTTGTCCAGTAAATTCATTCCACATTTTTAGGGGAATTTCCCCTACTAGTTTAAAACAGATTTTCATAATAACTGCTATAAGTTTCTCTGTATCTGCAAGTTATTTTTTTATAACATTTTACACGCATGTGCTCTTTTTTGTAAAAAAAGTAGTACATTTTAATACGAGTACGTTTATTGATGCAATCGCTTCTCTATAATGTTAATTTTGTACACTGTTCAAATTTCTGTTTAAAAACTATACTGAACAGAATTATCCCTTTTGTAAGATCAATAATCTTGTAGAAAGCGCAACAGTCATTACAGTTACCTCATCAACCTAGTCCATCGTATCGAACAAGCTGATTAAACAGTCAAAATTAACTCGGCAAGTTATACGTGCTGCTGCAGTGTTTGCAGTTCATTTCTTATTTATTTCTACAAATAAATTGTTAAATAAACGTTAAAACCAACTTGTAATTATATAAATAACCAGTAGTAAGGAATGCACGTGTTCCCAAAATAGGTATTCTAGCTATTCAAACAACTTCTAAGCGGAGCTAATCTTTTAACTTTATTAATTTCTCTAAAATCCACTTTTGACGTTTTACACATTGGTCGATATCTTAAATCACCTTTGATATATTTGTTATTTTGTTTTAGTTTCTAGTAAATCTTTTAATTTTATATGTTTCAATATTTAAATGTTTTATATGTATTCACTGAAATAATTTTCACGTTTTATCTGTCCCTAGATAAATCTCTGTCAGATATTTACGAAATTCGATCATTTTCTCGACAGATATCATAAACAATATTAGATAAGCTACATTGTTTTGTGTATATTCCTTATATTGGAGTGTCAAGAGACTACTTCGTTGAGTTCAATAATATGCCACCACGCCTCCAGCTACCACAGACATATGTTATCTTTGCACTGTTATCAACAATCTTTATACTCGGCATATAAACAGAATTATACGCTTGAGTATATTGCCTTGTTAAAAATTTGCAATTAGTATAAATTATTCCGTCAGTAAACTTATTACATAATCAACAACAAACTGATATTTAAGGAGATCCGCTTAAAAGCCTTATTCCGCCCATCGTTCGCCCACAAGGTCAATGGTAATAAAAAATGTACTATGGTCACGAACAGGGTTTCAACCTCCGCTATCTCTGTCAGATCAAAAGTCCAACGTCTTAGACCTCTCGACCATCGGCACTCATATGATTAACACCAAGTTACAAACAGCAGACAATAAAACTATTCTCTGTTACCAATCTTTCTGTTGCAGGCTTTCGCCATCTTGTACTGTAGACTGTTATCCGGAAATTCGATAAATCAAAAAACAATACAAATCTCTCTTAATTGAAACCTGCCATTTGTAAACGCCCAAAGGTAAACACTAGAGTACAATTTTAATATCAGACGTAAATATTTTCTTTTATATAGACTTGAGAGATGTAACAGGTATCCAAACAGGTTAAAGTAATATCTGTAAAGATGAACCTGTGGGTAGCGGTTGTGTTCAACCATGCGTACGTTTCCTATGCAAGTTATTTCCCTCATATTGCCCCAAGCTGACGTCATCTGTACTCCCTCAGCTGCTTAAACGTTGAATACTAACATGAAAATATACCTTTTTCATTCGTTCCACAATTGACTGTTTCATCCTGGAACGCCATTGCCATATGGTTTACGGAAATATTTAACTATATATTTGCTATGGTACGTTTGCATACTTAAATAAATTATAGATTAACTTTATTTTTTTAATTCAATTTTTCTAAAAATATGTTTCATAAGGGAAATTCAAGAAGATTATTTGTAAACATGCAAGAAATGACGTTGTACTCAATCAAATAAAACAAAAGTAATTACATTAAAGAAAGGCCCTAGAGGTCTTAGATAAAACCCTTTCAGCTCAGCAAACTTTATAATTACTAGAATGCTCACTGATTGTTGACGTCTTGTCCTTTGGAACAGAATAATTTGCATAAAATATGTTACATAATAAGATACTTGTTAGCACAATGATTTAAAATTATATACAGGAATTATAGTATTTTAAATATATATATGTGTGTGTGTGTGTGTGTGTGTGTGTGTGTGTGTGTGTGTGTGTGTGTGTGTGTGTGTGTGTGTGTGTGTGTGTGTGTGTGTGTTTGTGTTACCCTACCATACGATAATATTTCATAGGATTGTGTTCACTTTGTGTAATAATTTTTATATCTGCAATTTCTACTTGATATCATTGGCCACTGATAAAACCTGCCAAAATTTCAAGTTCATTAAATTTGCTTGAATAATACCCATTGTGGTGGTTTTATAGGCCTGCAAAACTTACTAATCCAAGTGATTTTATAAATATGGAGGATCCTTTGACTGGAAAGGATTATACCTAGCGCCAAAGAAGTGACACTTACGCAAGGCCTCTATCTATCATAATGTGAAGTTATGGTCTTATTTATTCCCTGGGTCCCCCCAAATTCCATTGGTCTACTTGTCCTTTTTGTTCAATTCACATCCATTGCGTGTTAAATACCCATAAAAGGCGATATACAGGGCTGACTTCCTAAGATTTTTCCGTGGTGAAAATGATTCTTTGTCCTACCTTTAGCGTTCCTTTCTATCCGCTTCCTTAAAGGAACTATCGAGTTTTATTTCTCAAGGAACATGAATTTTGCAAGTGTTGGCTAAACCAAGTTTTAAATTAAATAAAATATTGATAATGACCGATTGATTTAATTTAAATTATATTACACTGTATACTAGACATCAGCACTAATAGAGAGTTAAAATAACCTTGGTGTTGCCTAATGGACCTATACACATTATTTACGAGATATGTAAATTTCAGGTTTTCTAATCGACAAAAAAAACTTTCAATGCATTACATACAGCTCATTCTTTGGTGTACATTATACATGAATAGAACGGAGAGCGCAGAGTTGGCTTGTGAATGTGGGAATCATTTATAGTAGAAGAGCGCTCAGAAACATCAGTAATGGCATCACTCCAGGTTGCTCACAACAAAACACTAATGCACCTTGATGCACCTGGCGTTACCGCATTCAGGTTTAAAGTATAAGACTTTATATTTCTAAGTCAATATTTCTTTGAATATTCCACTGCATGCGAGTAAAAGGACTAAACTTAGAAATGTTGACTAAAAATCTAGTAACATATACTTAAAATTGACAGATTACTGGCATGTTTAAGACATTTCAATCCAAGACCTAAATGACTTTAAATGCTGTTGACAACTTCCCGTAGTTCCCTGCTTCCCCAATATTGGAACTATGGGCACGTATACGTTAAACTACCAAAACATAACCCGATGAAGTATTACGACCAGAATGTTAGTTTTTTACTAAAATATGAGTGAACAAATGTTTAGACTGCATGCAGTCACTTGCCATATTATATATATATAATATGTAACCATGACCTTCCGTATAACATCCCAGTATTGGTAAACTTTACCGATAACAGTTATGGGATGAGTGAAGTGTTGTGGACAGACATGGTTGCTACAGGTTTACTCTACGTAGAGATTATTATATTAGATGTCAACCCATATTTACACTTCACTTAAAATACTCTTACACATGATCTCTTAGAAATAAACTTTTTACTGATTTGTTTGCCACGGTTGTGAGATTATTTCAATATTTGTAAACACGGTTTCAGTTGATAGATTTTCATAACTGGAGGTTATGGTGAAGGCAACTGTTTGGAGTATATTTGAAAAAACATTATTCATGTAAAGTATATATGTTTATTTGTAGATACAGTATTTTATTAATTTTACTTATTAAAGATTTTGTAACTAGTAAGGGAATTTGATTTATTTTGTTTCATGACATGCAATATATAAAATTCTTATTTAAAAATTAAATGAAGATTCTATAACATATAATTTTTATTTAATTTAAAACTTAAGTAAATTTTTCTTAACATTTTTCGTAAAACAATTAATATAAAATCGGACTATCTCATAACCGTACACGAGGTTTTCTCGTTGCTTTGATAGGAAAGAGTGGACCAGATGAGAGAGATGTTCCATAGCAAAGATTCTCCAGTCTTTAACTGCACCAGATTTATGAATGTATCTTCAGCTTGACCACACAATATTCAGTGTGTCTCCCGGCTGGAAAAATTCCAGATCTGCTCTCCTGGAAATGTTGTAACGTTCCCACAAACTCCAATCAAGTTTGTTCTGATTAGTGAAGTATATCTAGAGTTTTATCTTTAAAAATTGATTTATTTTTTTGTGAGCTACCTAAAAGTGTATTTACATTATGTATGTACATGAATAAAAGCAAAAATAATTATATTAGTCAATGAACGCATATGGATTATTAACATTCATTATAATGCCCCTATACAATATGTATTTTTATGGAATCAATTAACCTTCAGTAACTTTCCTTTTACAAACATTTACATTATACATCATTCTCATGGGTGTTATAAATTACAAATTTAAATTATTAATAATTTATTCCTAACATTTGATCCATTATACATGTATTTTTGCGTTTGAGATTTTCGTTATAATGCGCGTATGAAAGCGCAAAAGTCATACTATTTTTTTATATCTACATCAATGTAAGTAAACTATGGAATCGCTTTTCCTAATGCTCACGTCTGATGAAACTGAAGACTAACAATTTAAAAATTAACTGCTTTTATTACTCATAATTAAAACCTTTTAATAGTAGTAGTTTAACAAATGAAAACATTCAAAAATTTAAATATTATGTAAGTTCGTTGTAAGTGGAGTATATTTCAATGAGTATATCTCTTACAAATAAAACATTTAAACAGATAATATTAATAATAGTACCAAAAGATATTGGAAAAGAGATAAACGGATAAAACCTAGAGATATTCCATTTGACATCTTAATAAATGTTCCATTCTTTGAGCTTTGAGAAGCAATAGCTACTAAAGATAACCTCAGCCTTATCTAAGCCTGACAAGTTTGTGGCTGACCCATATTCAATTCCCTCACGTAAATTCTTGACTTTGTGCTGTTCTTTGACATGATGTTCTGGCTTAAAATAATTTCATATTGACATTTTAAACCCTATATAATTTTTAAATCTAAATTGATAAATTCCGAGAATAAAGGAATGTACAAAGGTTTTTAATAAATTACAGATACTTTGCAAAATCAGATAAAACTGCAATACGAATATATTGTTAATATTGTGACGATTACATACACCAGGATGAAATGTGTATTGTAATTTGAATGCATGTGAACACTGCACATATCGCATTTTAACCTTTTTACGAAAAATGAATCATAAACCACACTTCCTCTCAGAAAAACTAATTCCTGATAACTTCGTCAACTAACCAACACTATTTTAGGGAAATGTCAATTATAAATAAATAAATGTTAATGGCATACTTTTATTTATCCAAATTCGCCCATGATTTGTTAAATAAATAAAAACTATTTAAGTTAAAGCCATGTATAAAGTGTTTCTAAGGAAAACTATTTTTTAAGTAATAAATATTGAGTTTAATTGCTGGCAAACAGTGTTGCTATATATCGTGCATGAAATTACTTGTCTATCGTGGGAATTGTTAGGAGCTTTGCAATGCCTGATATAAAAGTTTTTGATGAAGTTCGAGATCAAAGATATAGGTGGAGATGTTAACTTGAAGTAAGCCAATTCAAAGTGACATTTATCAGATATCTCTCTGCGGTATCGAGTCATAGTTATCTCGTTCCTTATGCAACCTTCCTTCTCTTTATATTATACACTTTAGCGCTTGAAAGTGTCCCTTCCCTTGAGGAAATATTCCTTCTCCTTAATCCAAAAACTATTTATTTATAACTATTTATATTGTAAGCAATTAGTTTTAGTAATATCAAAAATATATTCTTTAACTTTACACATTTTTATAACTAGAAAGATAGAAAACTAGAGATTTGAATATAGTCATATAGTTTGTATACTACCTTGGATAAGCAACCATTTATACTCAATGGCTCTGTAAGTATTTTTAAATATCGTCGTAATATCTCACACTAATTAGATTTTAAGTCCTCAAAAATATTTAATATAATTTGAACCATTTTTGCTGTAATTTACGTTTTCTTAAATATTCAACTTAAAGATTTACTGTAAGATAGCCGATGTATATACCGAATATTTAATTTGGCAAGTTTATAATTGTAAAAAAAACCATCATTCTTAATTGGTCATTTAGACAGCCAAAGTTAGGGTAGTGAATGATATTTACCATAGTAAACACATATGTTGTGCAAAATTATTGTAGCTTAGAGAAAAGAATAAATAAAAGAAACAGAATTTGCTTTAAGAAGTAGGATAAACCTGGATGAACATTCTCTCGTTCCCTCACATTTTGTTAGGATAAAGGTAAAGAGGACAATGTTATTCTAGCAGTATTCTAAATTTCCAACCTATTAGGTGCTCAATCTATCACATGAAATATACTTGTTATAATACTTCACTCCGAAAATAAGATATTGAAATGTTTCAAACACGCCAACGTTTCATTTTTGACGATCATCAATCTTACTTATACTTACTACTAAGAAATTGGTTTTAACTTAACTTTTATTTCCACATCAAAGTATTGAATATTTTCAAAACTTATTCTATTTAATAACAATAGTTTGTTTTATATTCCATTACTGCCATTTATATACATGCAGGTACATTAAAAGGAATGAGGCTTCCCAGTGTTTTTAACCTCTTGTGGACGTATGGCAAAGTTTGAAATAACATTTTTCTTCCTTTAATGTAGGTTATAAATGTTTCATTCTTGGATGAGTCACATGTGTCCAAGGTTAGGACAATAGATCCCTACACTGTTCCGTTCATTAATACTCCACCAAGAGCGTCCTAATTTAGGTTTAAATTTATGAAAATATCTCACAACACAATTTTAAACTCTGTTTACTAATTCGACAGATTTTTTAAAAATGAAATTTACAGTTTTTGGCACGTTAACATGTGTTTTTCTGTTTAAAGTTAAAGCAATCCCATAAACCTTGCGAGGGTGTGCAGCAAATCTTGAATGGATAATATAGTATTTTACGGACAGATTAATTTTCTGTAGTTATGCCCATCTTGGAACTGAAATCTTCAAAACGTGCTTCATAGATACCCATATTTATGGATACCCATTTATATATATATATATATATATATATATATATATATATATATATATATATATATATATATATATATATATATAATTTTAATTGAAATACACTTGCTCTATACACGTACTTAAATAATAAGTAATACTAGTAAACTATTGTAATTACCAATCACGGATGAAAATTTCTTATGAAAAATGAAGAGGCTTATGCTGTACAATGGAAGGCTCCAAGTATGATGGCATGGGTCATTATCATTATGGTACTTAATAGAAACAGATAATAATATTAAACAGTATACCAAGATGGATTGATATTTACAGTGATTACACTAAAAACTGATTGATTAATGTTACTAAATTAACGACACAAATAAATTATAATTTTTATTATAATATATATAACCTACACGTTGAAATCTAATATTTATCCCTAATTAATATTTTTAATTATGTACCAAGGTATGTATATTTTACTCCACAAACAATAGAGGGTATAAGTTATAATATTAAGTTTCCAGTTTTGCTTATTGAAACTCGAAGTACACTTTGTTGGATATAATTTAATAAAAATAAACTAGACATCCGTAAAACACATTTTCTACGACATTCAACAAAAGTGGGATAACGTTCAAAATTGTTTTACCAATGACTAGGTGACCTACTTCAAACATACTATGGCAAAACATTTATCAACTGTCAAAGAAAGCGTATTGTATTTCATTTGATTTAATTAGACACAACGCTATGGAGTCTTTGAATGAACACCTTCCAGCTCAGGGAACGTAATCTTATGAATAAAAATTATTCGCTAAATATATTGGTTCGCGTAAATGTAGAGAACGGCTGAACTAATTTCGCTAGTTCATTTTCCAATATACTTCTTAGGAGCAGATTTTGATGAAAGATTTTTTCGGAATATTTAAGAATTTGTGAAAAATTTAAAGTTTCAGCTGAAGTTCACTAAAGAGGCAGAAACATCATTTAACATTTAAATTTGATAAATTATTAAACCTGCGCTTAAAATTGTATGTTATAAACATTGCAAGACGAAGTTATTCCATAATGTCTACCTTAGAATGCACAGTGACAAATCAATCATCTACTACATTGAAAATACAATTCAATCGCTCTTAAAACCCAACTTATTGAACAAAGGTGTGAATTTTCTCAATTAAGGTACTCGAAACTGGCTGGCACCCTTTAGTTTGAAGTTGTTGCTTGTATATTATGGAAAAACAGAGAAAGCGATGGCACACTTCCTTATAGCGGAGGCAAAACCAAGAGACGAGAGTAAATGTTCGTTGTCTGAAGTAGTCTTTTAAGGTTAATTATGCACATATTTCCTTGATCGGTGTAAAATATGAAAATCAAATATAACACCAAAAAAATATCGTGGGCCAAAAATATATGCTTTTAACTTAAGTTAGATTTTAAACATTTACTCGTATTTATTTTCTTGGACAGTTCGAAAACGTATAATCTGCTGCAGAACCGTAAGTAAATTAGACTGGGGGTGAATTTACACTGCCATAGCTGACAATTTGTGTATATATCTATTTCCCTCGTTGGGACAAAATGTCAAACTCTAAACATAACCCTTTAAATAACTTTGGCCAGAAGAAGATCGCAAGGGCTGGTAGTAGATGATCTTTTACCCAAATAGGTCTTGAAAACCAAAATATGTGTATAATTTCTTTATCAAGGCAAGAAAGTGAACTCAACTGTAGAACCATAGTTACATTAGACCGGAAGTGAACCTGAACGGCCAGAACTTTCACATTTTGGTCTCAGTAACATTGTAGTCGTAAAATATATTTTCTTCTTTGGGTCAAAAAGGTAAACTCTAACTATGGGACTTTGAATAACTTAGATCGTATGTAGGTTCAAAGTATTGGTTGTAGACGCATTTTGACTCGAGTAGTTCTTGGAAAGCAAAATATTTATATTTTTTCTTGAACGAGGCAACATTACTGTGGAACCGTAAATAAATTACATCGGAAGTGAATTTAAATCGCCCGAACTAGATATTTAGACCGCAGTATCTCTTAAGTAGTACTATGTTATTTATTTTCGTCATCGAGACAGAAAGGTAAACTGACAGGAAGAAAAATATAAAAGACTAGAGAAAATGTTTTTTTTCGTTCTAAGTTGGCTTTTGTTGATATATATTTTCTTCATGAGGACACAACTTTAGAAAGTTCCTTTAAGACACAGGATTAGTTACGGGCTCACACACTGTACTGATCTTAAAGACCCCTTGAGATGATTAAGTGAGTATATTTTATCTTATTTATCTGTTAAAACTGTACATTTATATGACAGTTCAATACATGACTCATATAAGATACGATATACTATCGGTTTACCTACAATATACTGTAGACTGTCACATAGTATTTGATAAGCGATATTGTGTTGTACATAACCATTATGTCAGAGTATCAAGAGGCTAGTTATCCGTGTACAGTATACCACCCCAACTACGTCAAGATGTTATCTTTGTATTGTGTTGTTGTGTTGTACATAACCATTATGCCAGAGTATCAAGAGGCTAGTTATCCTTGTACAGTATACCACCCCGACTACGTCAAGATGTTATCTTTGTATTGTGTTGTTGTGTTGTACATAACCATTATGCCAGAGTATCAAGAGGCTAGTTACCCGTGTACAGTATACCACCCCGACTACGTCAAGATGTTATCTTTGTATTGTGTTGTTGTGTTGTACATAACCATTATGTCAGAGTATCAAGAGGCTAGTTACCCGTGTACAGTATACCACCCCGACTACGTCAAGATGTTATCTTTGTATTGTGTTGTTGTGTTGTACATAACCATTATGTCAGAGTATCAAGAGGCTAGTTACCCGTGTACAGTATACCACCCCGACTACGTCAAGATGTTATCTTTGTATTGTGTTGTTGTGTTGTACATAACCATTATGTCAGAGTATCAAGAGGCTAGTTACCCGTGTACAGTATACCACCCCGACTACGTCAAGATGTTATCTTGTTATCTTTGTATTGTGTTGTTGTGTTGTACATAACCATTATGCCAGAGTATCAAGAGGCTAGTTATCCTTGTACAGTATACCACCCCGACTACGTCAAGATGTTATCTTTGTATTGTGTTGTTGTGTTGTACATAACCATTATGTCAGAGTATCAAGAGGCTAGTTATCCTTGTACAGTATACCACCCCGACTACGTCAAGATGTTATCTTTGTATTGTGTTGTTGTGTTGTACATAACCATTATGCCAGAGTATCAAGAGGCTAGTTATCCTTGTACAGTATACCACCCCGACTACGTCAAGATGTTATCTTTGTATTGTGTTGTTGTGTTGTACATAACCATTTTGCCAGAGTATCAAGAGGCTAGTTACCCGTGTACAGTATACCACCCCGACTACGTCAAGATGTTATCTTTGTGTTGTGTTGTACATAACCATTATGCCAGAGTATCAAGAGGCTAGTTACCCGTGTACAGTATACCACCCCGACTACGTCAAGATGTTATCTTTGTGTTGTGTTGTACATAACCATTATGCCAGAGTATCAAGAGGCTAGTTATCCTTGTACAGTATACCACCCCGACTACGTCAAGATGTTATCTTTGTATTGTGTTGTTGTGTTGTACATAACCATTATGCCAGAGTATCAAGAGGCTAGTTATCCGTGTACAGTATACCACCCCGACTACGTCAAGATGTTATCTTTGTGTTGTGTTGAACATATTCTTTATACTGGGCATATGAACACTATTGGATGGTTGCATATAATAATCTCGTTTAAAACTTTACAGTTAATTTTTTATGATTCCATCAAAGAAATTTGAAACTTAATAAATCATGAAGATGGTTTTAAGGAAATCGTATTGTAAGCCATATTCTGCCCGTCCACATGTGCCATTGGCCTGTGCGAGCACCTTATAACTCAGAATTAGGAAGAGAGTCATGTACAGATAAAATGTGCAACGGTCACAGACAGGATTTGAACCAGCGATATCTCATATCCAAAGTCCAACGTCTTAGACTATTGGCCATCGCTACTCCTAAAATAGCAGCATATGAAAATGATCTCGGCTACATATTACACAGTTGAAGGTTTTCATCTATCTTATACTACCCATTTTAAACTTTCTTTCTTAGTATAACGACTTGGATTGTGGATATTAATATTCCAGAGTATTAATATTTAAATTATCAATGAGACGTACAAGAGGATATAAGATATTTTTTTATTAGTAAGCTCCTAGTGAATATTAAGTACAATTTATTACTAAATTTGTTAACTATTAAATATTATCTGGTTTGTCTAAAATACAAATCACAGTTCTAAATAAAATAATGGATTTATTTTAAACTGGCAAATTAATAAGTTCAACGTTTCAGAATTTTTATCACTCTATTTTCCACAAAGATGACAAACCTTTTAGTAAATTTATAAGTTCCATTGGCAAGAAATAAAAAATATTCAACAAATATATCAAACTAAAATCAAAGCTCTCTTCTAAAATAAAATAATAAAGTTTTAAAATAAAAATCAAATACCACTTGGAAATAACTAAAATAAAAATTTCACTTCTAAGTACACTCACAATTCAAAAAATAAAAATTTAAACTTCTCTTTCCACTAGTTGAACCTTAACTTTCAAGTCTCTGCAATTCAGATTACAACTCTCTCAAACAATCATTAATGTTCAATTAATTTCCAATTAATAATTCACAATAATACAGTTCCAATTAAATATTAATAAATTAGTACTTTTCCAAATCTCAATTAAAGTTATTAACAAAGTTCAATTTTAATTAACTTTTCTTGCAAGTATGAACCAAATGTAACTTGTATGATTCTATTATACAGGTACTGTACTCTATTGTTTATCGAGAATTAGTTATTCAGATTGCTCTGTAGTTTCTATGAATTTATTTTTTTCCTCAAAATCCCTCGTGGAAAAAAATAAAGAAACACGGCGCACTGTAATTAACTTAACTCACGAAAATGACCAAAAGAAGGGCGAAAATTATGAGCGAGCGCTTAAATACTTCCCTTTCCAATCAACGTAGCAGGACATCCGCGGTGTTCTCTCATTGGTTCAGCTGTATCAAACAAGGAGAACAATAGTCGCAACAAGACAAGTTCTAATCAATTCAAGGCAGTCAACCTGCCTTCCTAACAATTTAAAACTACCAGTACTAATTTGCCAAAGGATTACATGTTCGTCTTTACCCTGACTTTTCACAATCTAATCTTAAATTAAATTCCAATATTTCGATCCCAAAAATTTTAATTAAATCTGTTTTAATGAAAAAATCAATGTAGCTTTAAAAACGCTACACTTAGCATTTTAATTAATACCTTCCATTTCTGAAATTGCTCAAGGTAAATATTAGCGTAAAAGTCAGAATTAACATTGAAAAACGTAAATATACTTCTAGTATACTTACATGGAACCAAGAGAAGGTACAGTTAACAGAGCAGGTTGGGGTTGACGTTAAATCAGTGAAGAGGAATCTGCGGAAATCGGTGATGTGCAAGCTTGCGGATGTTTCCTATGCAAGCGATTGCTCTCATATTGCCCCAAGCTGACGTCATCTGTACTCAGACAGCTGCTTGAATTTACAGGGTTGAGTACTAACATGAAATGTAACTCGTTGCACAATTTACTGTTTCATTCCGGAACACCATTTACGTATAAGTTATTTATGGCAATATTTAATTATTGATGTAAAGTATGTAATATTTTAATTATTCTTTTATGTATTTATCACCATTTTACGAATATGGATATTAAGATGGCAATATAAACTTTACAAAAACAATACAATAGTATCAATAGGGAACAATATAATAATATGTTGCAAGCATGCCAACAAAAATGTGCAACAATATGCCCACTCAATATGCAAACGTAATAAACTAAAGCAATGATTCATTAAATAGTGGTAAACGAGGAAAATTTTATAAACAATAATAATAATAACAGTATTAACAATAATAGCAATTGGTAACATAACAGTAATCATGAAACAACTTCAACGTACATAAATATAAAGGAACAAGTAAGCTCGTGATAATAAATAACATTAATAGACTATATATAAGGTAATCGAATCAAAATATAACAATAACAAAATATAGAAGATAAGGTATACAACACTATAAGGAATAATATAACGACATAGAAAGTAAGTTGATCAGACTCAGATGGAAACGAGAGGGCTTACCTCCTGAAAGTCTGCAGGGACAGCCCAAAGAACTCCAGTTGAGAGGCATTTCCCAAACGCATAAGTTATTGATAATTTTTTTTGATTCGTTTGATAAAACTTACTTTACGATCACTCATAGCCTTTATTAAACTTACAAACGAACATGAAATGACAAGTTACACAGTAGCAATATGGAACCCGGAAATAAAATAATACTTAAACTCAAATTAATACATTAGATATAGCCTACTTGAAGGATCAGCACTCCAAATATATAATGAAATATAAAATCAGGTCATCTCTGAAATTCAAGTTTTAGCTCGAATAAAACCTTAATATGTCCTAAGAACTATAAAATATTCTACTCACTACAATTGCCACCCTGACGCTTTTGATCTCATGCTTCATTACCTTCTAAAATAATAACTTAAAAAATCATTTAAAATTACAGTTGAAATAATATTATACCAAATTTCAAAATATTGCATCAAGCAAATGCTAATGCAATAAACAGTCCAAGACGTATTTTATCTTATATGTAATCCTGTAACTACAGAATTTAGGTAGAAGTTTTAATATCATTTATTGATTTAATTTAAACCAAGAACCGCCGTATCAGTAATTGTTTATGGTTATAGGTTCAAAAATAACATAATAACTATTATGGATTGATTTATTGACTCCATAATTAATTAAAACTATGTAGAATGTTGTATATTCCTAATGTTCCTAAGTAAATTAATTTTTGAAGTGCCTGATTCATTCTGAAAGGCCTTGCGCAAAAGAAAAGTTATATTGGAAAATGTTTGATTTATTTATAGCAGTGATAATAAAATTAAAATTGTATTAAACTCTTTTCAATACCTTATACATCACCTGGCCTATTACCAAAAAAATAATAATTTAAAGTTCTAGTCCAGAAAATGTATATTTCGTAGGCCATACATTCATACTTATACATGATCTTGACATGATTGAAGAAAGTGCAAAAAATATTAAATTAAAGTGTAACGAATATAATTGTTCAAATTCAACTTCCTTTAAATTAAGTTTTATAAGTAAAATGTAAGAAGATAATTAATAACCGTGAAAGAAATCACGTTGTATTCAGTCAAATAAAACAAAACAAATTTAATTAAAGGCTCAAGAGGACTTACGTAAAGACCCTTCAGCACAGAAAACTGTATAATTATTAGAAAACTTTCTGATTGTTGACGCTTTCAGCTTTGTAACTCATGTTTATAAATTGTGTAAGTAAAATGACTAGCACTATGATTAAAATAATATCCAGGAATTATAATATTTAGATATGACTTTTGTTTTATCAATGATATATCAATTTCGCAACATAAAGTGAAGATTTAAAATAATAAATTGTGGGCTATTTTGTTTTATTTTAGTTTAAATGTTTTCTAGTATTTTGTAACTCTCTCTCTATAGTGATTAAAATATTTCTTAATCACTCAATACATTGCCTTTAAAGAGTTAATTCAGTTTATTGATTTAGAATTAAATAGGACAGGTCAATTAACTGATATACAGGGGTGTCGAAGAAACCAACAGAACATATAGAACATCTTACCAGTTAAAACAAAAAAAGTATTTTTACCATATGTGTAACCATTTTACAATATTATTTCATATTATTGTATTCACTTTGACTAATAATTTGTATTTCTGTATTTCCTTCTTGTTATCATGCTTACCCACAAGAACAATTTAAAAAAATTTTACATTTAATTTTTGGATTTAATTAGTACCTTTTTACACCAAAGTCCTTAGAAAAATTAACCAATATACCAAGTTTCCTTCACTATGAAGAACTTATTTATTAAGAGATATCGCACAGACGAACGCACAACTTCAAAATTTAAGGAGATAAGTATGATGCATATTTTAGAAATTAAAAACACATCAACCAAAAAAGGACTACGGATGGTGGTCATGGAGTCCACAAATCTTCAGAATTGGTATTTCGAAGCAAAACCCATTGAGTTGATCCTATCTGCTGTACGGTTTTAATGTCAGGTCTATTTACTTGGATTGCTACCCATTGTAAAGGTTATATGCTTGCAAGACATACTAATATAAGTGAGTTTAAAATCATAAGGATTCCTTCCCCGGAAAAAATAGCTAGTTTCAAAGAACTGGGACTTCCATCTATCATAATGTGAAGTTACGGTCTTAGTAAATCACTGGGTTCTCTCTACTTCTATTGGTCAACTTATACTTGTTTCTCAGTTAATATCTATTGCGTGCTAAATATTTATACCTATGTCTTAGTCAGATTTTTCCGTGGAATAAATGAGTCCCCTTGGTAGGTTTAGCGTTATTTTGTATCCGGTTCCTTAAGGGAACTGGCGAGCTTTTTCTAATTAGTTCATGAATTTAGTTTTGGTTTTAAAATTTTGATAAACCTAGTCCCAAGTTATAATCTAAAAATTGATTATGATTTATTTATTTATCTTAAATTAGATTGTAGTTACATTTTATAATACTGATGAGCGCTAAAATATGGGCAAAATAATCTTGGTGTTACCCAATGGACCTTTTTATACATTATAGACAAAATATATGGATTTCAGATTTGTTATCTACAAGAAAACATTTTCAGTGCGTTACAGACTGTTTAACGTTCGTTGTACATAAAACTTGAAAAGAACTGAGAGCACAGGGTTAGCGAGTGAATGTGGGGAATACTTTATAGTAGAAGAGCGCTCAGAAACAGCAGTAATGGCATCACTCCAGGTTGTTAACAAAAAAACACTAATGCATCTTGATGCACCAGGCGTTCCCGCATTCAGGCCCAAAGCACAAGGTATTTGATTCATATGCTTGACGACTTGATTTTGTTAATTTCGTTCACTATATTTATTGTTTATAAGTAATCATATATGTAGGAAAAGAATAACTATATAAAAAATTCTTCCTTTATCTTTTTTAAGGAATGTTGGTATCATAAGCTCGTACACAACAGTTCCAAAGTCATGCGCATTTTAGTAAATATTTTAACTTTTATATATTTCTAATAATACCAGGATTAGTTTTTATTGAATTATTTGTGCCAAATACGACGATTACTGTTGCTTGAATATAGCTTGATGATTCTTTTGAAAAGCGAGTGCAAATGTTATGAAAACACGGAAATCGCAATTTATTTGGTGCGTAAAAACGACTAATTTAGGTAGTATCAATATTTTATTGTTGGTTACACAATAGGGTATAAAAACATTGCATTATGTTAAAAATTGTGCTTCACTATTATTTGATACATGCACACATTAAAAAATCATAGGAAACCCAATTATTAATACTTTTTAACACAAAATAACTGGTTGGCAACATAAACACTACATTACATGTATTTTTGCACTTATTGTCTTCAAACCAACTTCAGGACCTTCATAGGAAACCTCTTAATGTATCATTTGTAAACCCTAGTACATATCGTGGAACGTGGAATTATGGAAAACAGTGCAGTAAAATCGACTAGAAAAGAACTACAAAATGTTAATCCCTCTGTCATTAAATAATACCTGTAGTCTATGTAGTAGACCATAAGCTTAATAGTAAGACATAAGCTCGTATTAATCTCAATTAATAATTATAAAGTTATGTATATAATAATAAATTAATATTTTTGAGATTATTTTTCTTACTATAAGTTGTACATTTTTTATTAATTTGGATTTTTTCCGTTCTTTATATACACAAAATGAAACCCCTCAATCATTCGCTCATCATTAATTCTTTTCCGACATCACAGAATTTTTGGCAAACGTATGAATTATGACTTAAACAGAAAATCTATAGCAAAGAACAAATAATATCCACATAAAAAACATTCCCTAAAAAACTATAGTTTGTTTTTCCATTCCACATCAAGAGTCTTATGATTACAAATAATATATTTTTTGTGAATATCAATCACCCATAGTGGTTAGAATAGAGTTGAAACCCCTTAAATAAGTATGTATAACGCTTTTTTACATATACATTTATATATATATATATATATATGTATATGTAATGTTTATTGAAATTAAATTAGGCTATTGCCAATTATACAAATTTAATAAATTAATGTAAACAAGTCATTTGACAGGTATTTGGTCTTCCGATCATATGTTAGTTTGGTTATTTAAACGCATATGTGACAGATACGGCCAAATACAATATAATTGAATCGTAAATAGTAAGGGCTCTGTGGTGTAATGGTAGCACATTCACCCGGCAAGTGAGAGATCCGGGTTCGAGTCCCGGCGGAGCAAGTACTTTTTGTGATTCAATGTTTATTGAAATTAAATTAGGCTATTGCCAATTATACAAATTTAATAAATGTAAACAAGTCATTTGACAGGTATTTGGTCTTCCGATCATATGTTAGTTTGGTTATTTAAACGCATATGTGACAGATACGGCCAAATACAATATAATTGAATCGTAAATAGTAAGGGCTCTGTGGTGTAATGGTAGCACATTCACCCGGCAAGTGAGAGATCCGGGTTCGAGTCCCGGCGGAGCAAGTACTTTTTGTGATTCAATGTTTATTGAAATTAAATTAGGCTATTGCCAATTATACAAATTTAATAAATGTAAACAAGTCATTTGACAGGTATTTGGTCTTCCGATCATATGTTAGTTTGGTTATTTAAACGCATATGTGACAGATACGGCCAAATACAATATAATTGAATCGTAAATAGTAAGGGCTCTGTGGTGTAATGGTAGCACATTCACCCGGCAAGTGAGAGATCCGGGTTCGAGTCCCGGCGGAGCAAGTACTTTTTGTGATTCAATGTTTATTGAAATTAAATTAGGCTATTGCCAATTATACAAATTTAATAAATATATATATATATATATATATATATATATATATATATATATATATATATATTATATATATATATTATTATTATTATTACTAAAATAACCAGCGCAAAACAATGCTACTGCAGCAGCAGAAATATCGTAGATCGGAAGTAGATTTAAATTTACTTTTATGACGTACGTTTGTTTTTATTTACTTCTTTGATGAAGAAAAAGAGGCAAACGCTAATACAGTGTCTAAAACAACACATTTCAGACCATCGTATCCATATATTTTCTTTATCAGGCTAACAATTCAATCGCTAATGGGGCATCAGGAATTACTTAGAGAGGACGGATCAAGATTGTAAAATCCTTCACTATAGTAGACTTTTCATACCGAATAAGTAAATTTTTTGATCGTGGTAACAAGGGGAACTATATTATATCGTTTCTAATATAATTTATTCGAACAAGATATGCGTTTTTCTATATATTTCTATACGCGCTAAAACTGAAGTAAGAGTCAGTAGAAGTTTTTTTTTTAACCCTTAACAATAAACATTGAAATAACATGTACCTAAACATGTCTGTACCCACCATAATACATCTCAAGTTCTCTACTTACGATTACTACGAACTTAGTATTTATTTCTCCATCCTGGCACAAAATAGTTCAATGTTGCTGAAATTGTAGGACCTATACATTGACATATTTTTATAAAGTTTTTTCTCTGTATTTCAGTGGTACTCATACAAACTGTTCACTTGCCGAAACTGTTCAAGTGTCCCGAAAATTGTTATTTTAACTTAAAATCCAATTATTTTGAAGTTTATTAGGAGATTGGAATATCACTGGAAGATCTTCACTTATTTTGAACTGATTATTATGCCATTTAAAAATGATATGCCTATGGCGTACCTGATATTCAATACGAAATCACGTACAATGCTACGGATAACTTCTAGTTTAAATAATATGAGTCTAGGCAAGAAATAATGAAGTTCTGATGTCGTATGTGTTGGACCTGTTATGCTATATGTGGCTATGGTACATATTAAATTGTCATATGTTTGTACTCTGTCTGGATACAAATTTTTTTAGTCTCAAATTTTCTCGTTTCCATCATGGTTATTCGTAAGTCAAATGTTTTTGCTAACCCTAATCCAAATCCCATGCAGGGAAGCAAGATTTCAAGTCCATGGGTCAATTCTTTCTCCAAATATCGTGCCGAGAGACAGCAGAAATGAAATTCTTTCAGCCATAAGTGAAAGTCTTAGTTACCGCTCAGACACCAATTAATATGACTCATCATAGAGTAATGGATATTTATAACCTGTCCGATATTTACATTCATATTGAAAAGCGACACATTGATACAGTAAAGTTGTGTTTATAAATCAAATACTCATTTGAGGCATGACAAGCGCCAGGAATATTTCATGCTGATATTGCATTCCGTAAATATTCCAGCTGTCCCGAATGGGCTTAACGTCAGCTGGGGGCGATATTAATTCAACCACCTGAACAGCAGATATCTGTTTACTTCCATATTGACCTATTTTCTGGCTATATTTACTGGTATTAGAGAAACTCAAAGGTTTTTCTTGTCAAAAATGTCAATTGTTTACCATTCAACTTATAGCCTAGGGCCCAAATCCAAGTTGCATTGTAAAAGCACAAAATAAGATTTTTTATGGTATCGATAGAGAGATATTTTAAAGAATTAAATCGATATTTTGTGGAGAGGGTATCAAAAGGATTAAAATAACCAAAAAATATATTTTTCGTCATATGAACATAATAGTTATATCACCTTCAAAAAATAAATGGTGAGGCTGACATTTACCGTTGTAAGGGTATGTGTATGGTAAGGGAGCCTAATCATTAACTAACGTGTCTCACGGTTTGTTTTAATTGTGACAGGCTGAAAAAGTATAATCTACAAACATTTTTATTTCATATTTTAAGACTTACAATGACCTCCCATTTTGACCACCCCAAAACTAGCGTTGCTTAGACTTTACTAGATGTAATTTTTGTATGAAATAAGTAATTACCTACGTTGTGTTTTAACATGTAATTTCATAAAGCAATGTATGTTGTTATAAATTAAGCTACATTTTATTTTCACAATAATAGAATCTGAAATCTACAGACAACGTGAACATTTTTAGCCCATGGCCAATTTGTTTACAAGATGTCATTTGGTAGGAAGAACCTCCTAATTGATGAAAATGTTTCGTACTCTATAAGGTACATCTGAGAGGATTCCTTTGACGTTCATAAGAGGATAACTTATAGTCACACTTCACACTCTTTGGATCAAGCCAACCACGATGCTGATGATATACATTTTTCGTGTTTTACTCAAAATCATCATTTGTACGTTATCAAATTATGAGTTTAAGAGATAATTTGGCATCAGGTTTAAGCAGATTTATTCAATACCATACATTAGCTATATTAGAACAACCTAAATAACAGCTTATATCAATTTTATCACATTACAGAAATATATATTTGGACAAAGCTCACAAATAAATAAATATCCCTATACGAAAAATTGTTTAATTTAAGTGAATCTATAAAAGTAAAGTAAATCCATGTTTTAAATAATTTATTAATATCTTAGTAACCACCAAACTTCAAGTTTAAAGTTCATCTCCCTCAAATCGTTCTACATACATAGAGCATGTATTATATATTTTAGCAACATATGTGTATATAATAAACTCATATTTGATGTGTAGCATATATGATATTTATATAAAATATAAAACAACAAAGCAAACGTAACGGTTGGATGGCAGATGTACAGCTGACACATCAGGTTAGCTGTTAAATAATGGCCAACGGGTTATGAAAGATTTGTATTCTACCCACGGAACTGTGGCTGAACCCAATACTATAACAGTGCACAATGTTTATATAATGTGGTTATATACTAACAGCACTCTATCTACACAGTAGCAGTTCCGGTTTATTTACATACTGTATATGTACATTTAATGGGATTCAGGTAAACAAGTCAAAGTTATGTATTGTGCATTCATACTAAACATTAAAAGTGCAATTTGTATAACTTTCCAAAGGGATGAATAAATACATTTTTATAATGAATGAAACCAAAATAAAAGCGAGTGTTGTCTATCTTTTTTCAAATAGAGGTTTATCTGCAATATATTTTATTTTACTTTATAAATCATATTGTACATCTTGTCTATTACTACAATGCATATTATGTGACTTCCCCATATTCAAAGTATTCCGATAGAATACTCTCGGCAATGATAAGTTTATGTAATATAAAAACAATTTTTTTACAGTATTTTAGGATTTTAAAGCCCCATAGATCAAGAATACCATATAATAATACAAATTTCAAATTTAATAATATTCATATATTGATGTAATTTGAAAAAAAAGACTGTACACGTTATAGACAACTTTATGGATCGTTATTAAAACTGATATTTTAAAGTTATACACAACATTGTGAGTAGTTGTTTACAAAGTTCTGTCAATCAATATTCACAGGGTAGTAAATAACATTGTAAATTATTACACAATCATACAAATATATTCTGTGAAATCCAGGAAAGGGTTTATTTTTAATACTTATAATTCTAGACGGGTCAAAATCCAAAAAAAACATATATTGTCGGTGTAAACAAACCAGCATAATGAAGGCCATACTGGCTAACGTCATTTCCGATTGCCAACTCATATCCGGTAAGTTTTAGTTCATTATCTTACTAGAACACCGTTTTTTGTTATACTCCCTCATGTTGTTATCTTACGCAAAATGCGTATTACATCCGTTTATTTATGTTTATCTACATTCATACATTTACACATAATTTGATAAGAAATTACATTGGAACATTCCCACACATTTCACAACTTTATTTATATTTGATTTTACAACACTCAATAATTTCGTTATAGTAAGATATTGCTTATTCAGATGTATAAAGTACTTGTATTGTGGTTTCTTTAAAATTAGAGTACGTAAAATATTATTGCTTCGTTTTTTATACAAATAAGATTGTAGAACAGTATTGTAGATCTTTGTTGTCCATAGCTTAATAAAACTAATTAAATAATAAAGCTAATACTTACAATATAGTTTCTGTTCCTGGTAACTAGTTGGTAGGTTAATGCCTATACGAATGGTCACTGGAGAATTCCACACTGTAGTATGACCCGTTTGTTGCTGAGACAATAGGGCTAAATTTAAACTAAAATATACTAAAGAAAAGTGAAATTAAGAAACGGTATTTAATATAATAGTTTAATTAAACATCATATTTGACTAATATATAAGCCAATTTTTTTATTTAATTGTAAATTAAGCTCTTTTAAAAAATATTTTAAATATCCCCACAATTATTATAGTTTCCACTTTATTAAAAAACAGTTTAGTATTCTGAGAACTTCTTAAAACTGGATCTTTTCTAATACTTACATTATAAATGCATTAAGCTATTTCCTTCAGAGTTAATGTCTATTTACAGTCTTATAAAAATATTGTTACGAAACAAAATGGCAATTCTATGGTATGGGGCCCTCAAATTCATTATCTTAGCCGTGTAATTTTGTAAATCACTATTTAAAAAGTTTATTGTATGATCTAGTTTTTTTCTATTTGTTCACAGGACATCTCGAGAAGGAAATGAGGTTTTTACTTTTACATGGAACCCTAGAAAAGACTCACGCAACTCGTGATGAAGCGTATTCCTACCTTGTTCGATAAGTAATTTTTTTAAGTTTAATTACAACTTTAGTTAAATAGCCAAACATCATGATCCCATGACTGATCTTTAATAACAAGAATAAATTTGTGTATATAATTACTACTGTTACTTAATATATTGCGAAATTTCTTATATATCGCTCTCTGATATCAACGGTTGAACTGTAGCTTTCACTAAACAAACTCATTGTGACTGGTGACACATTACACAATGTATTGTGCCCGGCTCATTGTGAATGCGGAGGTCCCCAGGGACATTATGTGTACCTCTTGTAACCCGCTGTATTCATCCCCATCTCTTTTTATTTATGGTAATAAAGCAATTTTCTCTCTTAACTAGTTTTTTTTATCACCACATTTTCTTGTATTTCAAGGAAACGTCGAAACTCTCAATTGACTTAAAATAACTGATGTTGAAAACTAAAACTCGTTTGCTGAAGTTTGACTTTAATAATGAATATTCTTAAAATATACTATTTTAACTGTGCATAACAGTAATGCTGACGTGATTCCGCTGAATAATTGACACAGATACGCATTAATAAGCTGTCATTGGCCGTCAAGTTTTATTTTCTTGGAGAACTGGAAGCCAGCTACACAGGTTGTAAGGCCTTTAAGGACGCCAAGGTAACAGTAGCCAGGACGGACAGGAAGCCCAACACTGATGATCCGGCAAGGCGATCCGCTGACCAGCTAGTGAAGAGATCAGCTCAAGACGTCATCCCAGTGGAGGCTGTCCGGGAAGACGAAGAAGAAGACTCCACTCCGGAAAATAAGAAGTGCAAGAGAAAGCCGAGAAACCTGGCAAACCGGCTTCCTTGCTCACCGGGACCTTGGGAGAACCAACCAGTCACACAGGAGTCCAGAGCTATACCGAGGCAGTAGTTGGAGTGGTGACCTGCCCCAACTACCCTTCCTGGAACTGTAGAGACATAAGCTTTAGACGCACAGTTTAAGATAATCGCTCTCGCCCAGCGTAACTTCCAAGTCATACTGACTGAGATTGCTCCGCCCTCACCCGGATTTTCTCCAAACTAGTGGATATCTGCAGCTATCCCAGCAGCTGCTAGACCGACACAGAGACCAAGGGATCCCAGCCGACCGACAAGACATTGAGACTGTCGCTCAGAAGCTGCCCGAAGACGAGGAGGAGAGCTCGAGAGGCCTTTTTATAGATGCAGAGTGTTAATTAGTCTAGATAAATTAACTTTAAGACCTTAGGTGTAATATTGATTTTTAACAGATCAGAATACCTCTTTTTAAGCTTATTATTCTGTTTATATGCCTGTACGTTTATCTATTTGCACGATATGTCGACCACGACTACCATTCATCCTAAGTTTTGCACGAAACTTCATTTTTTTATCAGCAAAACTCCATCGGATTTAGCTAAACTTTATCAAAAGTTTTTATATAGGTCTGATGGGTATCCGTGGTTGAAACGACCAAGTCACAGCATAAATGAAGGTATAAAGAAACTGAGTACAATCATGTGAAATTTCAACATGTAGCATAGTAACACAGTAGCTATAAATGAGCTATAAACGTGATACTTAAAATCTTCTTTCAGGGAATCTTGTTACGTAACACTTATTGTAACGTACTTTTTATTAAAATATGTAGTCATTGCCCTCTTACTCTTATAACGTAATGTTGGTTAATGAACGATCCGTAGTGGTTTATAAAATGTTACACACTTACTGAATACAAAAAGTGAAAACTGCAATATTTTATTACTACACATAACTTGAGTACTAAAAATCCGGTACATTAAATATGCCACACCTTTGTAAAATTCATGTCCCAAAAACGTATTTTTCTTTTTAAAGCTCACTGAAAAATGCGAAAATAATTTTTGTGCAAAGTTTCATCCTTTCATTGTACTGATTTTGGTTTTGAAACTAATATATTTTATCGTATTTTCAATATAGGTTACTTTTTTATTCATTCCCCTTAAAATTATAAATTAAAGCATATTTGTCACCATTATCTTAGGGATAAGCTCCCATATTTCACTAACATATCTAGTATGAGTGATAAGCTGTTTACCCATACTATCCACAGCCTAACCTGTCTTATCTTCGCCTATGCAGATGTGCTGTATAATGAGGTGCTGTATTGGGAATGTATGAGGGTAACCGGGCATATTGTGATCTTTCTTTGGCAAAAAAACTTTCCAAATTAGTTCTCTTACTCCGTTCCTGACGTTTAATGGCATATTATTGTTTAATACGGAGCGGCATTGTTATTAGATATACATGTTAAATATTCATGCTATATAATAGAAATTTATATTTGACACCAGCTGGAATCATAAAATTGGTAAATAGTGGAAACAGAATGTTACAGGTTTCATAAAATTATTGTGCTGCTACTGATAGCTATAGATTTTCTATGGATATGAAATCCTATCTCCTGTGCAACAATCCAGATATTAACTTCTGTATGCTTTGAAAAATGAAATCACTATTTCTTCATTCTCATACACAAATGCTGTGCGCGTATTTTGGGTTAATAAAATACGTACTAAACTGTAAATATTTTTGAAAAACTAATTTAATCCATCTTCAAAAATATTTTATGTAATTCTTTATAGAAATAAAGATGTTTTAGATTTTAATTTTTTAGAAGCAGGCTGAATCAATAAAGAAAGGAATCTGAAATTGGTAGGTTCTGAATAATGATAATATTATTAAGTAATACTAAGCGCTTTCAAGTAAAAGTAAAAAGTTTACTGGCATATCGCAGAAATCAGCAGAACGGATAAATGACAAAGGAGCGTCGCATTACAGGGCGATATCTGCTAAATGTCGTCTTGAATACTTTAGTTCAACCCCTCTAACATCCAGTCATTTTCAAATTACAATTTTTATTGACTCCTTTATAAACCTTGAGAATAGACTTTTAATGGACAGTGAAATTTGTTAATTAATACATTCATACATTACTTGAGATTAAATCTGTCCAAAAGTAAAATATAATACGGTTACCATAGCATAAATACCAAACATGTTTAGTTTGTATTGCTACATTACATTGAAGTAATTATTCGGTGAATGTATTTTTTCTATCAACTGTTATTATGCAGGTGGTAATAAAAGCAATCGGGTATGTAATGAGCCCGTTATGTCATTTGCTACTTTGCAATAGAATTCTTATTATTATTTCATATAGAATGTTTTACCAATTATATTTTTATTCTCATTGAAATCATTCAACTTAATTCCTCTGCACATATTTGCTTTACTAGTTAAAAAATGTTAGTATTACTCATTTAAAAATATTATAACTCACATGCATCTAAATAATTATAAGGGAATTAACAATAACATTTATTCAGATATATAAGTGTTGGTTTTAAACTTATCTTTAGAGCCGTGCAACAATGAAATGTAATTTTAATAAAGGCAGTCAAATAAGAAATTTTAGTAAGTACAACACTTCCATAATCTGCAATTACAACCCTGATAACCTTAGAAATGAAATTATGTTGAATGTAAAAGATCACTGCTGCGTCTGGATCTAGTCCAGATCAGCTCTGTTGGAAGTCTGGAGTGTAGCCAGATATTCAAGTTGTTTATTTTGGTTCATTGTGTTGTGAAATACAGTATTGTTACATCCATTAGATATAGAGCTGCAATAGTGGTAGGTTAAATTTATCATGCTCTGCGAGGTTTACTGCAGTTATGATTTAAAGATGCTCATGACTTGCATCCTGTGCAGTGACAACGCATGGTTTTTCTCTTGTCTGGACTCAAAGCAGTTGTCGGGCTTTTAATACTTTCTTTATTTTTTTCTTCTTTTTTATTTTTTCGTGGCAGTTTATTTCTGCACGTTAAAACTCTTATGTTCTAATTGCCCCCTCATCTAACGAAGAGGTTGGATAAAATTCTCGAAACGTTGTGTTATACATTTTGTAACATATAACGATGGCAAACTTCCGAAATCATATTAGTTATTTCATAATACAGCATGTACATTCCTGAGTCCATAGTAGAAAAATCGTTCGAATAATAATTCTCTTTGGTTACAAACAGTAAGCACACGTTTTTACATACTTTTTACATTTCATAATTTTGTAGCTAATTAACAATTCTATTTATTTGGTATTTCGTAATTTAATAGTATTAACTGCTACCAAATATAGTTTGCATACATTTCTTAGTATGAGGGAATAACATTTCAGTGTAGCATTTACAGTTATTAACGTAAAAGAGAAAGAAGAGGAAAATAATTAATGGTTGGTCTTAAACTTACAATGACACAAGAGCATTGAGGTTATCTTTAATGGGTTTTGTTTCTCCGCCGACAGCGAATCATATGTATTGTTCTTGACAACGTTACATTTATTCACTTATACTTTTTAGTATTTCTTTTGTCCTTATCGTTGAGTTTGTAGTAGTTTGGAACTTAATATTGTAAGTATGTTCATCGATCAGTTTTAAATAAAACGTTCTTTGGCTTCCTATCCAAATGAAAAGACGCTCAACTTCTTTAGGTTTTTATTGTCAATTCTAAACTCATTGTAATTCAGCCATGATTGGGTATAAAACAGTTAATCCTCTAAAATATCAGCCGTTAAATAAATAATAGCAGATGATAGGTTCCTTTTTTAATCGTTATACCTGTAATATTATTACATTATGTAAAGGGAAACAAAAGTAGAAATCAGTTTTGAGCATCTAGGAGATAAATCATACAAATTAGTATTGTCCAATTAAACATTATTCAGTGTAGCACTTAATGAGATTTATATTAGTGTTATAAAATATTTTTACATTGATCTTATAAATAACCATGATGGCAACAATTAAATATCAGGATAAATCAATTTGCATGCATACCGAGCCAATTATATAAGATTTTAACATTTGACATATGAAGACACGTAGCCTAACTACTCAACATTAACAAAGCACTGTTATAACACCCAGGTTAATGAGCAAATATCACATATTAAGATATGACGAAAGATAATTTACCTGTGGGCATTTAATTTTGTATGTAACTTCATTTTTACACAAACAAGAATGATTCCAAATAATTAAGGTGCAAGGCTAACCCTGAAGTTTGCCTGAACGTCACACACAGTAGGCAGAAACAATTTATCTTCTGTCTGTCTGGGGGGGGGGGGAGTGTAAAATGTCTTTTCTGTATGAAATGTCGGTTTGACTATATGTACAGGCCATTTTGACAATGAATGTAGACTTTGCATTCTTACTTCAACCTCAGTGAAGCCTCTTACTGTATTGTGTTGCACTCATACGTTGCAAAGAAAATATTTTTTACTAAAGAAAATTGTAAATATAGCTTTGTGGTTTAGGATTGATTTATTATTGTTTTTTAACTTTTGGTTATCTGACACTTTTATAAATTAAATATTCGGAAACGTATACTTTTCAACGATTGCTGCCAAAATGTGGAATATAACGCAGGCCTATGAGATATAATGCACTACAAATTATTCATATGGATAGCTACAAATTTTACCCACACAAAACTAGTCATATAGTACCATATAATCATAGTTTAAATAATCATGGAAAAAACTTTGTAAAAACATTATTTAATTAGTAAATTTATGCTAAATTTCCGTTATTTAAAGATCCGTTACAGTATCCAACGATTATACTCTTGTTACAACTTTTCTGTATAAGTAAAAAATCATGATAGCTGCCAAAAAGTACAATTTTTACCACTGTCAGAAGGATAATAAAATTTCTGAAGTAATCGAGTGTAGTAACTACCATTTATTGGTTACCTGTGATAATATAAGAGCCAGGCAAATGTGCTGCGTTAAGGCACATATTACACTCGACATTTTGTCAGAGCGGCCGGGGTGGGACGTCGTATCATCGTTTATTCATGCCTTGGATCACAAAGGCCTCTAAGTTTCATAAACTTCTTTGTATTTGATTGAAATACAAACATAGTTACAATCTATTTCTGTTCTTATATTAGAAAACAACAAAAATGTTATTTAAATAACAATGGAACACTATTGAGTATCGTATTATAGATTTGTCAGACACACTTATTTGCCACTCCCTTTTGTAATTGTGATCTACAAATGGTTTTCCCGTTTTAATAGATGCTATTTTCAAACAGTACAGTGTTTAGGTGCTTTTCAGTTTACTTTAAGAACTGTTACTAATATTTTACACTTACTATATTTTAGTTTTTGCTTTTAACTCACTCTCTAAATCCCTTTGATTCATTGGTAAGGTAGATCATATTTGATGTTTCTATCAGCCATGGGGCATTAATGACCTTGGTTAAATAATATTTAATTTTTGGGTGAAGTTTGATAGTGTAACAGTCCATAATTGATTTTCAGTGTGTGTCATGGTATAACGCACAGGCTCCTGACCTGTCAGTTTTCTTTTTATTGTTTTTAACGATTTTGTTGTTGGCCTTTGATTTAGAGCCAGTAGGTTAATTCATTTTATACTGGTAAAAATCTTCTTGATTTGGTGAGTTGTAATGGAATCTTCATGAAGCAACTAGTTGGGATGCATCAATAGGACTTTCGGTGTAATAGAATATATATTTTAATTTAAAATTGGTTATGTAAGCTGTTGTGAATTAAATGTAAGTATCTAACATGTCTATCTACCCTAATGTATTTATTATATATACCTAATTAATTCGATTTTAAACTAGATAATAAATGCAGTTAAACTAATCAAAGAATTATATGAAGGGATTTTTAGAACTTGCGCATCTCTCCAAACATACCAGTGTTATATTTGAATAGAGAAGAACAATTTAGAATTGAAGGACATTTAAAGGAAACTGACTTGAATAGGCACAATATGCTTCTAAATGTACTAGAACATACTGTCAAAGAACAATGATGTCAAGATTCAATAAACTATTAAAACTAGTAATACAAATTTCCTTCATTAGTTCCAACAGTAAGGTGACATGAAACTTCAAAGAATTCTTTCAATATTATCTTACCAATTTACTTAAAAAACTTAAAATATATTAAAAATCAATTCCTTTGTATGAATTTATTTTTAAGCTTTTAATTTATAAAATCCTAACATTCTAGTACATGTTTTATATGGGGTTTTTATTAACTGTCGCTCACTTTTTCAGTTATTTTTTATCTCTTTTAATCTATTGTTTTCTTGTTCTTATTCAACTTGTTGCTATACCTACTGCTGGTAATTAAGGCGGTAAAGAGAGGGCTCGAGGATTTTTCTTTATCTGCTTTTTATTCGATACTGGAATTTGGTAAATATGAGAAGCCTTCACAAACACTGTATCTAAAATATTTCTGTGAGACTCTTTGGCGTAGTGCAGGTCCTCTCATCAAACATAAAGGTTTTCACACAAGGCACAGATGCATTGTCTTGAATATTGTTAACACTTTTACATGTGTAAATTGTGGAGATAGTTGCTGATAGGTCCCGCTCGGAAGATTTCGCAAATCTTTCTTGAGTATGGAGTGGAAGATCGTCGTCTCTAAGCCGATAACGGTTCATACGAAGAAGACCCGTCTCTTCAAACCATTGACCATTGACTGTACCTGCTTTCATATAGTCTCTGCCAAACAGTTCATTTGATTAACAGTCACCGGCCTTCCAATAAGTAATCAAAAGCACACCTCAATTTTTTGTGAGTAGAATGTTTTAAATGGTTTCAAAAAACAACATCCATTGGCTGTATTTTGTAGAAACTGTGGGGTGGTAAACAAACTATTATCACATAATTTTCTCTTGCAATGACCATAAAATCAATATGTACAGTGTGAATAAAGTGTTCGTCATACACCAACACAAGTAAATCCTCATCAGTTGGTTTTAAGTGGTCAATAAAATGGCTAAAACACTCAGTAAATATGTCACTTTGGATGAGACCTGGCTGAATAACACTGGGGCTCGGTGACTGTTGGATGCACTAACAGTTATTTTAGGTTTTGATGACTGACCTGGTTGTACAACAATGAGATCCGATGATTGTTGGTAGCAATAACAGTAATGGATGAGCGAGATGTGAAAGACAGACCTGGTTGTACAACTTTGAGATCCAAAGAATGTTGGTAGCAATAACAGTTATGGATGAGCGAGATGTGAAAGACAGACCTGGTTGTACAACACTGAGATCCGCTGACTGTTGGTAGCAATAACAGTTATGGATGAGCGAGATGTGATAGACAGACCTAATTGTACAACACTGAGATCCAATGACTGTTGGTAGCAATAACAGTATGGATGAGCGAGATGTGAAAGACAGACCTGGTTGTACAACACTGAGATCCGATGACTGTTGTTAGCAATAACAGTTATGGATGAGCGAGATGTGATAGACAGACCTGGTTGTACAACACTGAGATCCGATGACTGTTGGTAGCAATAACGTTATGGATGAGCGAGATGTGATAGACAGACCTAATTGTACAACACTGAGATCCGATGACTGTTGGTAGCAATAACAGTTATGGATGGGCGAGATGGGATAGACAGACCTGGTTGAAAAACAATGGAAATCGTTGACTTTCGGTAGTATTATCAGATATGGGAAGGGCGTGGTGCTGTAGACAGACGTGGTTGTCACAAGTTTTATTGTTGTTTGTGTAGAGATCATTGTGAATAATGGAAAACCGTTTACTTACACTCGTCTGGACATTTACTCAATAAAACGGTTTGAAACCATATATCTGTCCCTGAATAATGTAATATTTCAATGTTCGTACACCGCGCTTTCATTTTATACAGCTTTATGATTATCAGTTTTGAAATGAAACTGTCAGACTGTGATGGAATACATCTAATAACCATTTTAGTCACATAGATGACTATGATTTTTTATTCGAGCTGTAAATGTTTTATTTATAGATACAAGTACTTAGTAAATTTTACATATTATAAATATCAATATTTTAAATGATTTTACCTTTACATCATTCAGAATTATTTACTCTCAACAGTGTTTGGTACACTAATACTAAACTGAATATGTAGAGTAAAAGGGTTTGTAGGACCGTTGAAAGATAAATACAGAGGTGTGCGATCGGTGTAGTATTATAAACTCCACCGTGGAAGCAAAAAAAGTATACATTTTACTAGAAACCAAAACTTTGATGAATGGGCCGTGATGAATACCGTTTACTAATTATCCAATTTATTGTTAATAAGGCAGTAGTACGCTACTACTACTAGTATTATAAACTTTTGAGTGCAAATTTTCCATAGCTACACCTATTACTATGACGCATATTACAATTTTGTTGTATTTGGTTTATTTAAGGATTTATCATCAGCGTTTTTATCATTGACACCAAGATTACAATAATACACATTTAAAACACTTCACTAATACTCAACTAAATGCCATGGAGTAACATCCATCATCATTGAAATCGATATTGCTAGTATATAAGAAGGTTATATACATTCTAAGTGAATAATTTAGTTAGTGCTCGAGATAATATGTGGATAACCAGGCAGATATATGATGAAATTTTTCCTACCCCTTTAGTGATAGGCTTCACCAAATCTCAGCGAATTATAATTAGAATTTTAATAATTATTGTAAAATGCTTTAAATTTTCAGGCTGCCAGTATGATATTAATACAAAGTCAAGGAGTAATATTCCATATAACTTCCTGACAGCTACAGCTGTCTAGCTGCCACCTAACTTTATATGGTAGAATTCACGTGAGCTAAAATTTCACTGAGACTTACGATGTGCGAAACACTCTAAATAATGTTTTAAAATATTTTAATACGCTAGAGTTAAATTATGATATTGAATCTTTCACAATTAAATTACATGGATTATAAGTGACCGGATAATTTTACCCATAAATGTGAACATGTGTATCAGAATATCTAATTAAAATCAACATACAAATTCATACAGGAAATAATCTGGGTTTGATTTCTGCTAAAGCAAACTTTCCAAAAGTGAATTAAACCAACACAGATTGGAAATCATTAATGAATTACTAAGTAAACGCATTTTCCATTAAAAAGTTTGTAATATAGAACAAACGATAAAGTTCAAGAGAACATCGCAGTTTGGGAATTCCACCCAGTTAGATAAAAGTCAAACAAGAACTTGTTACTTTAATTGCATAAGCAAAATTGGTATAGTAATATATTCTTGGTATTCCATCAGTAAAACGCCATAAATATAAAACGGAGTTAATATATCCTTGACACTAAAACTTACAAATTTGTGTGTATCCAAATGGACACACATATCTTACCTTACATAAGCACATCAACTTGACGTAGGTTCTCGAACCTGAATGCTTTACCTTATCACACAGTTTATTAATTAATAATTTTTAATACGAGACCTGTATGACAATCCGGTAAAATCTTGAATGTATCTTTAACTCAATACTTACAGAATTATAGCCGGGTATTTCAATAATATGGAAATGCAACTTTCTCATCATTTATTAACTGATTCAATTTATTATGAGGGAGATATTAGACATAAAACTCTACATTCTTTAAACTAATATCTTATCACCTACATTTTATTTAAAATCCCCCTCGAATAGAGCCTCATATCTACTCAAAATTTTCTATCATGGCTCTGTTGCCATTTTCGCAAGATCGCCTCTAGTCTTTTTGCCTAGTTGTGGTCCTAGTCATTTTCCGTGGACATAGAATTCCAAAACTGATTACCTACGTATTATAATAATTCAACCTTATTCATCAAACACAATCCACATCTTGCATAATAAATACAAGTATTGATTTCTTATCATACTGTTTTATAACAAATTTAAATCCAGGAAGAGAAATAAGGACTCTAAGTGATCCTATCCATAATCCCTTAGTATAAAGCGACTTAATAGTTCTTATATTACGGGGCGCATCATTCCAAGCCTGGCCGTATGGGCAGTTTCGTAACCCACTTCCCCCCTCACCAAGAGGCGTTTCCACATTTTTCATATGGGCTCATTCTCAGTAATAAGCGAGACATCGCATCTTGATTCGTTCCAGGTGTTTATATTCGTTACGTTATTTGGCGTAGTCAAACAAATTTTGACTCATAAAATCTGTTACTCCTTCCAACTTCAAGTCCCCAAAACATTCCTCTTTAAACTTTAAATCCAATTATTTCAGTTAAAATGTAATTAGTTTATTGTAGGTTAGCAAATAAAAATTTGGTTTGAAGTTTATTACTGACGATAGACAATATGATGGGAAACCAAAATTTCAGACGTTTATCTCCATTGTAAATATGGAAAAATAAAATTTAAATGCTAGGTTAAATTAACCTTACATATAATATGTGAGTACAAGTAAATCCCTAAACAGCCACATTAATATATTACCCTACTGTCTGTGACATCCAAGGAAGAAGAAAGAGCTCCTCTATAATGTGTCCTTGCCAATATAATTATTGGCCTTTCAGGAGATGTTCTTCGTCAACTGATAGTAATCAGACACCGCATACTTTTCTAAGGTTTTTTCCTCAAATGATAAATTACTTGAGCCAATTTCTACAAAATCACACACACACACAAATATATAAATTATAGCGAGTAAGTAAATACTATTACTGGTAACCTGAAGAATAACAGAAGGTTTAAAGTTTTGATAGCTAGTATGTTATTAAATCTGCATTTATATTTAGTTACATTTTTATACATGATAAGCTATTTAGTACACTTGTTTATTATAACTAACAAGACATTTCGTTACACATGTTATTTTATAACTGCCTATCTGAATAATTTAACGAATGATATTTCTTTTATTATATATGTTTTATATTAACTTACATTTTATAATTTGAAACGGAAGTATGCTTTTTAAAGAAAAATTGTCCCTCCCCGTACGTAACCCCTCCCCACTCCCAGCAAGATATAATGTTGCCAGTATACAAATTAACCTATTCATGCTGGAAATGTCAGCCAAGGAGGCTAACTAATGTCACCATCTTAATGAGGCTTTTAACACAAAATATGTGTTGTTTGTACATATCAGAAAAGTTAATATTTACCACGTGCTTCACTAGTTTTAGTCTAAAAGCCTGCTCGTGTATTGACACTTTATAATAATTATTCTATATTATACAAGCTATGAAAATAATTCAAGACAGGAATCAGTTTGAGGTTTTTAGGTTCTACAAATGACCAAAACTGTTATGTATTTGATATAATTATGGCTTGCCTAATTAATCTATTTGTGGGTGTCTTAAATAAGCCAGTGTTCAGGGTTTTTAAATTTTTTTTATTCAAAGATAGAATACTTGATATTGAAAAAAAATCTATTACAAATTGGACTTCCTCTATCGAATTTATACTTATATAGAGTAACACAATACTCAATATAATTTAAATCCTTACTTACGACTTATCTATCATATAATAAAACTATTTGTTTAGGTATGACTCCCTTCCTATTGCACTTTATTTTCAATAAAACATTTTCCCAGTTATTTGTTAAGCAATTTCAGTTTATACCCGAAGTAAGTGAACAAATATACGTACTTAAATCTACTACATTTTTCTGCTTGTTGGTTGTGAATTGCTCTTCCGCCAGAGCCATTATAAGTACGCTCGACCCAGGGAGGAGGTCAGAGACTGAAAGCATAACTATATCCACTATGGACTTTTTGGGTGATAGCAATGGACTTCATGAGGGTGTGTCGCTTGGGTCATCGGAACGCTTCAATAAAAGTTAGTACTTACCCGAAGTTATTTAGTAACCAATAAATAGAGTTGATTTATGTGTGTATTTTAATTTTTCATTGGTTTAGCTTATATTAAACTATGATTATTTATTTAGCTCCTTAACCCGTTAAATAAATTAAACATATTATGAAAATAAAAAATTGTATCTCATATATTTAAATGCTTTTGTACAGTATGTCATTTCATTTCAGTGGCATTAATTATTAACAGCAATATTGTAGAGCAGATATATTCCTATTTTGTTTTAAGATAGAAATTTACTTCAGTAATATATACGTATGCATTTAGTCAAAGAAATATAATGGTATAAATACTAAAAAATTTGTTTAACTTATTGAAAAATAAAAGATTTAAAATTATTAGTAATTTTGCTAACTAATCTCTTCTCTTATTTGTTGTGTTCCCATTGGGATTTGGTCTGGCTTTGTTGCTAAACAGTGCTGGCAGCATAGCAGCTATCTAGAGTCAATAATATCCATTGTCCACATTGGTTCCTCTCTTATTCCGTTTCAATAATTTGGCATAATCCAGTATAAATATTTAAAGTATTTAATTTTATATGCTTATAATGAGTTTTTAATTTAATTATGCAACACAATTTAAAATGTTTGCAGTCACCTAAAGATGATACTATTATCAATGGACGTCAAGTAAAATTGTTTGATTAACTTTTAGAGAGTTTTCCATTTCACTTAAATTAGAGTTACACTTTTAATAAATATATATATATATACGTTTCCAATTGTGTAGAAACAGATCATTTTGCAGCTCGAAGAGAAAAGTTGGAATGCAAGGGGAAGAAATGTTGTTTTTAAAACACGAGTTATTAACTGCCACCACAGTGCCGCATACAACATTGTTTTGTGGCAACTTTCCATTACATGTGTTCTGTTTTACAGACCACTTTACACATTACAGTCAGTTACTTAATGTGATGTCTCGAGATGAGTTGTGCCGGACATATAAGTTTATAATTTATAGTGTTGGTTTATAGTGTACTAGCAGTCACCAACGGCCTCACATTTAACAACATATACGTCATAGGCATATCGTTTTAAAAGGCATAATGAGTACGTAACATATACAGACTTCTCTGCAACATTATATAATATTTAAAAGAATGGCTCCAACAGTTGCAGTGATATTTGAACTATTTAGGCCTGAGTGTAGAAATATTTATGATGTCTTTCGATGGAGTACTATCACATTTTAATCGAAGTAGATATATTTAAGTTATACAGTCACGAACAACAATAACCTGTTTCAATGATCATATTTAAGAGGTTAAAAAACAAAATTGCTACTTGCTCTTATTTCAGGCCAAGTGCGGGAAAAAGGATTTATGAATCAATGATTTATAATTCACACATCATAGTTTGCCTTTTGGCCATAATCAAAACAATATTTCATAGTCTGTCTGGAGAGCCTACTTCAGTTCAAAATGTTTACTTTTGGCCCTTGTAACCTTCTTACTAAATGTACCCGGTGTCCTAGTAGCGTTTAAATGGTTGTTCCTATCGAGAAAATATATACGTACGTCGATCATAAAAGTCTACTTCAGTCAAAACGCGTCTAATTATACTCTAAATCTGGTCTAAGGTGTTTTAAGTGCCGTAGTACTGTCTCTATAGTTGCCCCGATCATGAAAATATATACATATGTAGGTAAAAGAAGTCTTTTTCCGTCACAAAAGATTCTACTCCTGGCAATTTTAATTTATGACTGGTCTAAGGTATTTCTAGCACCGTATAAGCGGATGCTTTGTTGTCCCAACCAGGAAAATATACACTTAAAACGGTCTAAAATGTCTTTGTCTGTTGAAAGAAATTAAATTAAATTTATAATAATTCACTTCCTTCCGATAGTCTCTACTTCCTAATAGATCGGAGTTCCATTATGAATTATTTTAGTAGACTTTAAAATACATAACAAAAATCTCCTTTGTCAAATCATCGATTTGGAGAGATAAACAGTGACTAACGTTATAAAATGGCAGAAATACGAATTAAATTTAAAAAAAAATAACTCGATCTATTATTATAATTATGTCTATCCTATATTTAATTAAAAGCTGAATTTCATAGAGGAAGTCACAAATATACGATTTATTGCATATTTTCTGAAAATAATGCATTAGTATTAGTTTTTACTTATTTTGTACAGATATACTATATTTTTTAAACAAACACCTACGTACAGTTCCATAAAATTCCAGAGCACATTCTTCAACACTCACTGTTGACTGTTGCGTTCACCAGTGAAATAGCGTGCCCCTAATAAACTACTGTATCGACCTCCGTCCTTGTCTCTGTTATGGTAATACAGCAATTTCCTCCCTTAACTACTTTTGTTGGGCTGCGAAAACTTTCTTGTTGAACTTTGCTCTACAAAACACCCTAAGTTTGTTGTGTCTTAATTCTTAGGTTTATGGATCCCATGTCATGACTATAATCTGTTTTCGGGGTTCACACAGCATAATACATTGCTTACCCAATGATATCCTTGAAATATTTGGATTTCGCTGTAGAGAGATTTTAAATCAACAGATGTTATCAACAGATGCAATGAAATCCGTATTAAACGCAATATTTAAAAACATTCCTGAAGTAATAGAACACAATTTATTGCGGTGTTTGAAATTTTTCAAATCACTATAAGCTACCTCACAGCAACCCAGAGGCGAAGTAAGATACCGAGATGTAGTTTTCTGCTAATATCTACAACTTAAATACCAGTTTCTAGATAACATAGTATTGTCCATGGTAATGGTGCGAGTGATGTAAAAAGTCAACAAAATGAAAAGTCCCTCCTGTAGAAACGAGCCAGCTTTCAGTACAGGGTTTGGAATTTTCCCAATTATTACAAATTACATTATAATTGCTGTGAGAAGCTTTTTAGTTTACATCAGATAATACTTATGTAGGAATCTTTTAAATAAACTATAACATGGAGTAACGAGACGTAATAAGATACTGAGATTTAATTTTCTTGGAATGGCCAAAACGTATCTCACATATACTATGGAACAATATATGTTAATGTACAGTAAAATTTATATCGGTTATTAATATAGTAATGTCCCTATAGGTAAACATTTGTGATTCCTATTGGAGCGATGATCCCAAATGGATTGCGAAGATTTTATTTTGTTTAATCACCATATGTTAGCTGAGAGTTGTAGAAAGAAGTTTCTCAGTCTACATTAGGTTCCAAATAATGGCGGAGTCTTTTGAAACACTATATAGACCAAAAAAACAAAATGATTTGCCAAAGAGTTCTTCCAAAGACCATAACCAAGCTCACAAATTCTGGGGAAGCTATCTTTTTTCACATAAACGGTGAACTAATGTTCAACCATTCTCGTCCCTGTTGGAACCATTGTTGAATCCATCGAGAACAATGAGAGAGTGTTAAATGTTTAGGTTTAAAATGTTTAAAGCGCCATTTGATACCTCGCAGTTGAGGTAAGAAGCTTCTCAGGTGACAGCAGAATTCCAAATGACGTACCTCTAGTAATCCTTTGAATCATGACATGGAACGACGATACAGAATAGGTTACTGGTTCATATTTTAAGTCACAGATGGGAAACAATGTCAAATTTGTCTTAAAACGGTAAGGCAAGAAAGTAACGCTTCAAAAATAAACATCATTTACCCCACAGACATTTGGGAAATATCTCTTCTTATATCAGGATTCCTCCAAGAGTGAAACGTTACAAATAGCAACTAGATGAAATATGTTGACAAGATGTACTTTTCTAGACATTACCTAAATCATTTACCTTTAGGAATTCGAATAAATATTAGATATATATATGTAAATATATATATATATATATATATATATATGTATATATATGTACATATATATGTGTGTGTGTGTGTGTGTGTTGTGTGTGTGTGTGTGTGTGTGTGTGTGTGTGTGTGTGTGTGTGTGTGTGTGTGTGTGTGTGTGTGTGTGTGTGTGTGTGTGTGTGTGTGTGTGTGTGTGTGTGTGTGTAAACAACAACACAACAAACTGGATTTTATGATAGTAAAAACATTTTTAATGTCACATATTTTTTAATACCTAACACATAAAACATCATCTCTCAATGACTTATTTTGTGGATTCCTATTAAGCAAATACTGGTATGAATTCTACATTCAGGTCTGCATGATAATATGTCTGACTGAAGATCGTCTCAAGAATGAAAGGAGCTATGAACTCTACATTTTACATGCAAACTCATTGAAACTGAAATACAACACGTGGTGTGGTTTATTTATAACCTGTACACATATAGAGGGAGAGAGAGAGAGACTAAGTTTAGTCTTATACTTAACTTATGGTCCACTGCATAGAGATTAAAACTTTATTTATTTTTTCCTAATTGATTTTATATTTACATAATTGTTCTTTTTTCCACATGGGCGTAGTTAAGGGTGTGTTAAAGGGTTTCAATTAACTCATTAGAGGTTGCATATGAGGATCTAAAAATATGTTTGAGGCAAATAAGTGCAGGGAAACATCTAACACATATAGTGTTTATGTTATCAACTAGTTACTGAGCTAGGAAAATTACAATACTTGTTTTTCGTAATATTCTTCCAATTTATATATTGCTATATGTTTGAAATACGCTACTGTACAACTATTATCCAATATCCCATAATCCATAATCCAATAAACAATTTAATGTCAAAGAGCATTGTTATTATAAGAGCATGTTGACTTTATAACAATACGCTATCTAACAAGTAGAAGAGCCATCACCCATTCACTAAAAAGGGCTGAAAATCAACAACTAATAAAACGTACCAATACTTGTCAAAACGTGTGTGTGCAGAGGACTAAAACACAGCTAAATGTGTTTTTATGGATTCTAAATTTATTTGTTATTTGCTCGTACCTAACTACATACAATATGGTATCCAAGATACGGACCATTGGGTCAGTTCCTTTTTGAGATATCATACCTACAGACAGAAATAAATGAAATTTTTCAGTTCTCGAGTGATTAGCATCGTTAATGCGCAGATAGCCTCATAAAGAGAAGATTATTATTGACTTTCACGTTATATTTCAAGTTCATAATTGTATCAATAATACAGTGATCGTTGCTTTTTTTAGATTTCGTATCGAATTTTTGATGTCCTTCAGTGTTTAAAATTGCTCCTGTGACAAATTCCAACCAGCACACCGTATGGTGACGATTGATGCGATAACCATCAGTCTGGTGTCAACATCGTATCATTTGAGCGAGTCTCTGGCATATGGCAAGTGACTCGGTACTTACTCTGGAGAGGTTATTCTTTTTGAAATATAGTTAACACGGACATGACCACACTGAGTATAATGTGAGACTGATATTCCAAAACAAACAGTATTTACTTTCATTTAATGTAAAGTTTGAATATTGCATGGGGTTTATACTTTAAGTATGATGAAGAAATGAAATGTATTACTTCAAAATCTATTTAAATTTAGTATAGGTAATAACTAATAGGTAGGTATTATTTAAATTATGTAGTAATAATAATAATAATAATCTTCATTGCAGTTTGACAACATTTACATTGTACTGCAAGCGTTATTTGTTTTAACTCCTATAGCTGTCCTCCTCCGTAGACTAGTGCATACAGCCACGGCTCTCTAACTGAGAGATCTCGGGTTCACATCCCGGAGACGTCCAATCATGATAGGAATAACAGCCACGGTGACCAAAACCAAGCCAGCATATCCAAGAGCTCAGGCTTAAAAGATAATCGCAAAAAAACTCCTATAGCTAAAGCATTCTCACGTACGTTCAAATATACACAAGTGATCATCCATTCTCTCATCCAATACTATTAGGATTCACAAGAATAACAAGATTTCATGTGTGTGTTTATAGGCCCATCAACTATGATTGTTGTAGGTATAATTTTAAAACAACATGTAATACGAATACTTTTGTTAAATTCCTGAAAAACATCGAATAATACTATCAAGCTATGAAAAATTATTTTAATGATGATTTAAAGTATATGTGTTACAATTTTAATTAAAATTGTCCTTTTAGTACTTGTATGAAATGCCTGGTAAAAATATTCGTTCACTTGAATAACTCTAAAATACAACATGCTTTACTTTAATCATGTACTGTGAAATGCATTCCTTTCTGAAAGTACTGCATTTATGCTTTAATTAACTTGTCATTCTATTTCTAAAACAATAACCGACGTAAAGTTTGATGAAATTCCAGAGCACATTCTTCTCCACTTTATATTGACTGTTGAGTTCCTTAGTGGCAAAGCGTGCCACTAATAAACTGCTGTATTAATCACCGTCCTTGTCTCTGTTATGGTGATACAGCAATTTCCTCCATTAACTAATTTTGTGAGTCTGCGAAAATATTTGTCTGCTGAACAAATATGCTCTATAAGTACACTCTAACTTTGTTGAATGTCTTAAAATTCTTAGTCTTACGCGGCGGGTCATTATTAATCCATGTCTGTTTCAAACCCCGTAAATGGTTTTCGTATAAAATTAAAATCCTTAGGCCTTATAAAAAGCTTAGGGCTTACTGGGGGGCCATCAAACAGATAATAAAAAACCTGTCATTAAATAGCATCCCTACGTCATTTATAGATCAATTAAAAAGAACGGATCTGTCTTATAATTAGCTGAACCTCAGCCAACCAACGACCAGCTATGATCAATTTGGGTCTCGTATGTCACAGGCTGCTAAGTTATTAACAAATTTGAAAGTATCATATTTTTCATGTCATTACCTTCTCAATTATTTATTAGGTTGTACTTATTATTATTGGATAAGGTAATAGACCCTTAACCCAGCAGGGGTCACTTCCGGCTGGTTTTTACCTTCCAGTTGAACCTAACACTGAGCACAGAAAAAACCGTTGTGTCCCTTAAATCTGTACAACCTTATGGATTAATGTAGCGTTTCAAATAGATAATTAACACACATACAATCGTCTTTTAGTTGGCTTTCGAATGTGGGAATAATTCATAGGAGAAGAGCGCTCAGATACAGCAGCAATAGCATCATTCCAGGATGTTCACAACAAAACCCTAATCCGGGAACCAAATAACACCAAAGTTATTGGTCGCTAACCGAACAACCTGAAAAAATCTTTTGTTTCCAAAATTTCCAGAAATTTTCGGAATAAAGTTTTATTTCGATTTGCATTGCCGTTTAGCATAAATGAGGCTTCATCTGTAAAAAAAATATTATTAATGCTACTGTATTTCTGGCAAAGTTCCTCATGATTAGATCGCAAAAAGTCCTCAGAAAGTGTACGAACTGTATTGTAGTATTAGACAGGAGTGAAGAAGTATATAGTGAAATAGAAGAAAAGATTAAGCAAGGAAGAGAAAGGAGAAACTATCCATGATCATCTAAGCTAAGTGCTTTTAGTTTAGCTACATAGATGTGAGGGCTTGTGTGAAATTATGCGTTAATCATATTGGAAGAATGAAGTAATGCAAAAATGGAAATAATCCTTGTATAATAATTAAGGTGATGTTAGGTTTAAAAGGTCGAAAACAAAGGTCAAAATAAAATTATAATATTTTTGAAGTAGTCTAATGACAACGAGAAAATTTCCGAAGAAACGAACATGAAAACCAACTATCATATGGAATTCTATTATACAACTTAACATATGTAAAGTTATTTTTTTGTTTAGTAAGAACGTTGATTTGGACTGGTTTAATGATTTGGCTTGTTGTTTTTCATTGATCGCGTACCTGCGTACCATATTGATAGATGTAAATTTATTAATTATGAATTAAAATAATTGTACTGCATAACACGTTCAGAGCAACAAAATACTTTTATAATTACAATTCAAACAAAATACATATTTATTATTACATAAGTACATATATAAGTAATTATTAAAAGTATTCATGTCTTGTTGAGACACGATTAAGCTATAGAGTTCAATAAGTAATGCTATGTTATTGGTGTGATGGTAGATCTCAAAAAGAAATTAAATTCTTGGATATTTTTAATAGTAACGTACTAGCAAATAGTTATTTTATTTACAGACCTTATAAGAAGTACTGTTATAAAGGTTAAACCATCAGCAATCAATAAGTTTTCTAGTAATTATAAAGTCGCTGAGTTAAGGGTTTTTATGTAAGACTTCTAGAGTCTGTCTTTTAATTAATTTGTTTTGTTTCATTTGATTGAATACAACGCGATTTCCTTTGCAGCTACTAATTAACTTGCTGAACTTTGGTAATAAACTGACTTCAATGCAAAAAATTATATTCATTCAATTGCAAATTATTCATCAAATTGTACAAAACATTGCAAATTAATTCAAGCAAAATCCTTACAATAATACTTGTGCTCCAATTAAAGCGCTTTCGTTATTTATTTTCTTTACAGTCTATTTATGTTTTAATTTCCTCACTATTGCTATTATATTTACTGTTTATATTTAATAATTGATAACTGTATAAATCTATATTCTCGAAAATGTTTTGTAAGTACTTAGCCTTGTTGTGTTATTATATGAAGGACTATCACAAAACATAAAAATTATAGATAGAATATTTTCTTATCTCAAAATAACTTTTTTTTTATTTTAAAGCTCAACTTTCTGTTTATACTGTAGTTGTAAAAAATAACTGGGTAACTCTACGCGACACCAATCGCACAGATCTGTATATTGAGTAAAAGTTGTATTTAAGTTGCTTCTCTAGGCGGAAGCTGAATTGGAGGTGAACTTTCACATAAAACAGATTACAAATGAAAAAAGTTAATAATTTTTTAACAGAGCCATTTTATGTGCAAAATTCTACTCTGACCATTTACCAATTTCATTGCACCTTCCTGAGGGAATCTCGGGGCATATATTTCATAACTCGGTCTGTACCAATATTAGGCTTAACCAAAGTTTGAATCCTGTTTTTAAATGTGAACTCTTTTTATGATATATGAACGTTAATTAAGAAGCTCTTGGTTAAGTTTTAGTAAACTAAGGAATATAAGGGTTTGTTTGTTCTAACTTTGGAACTAATATAAAATACTCCCTTAGACTTTATACATAATATAGCAAACTCTACTTTTTTTTAATGTATTTTCGTTCATAAAATAACAGTAAACGAGTAATAAAAAAAGTCTTTTGTCCCTAAAATAACTTTTAAAACTATCTCATTATTTAAACGTTAGACCTAAAACACAGTACAAGCCTGAATGAATTAGTTTAGGTTATTCTTGGCTTTGTAAGCCGTAAAAGTGCAACGCTAGCGTTTGCAACATTTCATACTTTTGAATCTAACACAGTATTTAGTGAAACATTGTAACAAATAAATCTAAAGTAATATATTCGGCACGTAATAGGTTGGAAATAGTGTCATAACATCTCTTTAACCGCTTCCTAACAAAATCTGAGGGAGTGGGAGAAATTTTATGGGCGTTTCTAAATATTTAATTGAGGTTCTGCCATAAATCTTTATTTATGAAAGTTTAAATGTTTATCCTATTTCATAAATTAGGTCTGTATCACAAATGCCTTAAATAGCTGTTTGTAGTATTTTTTATTACGATGAAAAACTTTCAAAAAGTCTAAATAAGACATGACCAGTTTTAGATAATTCTGCTAATTATAATCTTTCGGTAATATTTATAACTTGTAAAATGCCGAAATATGTATTTTGAAACTCCCGTAATAAGTGACTATTCTTACGTAATGCATACTTACGTTATGGATGTTATTGACCCATGTAAGAAAAAAATGTTCTAGTTATATTAATGAATGCGGGTAAAAATTTAATTATCGACTGGGAGGTCACAATAAACGTTGTCTACATACTATATAAACATTCACTAATTGAAGCCATTTTATCACGTTTTATATTATTACTATAAAATTTACACTGAAAACTTAAACATTGTATTATATATGCCTAAATAAAAAATATACACTCAACAACATGCCTTTTCATATGACGTTGAGTATTCATCCATATGAGTCTCTAGTTTCAAGGGTCCAGAAAGTATTATTCCAAAAAAGATTAAACTGTCCAATAAGTTTAATACATCAAATATAAATAACATAGAGAAACACAATATGGAATACAAATTATTGTATGATATTTATAACATTGTTTAAGATAGAGATTTAATAATCAGTTGGATTGCCTAGCCGTAAGTAGGAAATGAAAATCATCCGATCTAGGTAACGACCTAACCTCCCTTGTTTTTGTATTGAATGATTCTCATACATTTCAATACCAGACGAATGCTGTGCATTGCTCATAAGGGCGAAGAAGTCACAGTATCGCTCTTATTTTGGCTCTCCGCACACCCAATTTCATAATCGTGTAACCATTCCCAATCCAGTAATTATGTTTAACATTTACAATAGTTGAATTAAGTATACTCGCTATCTACGGCTCTCTTTCTATTTTTTTTACACACGATCGCTCCCGGTCTATGTCTGAAATAATGTACTGATTTAATTTCCTCATAATTAAATACATATTCTTCATAAAGTTCTATGCTTTTCACCTGTACGGTACATTTGTAACTATATTGGCCGTTAAGTGGTTTTCATAGAAATCTGCTTATTACAATCGCCCTCACAATGGAATATCCGGAAGATTTCTTAAATTTTCTGTGATCATGACCCTTGAAATTCAAAATCACCGTAATTCAAAATGTATATATGGTACGGGTTCATGCTATATTATGAGAGATTGTTAACACAACATCTTCATTGGTTTTATGATATGCAAACTAAATTTGGTACGATGGCAGTAATTCCACATAGCCTGAATTATGTAGTTTGTCACTGTTAAAAAATGAAACGTTTCAAGATGACGGCCATTCATACTACAGCAAATATTGTTACTTTAAACTACTTCTATTCTTTCACTTTTTCGATATCTCTTAAGGATTCTAGATGGTGGCCGTTTAACGTTTTAGAAGTACACAACTGAACCGTTATAGTTGAATTTAGTTAGACACGTAATTTCGGATTAATTGTAACTAAATACATACATTTCACGAAACAATTTAAATTATTTCTAAAACTTTTGTAAGTTTTTAATACTATGTACTTTCTAAATGATTTAAAGTGTTAGTAAACCTTTAGGGATATTGATCAATCATTTTACTGCGAATAAAACATCTAAAATTTCATTTTTAGTTGATATTTTTACATTACATTCTCTTGTTAAATCTATCTTTCTTCCGACTGACTCAGAAGGGAAATTTAATATCCGCTAAATATATTAAGTTATCGAATGTACAAAATCTAAAATAGTGCACAATATTGCCAAGGAAAAAAGAGAACACCATAATAAACGTTATTATCAATAGATTCAGACCAAACTTGATACAGAAGCAACATTTATGTATAGTTTAGATGGGTTCGTTAGTCATTCTTACCAGTAAAAATTTCAAGATGCTGGTTATTCGTATTTGGAACAAATTTTTGTCTCGAGTATTTTATAACATAAACCAAAATACAAAATTTCTTAAAAATTTTAAGCTCTATATTTATCCTTACATTTTATAACTGTCAATTAGTAAGGATAGTTGGCATTTAAATTTATATAACACATTTTCTACCCGTAGATTGCACTAAGCATTTGCACGTGGTCAATTCTGCTACGGTAAAGTTATCTTATAAACGTAAGTAAACATTTTCTGGTGCATTTATTATAATTTATGAAATATTAGTAAGGCTGATAAAAATTATTACATTACTTTTTTTAAGACATTTTTAGTTTAGGACAATTCAGAATATGGTATTTAATATGACTTAGTTTGTTAGACGAGACATTACTTTATATTCTAAAATTAAAATTATGGGTAATGGTAACTGAAAACAAAAAATGAAAATTCATGAATAGAATCTTGTTAACTATCTTGTAAACACAGCACCTAAAGTTTTTCTATATCTCGTAGTACTAGGGTTTTTATCTTTTAACGTTATTACATTTAATTTATCTTTAAAAAATTAAATTAATTCTGTTTACATTTCTTCAGCATAAATTGTGTTAAAATCCAATTTTACATAGCTTTTTAAGGTGAATGTAAAGTAAGGCCCAATATAATTTAGAAAATTTTATAACTTAAATCAAGAGACAGACTAATTTTTTCCCAGGATTTAAATTACACTATGGCTTTGTTAGCTAAAGAAGATATAATCAATGTATTTGTTATCCTTTTTTAAATTTCGTCAGGACTAAACTAGTAGTGAACTGGAAATTAATATTAACCGTGCTGAAATTCAATTTATAATTCGATGGGATTTGAAAGCTGCAGTAAGTAACTAACTGCAATAAATTATGGAGTAAGATAACAGATTTTACGTTAGACTTATTAATAATTAAATTAGTAGTTCGTATATTTATTATAACAAGTATTTTGCTATATATTTTAGTCTCTGTAAATAACGTGTGTTGCACTCAACATGGCTACTAATTGGAGAGTTCGCTTTGATTTTGTAAATTTTGACGTATTGTAAATTGGAACTTGAGAAACCTAACTTGAGCAATTCCATAGCCAAGGTAAATCTGCAGAAGCTTGTGTAGATCCCAGAAGATATGTTAATTCTGACAAGTTTTACGTCAAAAATAATACGAATAAATTTATTGAACAGTTAGCAGATAAATCATTGTCAAACACTTCTATATTATAGAATTGTTTTACCGTTTCCCTTATGATATATATATATATACAGGGTGGAAAAAAAGTATGGAAACGCTTTCACTAACTTTGTATGGCTTCACTTATACAAATTAAATTTTGTACATCACCACTTGTATTAAGTACCTAGTTTTTGAGACCAGTGGGGACATTTTATCTTTTCAGGGGGACGGCCCGTGAGGAGTCGGACGAAAATCTTAAATGTAAGCATAGGCCGAGTTTGGTATCGAATTAAAGGTCTAGTAAAGAGAAACTCATTACCGCAAACCGCACTTAAAAAGGTTGACCCTATCCAGAGTACGGGCCGTATGAATTTCATGACAAAGAAATTTAGTAATTTTGTCTTGTGAAGTAACTAATTTACTTTCAGTAGTATGTTTTATGTCGGTTATGTAAATTTGAAAAACAATTTCCAACAAAAAATTATTTTTTTTACCTCTACATTTGTTGGATAACAGTAAATAGGGGGTTTCCTGTCTTGTCTTCAAGAAACTGAGAGTATTCAATAATACCACCGTAACTCCTTATCAACATGAGGTCAAGGTCCAGTCCCTCCAGCCCTTTTATCTCAGGCAAACATAAACTGGTTTAGACAATACAAACAGTACTGTCACAGCAAACCTCCACAGTTTTGTATTTTTAATATCAGCTTGGTTTTTAGTCTACGTTATAATTTCGTCCACGTAAGATAAAGTTGAAAGTCTTCACTAGAAGGTACTGCTATAGTTATAATTTTTTTTACTTAAGTGTTTACATTTTATTCTACTAGTTTTAAAAGCAATGTCACTTAGTGAGTTTGAGAGAATCACGCTGCTTATGATGCGTGGGTATGGATATCTAGTTCGTCCCTATGAAGAAACAGCGCATTTGTTTAATGACACTTTTCTTGATAGACCCCCAATTAGGAAGTCAACAGTGTTTAAGACAGTGAAAAGATTTGAAGAAACTAGAACAGTCAAAGATCGCGAAAGAAGTAGCAGGTCTAAATCGGCAATAAATGAACAAAAATCTTTGGATATACTCCAAACATTTGTTGAAAATCCCAGCAACCTGCGCCAGAGTGGCTGCAGAAGATCTTGATATGAGCCATACCTCAGTGTTGAATGTTTTACACAAAAACAAGTATCACCCTTTTAAAGTAACCCTAACCCAAGAACTTGCAGAGGATGATTTTGATCGAAGGACTGAATTTTGCGAAATAATGATGAGAAAGTGTGACGAAATTCAAAATGTTTTAAGCTCGATATTGTTTTCAGATGAAGCTACATTCTTTGTTAATGGACAAGTTAATAGGCATAATTGCCGTTACTGGGCCGACCATAATCCACACTGGATGATAGAAGGCCACACACAAAGGCCTCAGAAAGTGAATATGTGGGCTGGAATAATAAACAATAACATTGTAGGACCGTTTGTAATAGATGGAAATCTAACAGGCGAAATTTATTTCAATATGTTGACAAATAACATTTTGCCAGCAGTGCGTGCTCTTCTTGGGGCAAATTTTAACGCAGTATGGTTTCAGCAAGATAAGGCACCGCCCCATTACTATTTGCGGGTGCGGAATCTGTTAGATGAAGTGTTTCCTAACCGTTGGATTGGTCGCAGGGGTACCGTTGAGTGGCCGGCTAGGTCACCGGATCTTAATCCACTAGATTTCTTTTTGTGGGGCTTCTTAAAAGATACTGTGTATAAAACTAAACCAGCCAACATTGAGGAGCTGACAAATCGTTTATTAGAAGAAGCAAGAAGAATTACACCCGAGATGCTTCAAAATGTGACTGCACAATACGTTTTTATAATAGACTAGCTCATTGCCAACAAGTGTTCGAAGAGCAGTTTGAGCACCTCATTTAAAAGGTATAGTTATTTTTTGTAATACAAAGATAATTTTTAATTTAATTCTTTTGGATAATTGTGTTCCATAAAGTGTCATTTTCAGTCAGAACAGATTACTTGAGACTGTGAAATTGCGGAGAAATAATAATTAATCAAACGTTACTTGTGAAATTCAAACGGCCCGTACTCTGGATAGGGTAAACCTTTTTAAGTGCGGTTTGCGGTAATGAGTTTCTCTTTACTAGACCTTTAATTTGATACCAAACTCGGCCTATGCTTACATTTAAGATTTTCGTCCGACTCCTCACGGGCCGTCCCCCTGAAAAGATAAAATGTCCCCACTGGTCTCAAAAACTAGGTTCTTAATACAAGTGGTGATGTACAAAATTTAATTTGTATAAGTAAAGCCATACAAAATTAGTGAAAGAGTTTCCATACTTTTTTTCCACCCTGTATATATATATATATATATACATTTTTCTTTTAATCTCCCCTAATAGATTTTTCATTAACGTCAACTTTTGTTAGTTTAGATCCAATTTTTTATAACGGTTTGTTTATGTTTCAGTAAAGCTGTCGTTGTACTTTGATAGCATGTGCAAAACATACAACCATAGCCCGCCAAAATATGTAGTCATTTCAACAAGGAGCGAAGTAACCTCTCTGTAGCACGCCTGGATAGCCACTGTATGGAGAAATTCCCTGACATCAAAATAACCGCCATAGCCCCACCCCTAGCGGCTACAGAGCTAACAAGCGTGACAATCCGTTACGCGAAACGAAATTCATCAGAAGACTAAACACTGATAAGCGATATCTGTTCATTCTGTGCAAGGGGGTCACCCATTGTGGTTTGATTACGTACTCCATTGTTGTTAAAATAACAGACCATTGTTCTTTCTCATTCTTGTTACTATCCATTGTGCTGTACAATGCCATACACAATTATGCACTGATTTTTAATTTGTTTAGTACAGACAGTTTTAAGGCTCAAACGATATTTATTCGTAAAGTTTGTTACTATAACTATCACGGCACTATGATGGCCGTGATAGTTTTATACAACATGCACTGCAGAGCTTTAATTATAAACTATACATTATATTATCTAAATTATTGAATAAGCTAGCAATTCATGTTAGCGAAAAAATAATGTCCATATTCTTATATATTTATGTAAATTTAGGATTTTTTAACTGCTTTCCCATCCCTTAGGCTACCGAGTCATAAGAATTCTTGTAGGTATTTAATTGTCCGCAAAGTTAAAGTTATAAATCTCCATACACCTTTAACTGACAAATCAGTTAAATATTGAAAAATATAAAGTATTTAATGTTTAATTTTGGGTTAAAACCTTAATTGTAATGAATTAACAGCCAAAGCCTAAATGATTTACAATGCATTATAATTATTATTCTAATTTACATTGTGGGTTACATATCTAGGTGAATTGCCGTTTCACATGAGTTACAAGATCAGATAAGAAAATTACTCAAACAATATAGCTAGGTTCTACAACCTTTCGTGAATGGATTTACGAGATATTAGATATACAAATTACATAATGCTGGAGTATAACACAGAGTGATAGTTTTAAATGCATTATTGGTTTGATTAATACAGCAATTTATATTTTTTATAAATATACTTCACCACGTCTTCCAATCCATCTGTGAGGGAATATTGTATCCAAGTATTCTCTAACAATGATAGCAATGTGTGGTGGCGCGCCATCTTGTTGGAAATAAATTCTTTGAAATCGTCGACCAAGACCAGCTTGTAGTGCAGGAATTATCTCATTTTGGAGCATTGCTAGATACGAGTCACCATTTAAATTACCATTGAAAAATAATGGGCCCACAATTTGATTTCCTACAATACCTGCCCAAACGTTAAGTTTCTGTGGATGCTGTGTATGACTCTCTTCTTTCCAGTGCGGATTGCTGTTGTCCCAATACCGACAGTTATGTCTATTGACACTGCCATTCAATATAAATGTTGCTTCATCAGAAAATAAAATATCGTTCAAATGGATTTGTTTTCGGTCAATTTTATCCACCATTACTTCACAAAATTCGAGCCGCCGACGAAGTCGTCTTCGTTCAGTTCCTGAATCAGATGTACTCGGTACGCCTTGAAAGCTGCCTTTTTAACACTTTTCTGACTGACTCACGAGACATTTCATGAGTTTCTGCAGCAGATCTAACTGATGCATTTGGATTCTCGACGAAAGACTGACGAACATCTAATGATGCGGCTTCACCCGTCACTGTTGTTGGTCTTCCAGTTCTGACACGATCATTAACGCTACCATTCTCTACAAAACGGGCCACTGTCTTTATTACTGTGGACTTAGAGATAGGATATCTCTCTGTAAAAGTATCATTGAATAAATTTTTAACTGCTTCATATGATCATTCATTATCTCTCCACCCACGCATCATTAAAAGAGTTATCCTTTCACGCTCACTAAGTGACATAACGGTAAATAAACAAATTAATAACCAATTTTAAAACTTGTTAATGACTTAAAATTATTTGATCTGCATAACTAAACCCGCTGAAAGCTTCAGTGCAACGGAACTGTTACCTTCCTACAAAATACAGATAACAACGGTTGCAGTCAAAGTTCACTCTTTGGGAAAACCCAAAGAGCCACTTTCACATTCTAACAGTAGTTGTGTTATTGGTAGTAATTATTGATTCCTGGCTGCGATTACTACATTGTCAGATGATGGGAGGGGAACATGTTGAACACTTACTTGATCACAGGTACTTAAAAATTGTTTTTTACTTGTAATATTTAACAATTTAACAATTGTTCAATAGTTTTAAAATTAAAACAGCTATAACTACTGAATGAATCCATAGCTATAACTACTTTTGAATTCCGGTTTGCGGCATTGTACTCTGCTAAGTAAGCCCTTTAATTTGATACCTAAAACTTGAAACTTGACCTGTGCTGCTATTTAAGAATTTTGTCTGACTCCTTGTGGACCGTCCCCCAAAGGGATTATCCGGTCGGTAATTGGGCAGATGTGTGCGTTACTATCACCAGTAAGTACGTGTGAACTTTGGTATTTTTTTCTATTGTGGTTTAAAAATTAAAAAAGAGGTTCCAGACTTAATTGTCACCCTGTATACAATTTGAGTGTACGTCATTGACGTAATTTACTCATTAGGATGACTCAATTTATATCTCCTACAGACATATAATCATAATTTTTCGGTATAATTGTTCGTATAACTGTCCGCAAGACAATTTAAAAATAAAGTGTGCTATAGACTTGAAATATTTTTGTGGCATCAGTGAAGCCACGAGACACGTGGTGTTGTATACTTCTACCTTTTTCATAATAGGATACAACAAACCTTAAGTTGATATAACACGGCCTTCATTCAAGCGCACCCAAGTTTTCTCTCAGACTGAGCTCATGTCATTTGTATGACAATGTCAAGAGGCCGCCGATACCCCTCATACTGTCACAAATATTCTTTATTCCCTTCTTCTATATTTGCGTTTATCTTAAAACATTTTACTAATGATTAATAAATTTCTTCACCAAGTGATGAAAATTAATCAACTAAAGTTACTGATTATTAACTCAGTAACTTTAGTAACTGAAATTTAGTATCTGATTTACATATATGCGATTTTAATATTATATATATATATATATATATATATATATATAATATACGAGTTTAATATTACTTTCAAAAAAACAGTTATTTTAAGTTCATTAATATAAGTAATTAAAATTATTTAACACTATTCTCACAATAAAAAATTGGGAATAAGTAATTTCTAATTTTTATAAAGTAAATATGTATTTATAATTATATTGAAGATTAGTATTTAAGTTTGATGATAGTAAAACAAAAACATGATCAGCGTTGAACAAATCACATTCGCAACAACGTGCCTTCTTCAATTACACAATGTAACACGAAAACAACATATAACATCAAACATTTTTCCAACTGCACCGGAATATTCAGAAGAAATTTCCTTTCCTTAATATTTCTATGGGTGAAAGTAAACAACAACTAACTAAATTGGTACAAAGCGCATTAGCTATTCTTCACCATTGCTAAAGATTGCATATTTCTATCACTTTCTCACATATGTTTCTCTATTATATGTATTTTGTCTCTTGGTGTATGTCCAGGTGTTTATTTAATTTCTTTACGTATAATATTCTGAATTAGTTCTTGAAAGGAGTGTCTTATTTTATGTAGGTTGCTTTTCCTAAATTTTAACAATGTTCTTCTCCAAGGATTCTTCTTTTTCCTTTTGTCTTCGTCACATACTTTATATGAAATATCCTAATGTTATAAAATAATACTTTAAGACACATGCCTACATGAAATTAAATGACGTATTTTTTTGCAATTATATTTGTGAAAAATATTTCAGCAATTTCTTAATATACAATGTTTATTTATTGATTAATATCTTGAATTAATTTAAATCCTAAACAAGAGCTCTTTGCAACTACCAGTCATGTTCTGACGTTTTCATCGGCCAATAGAAGCATTTAAGTTAAATTGAGTAGTGTAGCACATTTAAACTGATATTATACACGTAATGTTTATACAATGAATTTTGTGAAAATTACCCTCACAATTATGAGAAATCCATCTTTTTTGGACTGTGGACTACAAGAGATATTTCTCGTTCGGTGTAGAATTTCATAATGCTTCATTATAAATGCTGATGGTGCATTAGCATTCCTTCTGCCTTCGGTAAAAACATCTATATCCATGAGATCCATTTTTATCTGCCATTTTCTTCTCGTTAGTGAAAACGTTCTCAAATTTTTCCTTCTCTTTTCCTTGATTTGCTCTCCCGTGTTCAGTGATGTATGTCTTATTTCATGACATGATCTCTTCTCCAAGTTTCAAGGTGTTCTCGTCCAATGATTCGTCTTTTTCTATCCCAATCGGATGTATTGGGGTAAAAAGTACAATATTTTACAAAATAAAAGAATTTTGACTATTTATTAATTATTAATAAATTTCAAAGTTTTGGGGCCAAGTTAGTTAACTACTCTCTGGTAAAGAAGTGAAATCAGTCAGCTACGTCTGTAATCCTTATTGAATTTAATTGTCAACAAAAAGAACTAGTTTACCACTTTTAAATTTTGTGTGCCACATTACCAAAAGTTTAATGTACTAGAATTAAAATAACTAAAATATTGTGCAGATAACATTAAGTGTTATCTGTAAAATATAGATTAGGATATACATCAATAATTCATCACTGATTAATTACTAATTAAAACATATATGCGCTCTTGTTTATAAATACATGTTACACATTTAATCAGAACGGATCAGTTTCAATCACAAACATATAACTCTGAAATTAATCACATAATTAATAGGGCATTTGATACTATATCAATAAGCGAAATCGCTCCTATAATTTACATTGTAATCGGCTTAACAAAGGCCTGGATTTGTACTAATAAATATATTTTTTCTAAAATTAAATTTTACCCTACATATGCTGTGAATTTATGGTACTATCTTCAATGTGTCCTTTAATTGCATTCTTATATACTTGTGCAAATATAAACATAGATTCTATTTACTTAATATCAGACTTTTTTATTTGCGTACATTATTGATTATGCATTCTAGCGTTACATGTTACCGCATAATAAACACGCTTATCAAACGTACTTCAAGTTAATTGTAGCTCAAGTACTATACTCGCTTTCTCATAGTACAGTAGAATCAAACATTATACAGCACAGTCTGACCAAGCAGCTTTTCTCCACAATTATTTTTACTGGTAATAGTCCGAAATTCTTGGTATTTTGGCATTTTAACTATGAATAATATGGTTATTATTAGATTTATATTTATGAAAATAGTCTTATCTTGTTGGTACCTCATAATAGCAAAATACAATTTTCAATTTTAGTTCTATAGGAAACCAAATTTAGCGGATATTAAGGGAAATCACCAAACCAAGTAAATAATATCAAAATTAATTTGATACATGTTTGTAGTTTTACAACTATAAAACTGTATTTAAATATATCGTTATCATAATATGTCAAGCATAACCATGAGATAGAATTGCAACAATAAAGTTGTTTTCGTTTCCTTTAGTGCATTTGTTGAAAGTTAGAGTGAATATTTTCTGAAAAGGAAAGACCACTTTTAAGCAGATAATATATCTTAGAAATTTAAGCAAGCCAATATCAGAAAAGAAATAAGTATGACTCGATGTCGCAGAGACATCTGATAAATGGCAGCAGGAATTGGTTTACTTCAAGTAAACTCTCGGTCGAATCTTCAACTGCAACTTTGATGTCGCACTTCGTCAAAAACTTTTAGATTGAGCTTCTTTCCCACTGCAAAGCTTATATCTATACCAACGATAGATGGTTAATTTAATCTATTTTAGATAATTAGTTGTAATACTACTTACTAAAAGCTAAGACTACTAATTGATTCACGTATCACTTACGAAAGTATTATTACAAATTAATATAACTGCTTTATTTTAGTTATTTGAATAACTCAAAAACCAGGAACTAAAGATGTATTCTAGCATCAAAGTAACTCAGAATGTTCATTCACACAATTCCTTCGAATTCTTTAACTAGAGACATTGTTCAGATTGACATAGTATAGTAGAATATTAACTTTCAAGTATAACAGAACATAATATGGCTAAACTAAAATAACTGTCTAAAACTCTAAAAATATATTTAAGATTTCCCTTAATATCCGCTAAGTTTTGTCACATCTGCTTCGATGACATAAGTCATCTTATATTAAAAAGAAACAATTGTTACCCAAATTGAAATGAATTGCTTTACGACTCACTAATTTACACATGCGCACACACACGCACGGTGTGTGTGTTTTTTAATATGTTGAAATTGGCCTTGCTTAAACTCGTACCATATAAAGACTTAACTCAAACTCAGTTGATAAAAAAATTGCTTATTATCATAATGACAGTCAAATCCATACATGACAATTAATTTCCTTTAATATGATCGTACAGCTAAATGAAAACGAGAAGTATAAAAAGATTAAGAGCTATATTTAAAGCCAATAAGCATATTTCACTTAATTAGTGAAATAAAAAGATAAATAAATAGACAGTTTTACATCTATCATATTAACGTATTTAAGGAAATGTATGTAACATTCATTATTATCTTGTAATATTAGCTAAAATTGTATTTTTTGTTTATGCAATTTTTGATGTTAGCCTATAACCGTTTGAATTCTTTCCTAAGAAAATAGGAATATTAAAAATTGAAAAACCTTTTTATTGCCTACCTTAAGGTTCACAGCCATTATCTGGAAATATTACTCACCGCGTGTTTATGAATATAAAGAGACGCGAGAAAAAAAGCAGGAAAGTCAGAGTATTTACTGATTTACGACGATTAAATCCTTTTCGGCAGTGTAAACTGTGTCATTTAGACGGATTTGTCCTAAAAGTTTGTCTAGATTTCGTTACATGAGCATGAAAATTATATTTTATTTATCAACTATTATGGTAATACATCAATTTTTAAGAAGAAATTACGGTTCTATCTGTCCGAGAGGGCTTTCTGCAGCTTAAGACTGGCCCTGTAAGTTAATATGTTAACAATGAGGATCTTAACAGTTAATGCATATATGTGTGTGTAGACTAAATTTCAAATGAGTGCAGATAACTGAAAACAATTATAAAAAATTTGCACCTTTTTCAACTAAACTACGATTGAATAAGTCATTATCATTCAATGCTAAACGATATTATTCAGAAATTGGGTCAAACATCGTGGTTTGATTACACAGCCCAATGTTGTTGCAAAATCGACCATTGTTATGTCTCTTTATTCTGACAAGTTATTTATAATATCTATAATTTATAAATATTCCTAATATTGGTCAACACTAGTGAAGGAAGAATTGGTTTCGAAAGTGGCATGGCACAAATTCTTTCTGAGCTTTTTCTAAAATTCTTCCGTATTATTTAAAATAATAAGCCCCTCTTTTTTATAATAGGAAACACAATGAGTTTCCACCTCCTTAAAATAAATATAAATTCCCAAATCCATGGTCAAATTTTTGAACCTTTTCCGGTATAGTATTTTCAAATTTAATGCGATATTTTTACAAATTTCTTCTAATCCTCGTTAATAGTTTTAATACATTCTGTTACACATCTACAGAAGTAAGTCGTTAACAATTTGTCAAATTCGGCTGAGTGGACTTTATATACAATTAGGCTATAATAAAAATTAAGCAGAATAAAATATTTTTACTTGATTTGGAATTTTTTATTTTGAAATAGATAAATGAATATGACATACTAAACATTTTTTAGATTTAATCCATTATTGTTTATTTTTCTATTCTGATGGATTTTAAAACATTGGTTGTTTGTTTATCACAAGATAGGTTTATTATCACATATTAGACCAGAAAGAACATTTAATTAATTGCTGGAATGAGAGGATAGTTTTAGTAAATCCTCAGAGTTATGTGGGAGGATTTCTTTAGGATATTTTTCTATATTATTAATTTATTCTGTTAATTACACTGATTACAAAAGTTTATATCTTTTAAATAATTACAACTATGCATACCAAAATATCTAAGGTTTTGAAATACCTGCAATAGTGCCTATTCCATGTATTGAATGTACTAAACTAAGTGTATATTAATCTTGTGTAGAGCACTAAGTCTATAGAGTACAGAGCAGACGTGTGAATACGACTGATACATTTATAGTATAAGAGCGCTCAGCGACATGGCTAATGGTTGTTCACTCCAGGTTGTTCACTCTAAAACACTAATGTGCCTTGATGCATGTGTTGTTCCCGCTGTACAGAATAAGAATCAGCTGTTTATTGTACTAACGTTACGGCAACTAGTATTCAGCAGCGTTTTAGTGAGTTGTTTTATATAAAAATGGATAGAGTATAAACATGTTTTCATATTATTTTAGAGGGGTATTTGTGTACTATATCTCACATTTAATTGGTTGCTCAACTAATAAAATGAGTACATTTCTGAAATAACTTTTTATATATATGTTATTAATATAAAATATTTATTTATTTTTTGATTCACAAAAAACACATATTATCGGAACATACATTTGCGCTTAAGTAGTGGTACCCGAAATTTTGAAATTATATTTTAACAATCAGAACTAGATTGCATTGTGTAATATTAATAATGTTTTATTTTGAGAACCAAAAAGCTATGCAACAATCTATAACCATCTCATCAGAAGTGGCAAGCAATGTGAAAATTAATATTCTTACAAATTATGCTATCTATAATATACAAATTAATTTGATAAGATTAGAATAGTGCACATGAGCAAACAATGATAATAAAACATTTCTTATTGTATATACAATTCTATATGTATATATTACTGATTAAAAATCCATAAACACTGAATATTTTGTTTTATAACTGATTTTTGTTTAAACCGTGAATCTAGAGAGCAGATCTTTTTCTGAGAAACATAAACTGAAGAAAATATAGGTAGAATTGAAATAATTTCTTCTAATCTGAGACAATCCTCTTGAGGCCGTCATGAGTGTAAAAATTCAACGGATTCATTGATATATATTGATATTTTTGCAAATGAAGTAAATACCGCAAAAAGTGCAAGAAGTCATGTACTGTCCTTTCATACGTGTTGTAACTGTGACATTCCCAAAGTTTATCTTTGTCACTGAGAGTTTTGACAGTAACAAACAAATTTTTGTGACTACGTTGTCTTTCTATTTGATCAAAATATTTTTATGAGAACTAATAAAATATGTAGTATCTAACAAGATAGATTACGCCAAGTAACGTTTGGTTGCAGGAAAATCTTTAGTATTATTTTATTCTAGACATTTTCCACCATCGGAGATACAGACTATCAACGCCAACGGCGCTGTGAAGCGGGTACAACGGTTATCGGAAGATAACCGGATCAAGCAATGTCGAGCGTGGCTGCTGCTTGGACGGGTGACCGCTGAGCGATCCTGTCCTTGAAAGCAGGTCCCCTGCACGGCCATTGTTGGTGGTTCAGAAGTCACCTTTAAGCCGTTGGTCTCCAGGTTAAGTGTTAGAGAGGGCTTCTTAGCCTTAACTACGCCTGGCAAAATAAGACATCTTTGCTTTCTGGCAAAATAATACATCGTTGCTTTACTTTACTTTACTATCATAGAGGAAACACTTTATTAAACCCCTTAGACAGGCAAAAGACGACACGTGCAAGTCTATTCAGTGTTATGCTTCAATTACCCTCATCCCAATCGAATGGTCGGACATGTACCATCATCGAACTTAATTTTGACTTTATAAAAATGAATGAACCTTAATATAAACCTTCAACAAGTTTATATGTCTTTTAATTCTAGAAATTAATATAATGTGGACAGAGAGCAAGATAGAAAATAAATTTTTCCGAATCCTCAAGTGAAACACCCTAGTGATATAACGTATTGTACGATATAGTAAACTATTTTCAAACTCAAATACCAACGAATGTGTGTGCTGGAATTATTGGACTGAAGAGGATAATATTAATGAATAATATTTAGTATTGTAGCCAATACTCGTAATGTGTAACTGATGTGTACATATTATGTAATAAACAGCAAAATCCGTAATGTGGAACTCATATGTGCATGAGTACGTGATAAACAGCAAACTCGTAATGTGTAGCTCATATGTACATGAGTAAGTAATAAACAGCAAAATCCGTAATGTGGAACTCATATGTACATGAGTACGTGATAAACAGCAAAGTCGTAATGTGTAGCTCATATGTACATGAGTAAGTAATAAACAGCAAAATCCGTAATGTGTGACTCATATGTGCATGAGTACATGATAAACAGCAAACTCGTAATGTGTAGCTCATATGTACATGAGTAAGTAATAAACAGCAAAATCCGTAATGTGGAACTCATATGTACACGAGTAAGTAATAAACAGCAAAATCCGTAATGTGGAACTCATATGTGCATGAGTACGTGATAAATAGCAAACCTCACAATGTGCAACTCAGATGTGTATGAGTGTGATAAACGTCTCCTTGAATATTCAATTATATCCATTGCGCTGCGGCACGTTCTCTCGAAACGTGTTCGTTCATAACTAAACAGTGCACTACTCGTTATTGGCTTTTGTGATGTATTGGCTGACCGAATTGAGACGTTTGTTTACCGTAATTCTAAAAAAATGCAGTGTCGAAAATAAAATAATATTTTACACATCTGAAAATGTATAATGCATTGCTATTAAGAAAATGAAAAGCATAGTGAAATATAAAAAGCCTTCTATATTTATTATAATAACATTTAGTTTTAAAAGTTTTGTATATAAGGTAGGATTTTAATACTTTAAACTAAACCAATACAATCATTAAACCAATCCGGAATATTTGTATAATCCTCTCCACCTCGGGGATTATTGGAATTCATAACAATATTACTGTAATTTATGAATAAAATTCTGTTTTATTAACAAACTTATTTATCAATCTCCGATAAAATATTTATCTTTACGCTTGTTACATAAATTGTGAAATGGGACTATGCCAGATGCAGTTATATCAGAAAACAATTTATTAAAAATAGTTGCAATATTTCCAAAGTGGCGGTCATTACATTTTACTTTCATGCAATATCTAACAAATTATGGTTTTTATCACAATTTTAAGGCATTAAAATCAGTATTTAGCATGCTATTCGTTATTTTATTATAGATCACGCAGTTTATATCAAGTATTTTAAATGTATATATGCTCTGGAACATCATTGTTTTTTCATCCAAAATAAGATCAATAACGGTTTTAATAAGATTTTGACCTATGCAATTGAAATACATAAGTCAAACTCTATGGTTCCTTAAGAATTTTCTGCTAGTTCTATTTTGTATGCCATATTCTCCAGGTGTCCACTTTATCAGATCAAAAAGAATTCTAGAATGCGTGATTCTTGTCAGGTTTTGCCGTTGTCCATGTAGTTATAATTCGTACAGAGTATCTTTGCGTGGAACACATATTGCATCTTTGAATCTTGGGTTACCAATTATTACGTAGAACGTCCACAACAGTTTTCCCTAAACTGGGTAACTAGAACATCTAGTTTTAAACTAGAAGCAAATTTTAATCTGAGTCTCCACGCAATGGCATTAAAATATTCTAGCACAAATGTCATGCCACCGAATATGTTTCCAATTGCAGTTAAAATAATACATCTCTATGTAAATGAAAGCTATGCCACGCCGGGAAGCAGCGCCCCCTGGCTCCAATGGCGATAATATCTCGATAGGTTGAAATTTTTATCATGCAAAGAATGTTTCAAACCTATTACATTATATGCGTTCACAAGACATCTAAAGTAATCGTTAAGGAATATATTTTATTAGGTTTAGTACTCCCTTCGGTTATTTACCCTTACAACAAATTGGACCTTCTCGTTCTGACATTTGTAAAGAGCCTGTAATAATTAAATGCGTAATTGTGATGATACAGAGATAGATCTTTGGATGGTGGAGTGGTAACTTACAGTACGTAGTCCTATAGAATAGTGGGACAGAATAAGGCTTAAATACTAATCCGGCTCGTATAGGGCGCAAAGAAACGGTACTATAAGCGTAATTATAACACAAAAGAGTTCAATCAGGGTCGCAGGATGATGTGATTGTGGTTTAGCCTTTTGCAAAGTCTATAAAAAATACTAAATTAAAATAATTTGTGGGTAGGAGAGGATAAAGTGTACAAATGAGAGAGGTTAATAGATTTGTAATAAAGAACTGTCAAATTTACCGAAGATGTCCTCGTCTGCTATACAGGCGACACAAGAATTTGTTACACCTCCTAACTAAAGAACTGTCACAAGGTTGTAACACTGTCTGGGCACTCGATAAAAAATTCATAAAACGAACATTGCAAAGGCACATGTCTTTGAAATTTATAGTGACTTGACGGTGTATAGGGATAAGAGTGGAAACAGACACCACAAATAGTTACTACATTTAAATGCGTGGCGAGAGGGTAAAACACCATACACCTCGGCTCGGAGAGAAACAGATTCCAACTCAATAATGTAGGGCCTGTTCCATATATGGGTTTTGAAAAATGTGTACAATAAAACCAAAACATTGTTCAATGAAAACCATTAAATATGCGATCATTCTTTGGTTTGTTGTTATGGTGTTCGATTATCTCTGTCATCAACCATTTCAGTTATTGTCTACTACAGTCATACAGGATAATTAGTATCCGCGCGTGTTATGAGGTATACGCGTTCATATTTATGTGTTTTATTGCGTGTGAGCGTTTTACTACTTATGAAACTTATTTATTTTATTTGAACACGATTCCTTCGTGCACACTAAAAGAGTGATAGCATTGATGTAATTTGTTAAAAACTACTTGAAATATCAAGTGAATCAAACAATTATTAATCGATAAATTTATGAATACCACAGTTTGCGTATTCCCGTAAAAATTGTGTAACCTGCAATACTCTTGTCGTACATAGAAAAACTACAGTTTTTGGTAATTTTATAAATATTTAAAAAATTATAAAATAACTATTAAGACTAGTTGTACTATTAAGACAAAAAGCTTATTTTCTAAATTTTGATTTTTTAAATTATATTTGTTAATTCTTTTTTTTTATTTTTACCACTAACATGTTGGTTTAAGTTGGTGTTTCGCACTGACGAGGTCCAGGAGGGGAGCACTTGCCTCCTGCTGCTCTCTCATCATGGGTGGTCGCAGACAGCTTCCAGAGATATAGTATAATATAAGCAACATCGAGCTCGATTACAATGCATGCCTGCTCATGAGATTTTGGCTAACCCTCCTCAGAGTTTCTCAAGAACGCATTAAGCCTTTTAATTGCAATATAGTTATAGCATGTACTATATTACGAAAAGTTGGCAAATAAAATATTTTACATGGAGTAATTCCATGTAATTATTATGTAACACAGAAAATCTTTTTTTCATGAACACTCAAAAATCTAATTATTATTAGTTTGTAAAAATATTAAGTATTTTTTTAGATTACGAATTAGGGTAATATTATCGACAATACGTAGCAATAGCATACATTTTATAGCATAACCACGATGTAAACAATAGTTAGAAACGTTGAGCATCAAACTAAATAAGTTTTTTACTATCCAAATAGTTAATTTTTTCTGAAGAAAAGTAATACATCATCTCCAACTGTAGGCAACGTAGAATTTAAGAATATTACTTGTAGAAAAGTAAAATTCTGAGAACGATTGCTTCATTTTATATAACTTTACTATCATTAGAAAATATTTTCCTTCTTAATGATATTGTTAAAGAACTATATTTATTTTGGGTAGAGTGTTGGTGTACAACACTCCCCTGGCAGGATTTCCCGGCACGGCTGTCTCTAACGAGTTACAGTTAATTAACTGTCAGAGAAACAGGTGATTGTAATCTCTAGTAAAGGGAGTTCTCAATAACTGAATACTGTGCCTGAGGTTGTCCTTAGAGGAGGCTTGGCAGGAGAGAAAGTACGTAACATCGATAACAACAATGGTACTGCTCTACCTATACCTTAGTACATACCTTATAGAATATCTTTAAGTACATACTATATGCACATTCTACGTAACTCATGGAAGAAGTATTGTGTAATATATTTATAGAAAACGTTTATGAACTAAAATTTGAAGTTACGATGATTGATAATAATTTTATATTGGCATTTAACTAGAAAACTTACATTGAATTAGAATATTTGTGTGTACTTGTAGTACTATCTGCGTAACATACACATGAATTAAAGGATACCTCGTCTATTTATGTTTTTCTTTGAATTGTTCAAAACATTGTTGGTGAGCGTAAAATCACTAACACAATAAACAAATAAATATGGTTCAATAATCTTTATACTCCTATAGAATGTTTTTTTTCATATTTTATCTTGAAGTGTTATTACAGTGTCTTGAAGAGTGGTCGTATTGAAGTGTACAGTACTGAAACCCATTGGGCATTACGTCTTAACAATAAATAATCAAGTTTTTTACCATGCGGTAAGAGACAGCCTATAGACTGTCTATATAAAACTCAATGTAAGCTTATGACCATGTTGTAAATAGAAGTAGATTATTTCAGTAGACGAAATCGTCAGTACGTATAAATTATAAAAAGTGTTAGGCTGATAAAAAGTAATATCAGTTTTCCATGTAAGTTTTGAAAACTAGTTTTTTTCGTTTTAATTTTGAGTATGGATTTTACAGAGATTACGAATATATACTTTTTCATTACTGTTGGCTATATTATTACGTCTGTAATGCAGTGCATCTACATATTAACATTGTTCACGACCTTTTACGGACAGTACTCATATAAGTGGTAGTAATAATATAATTAACTCAAACTTATTGTGATGTTTCAGATGGAAGATAAACTGAAATGCATATTACTTATATTTTTGGTAGTAGAAGAATGTGGAGAATGATGCTTAATACTGTTGTGAAATGATTACTGATGTTTTAGGTGGAAGATGAACTCAACTGCATATTACTAATTTGAAAAGTAGAAGAATGTTAAGAAAGATGATTTAAAATGATGTGAATTCAGCACTAAATTGGCTCCAATTCGACAAAATACTACAATGTAAAGTTACGATAATTGCACTATAAGAAGTTTAATACAAAATACATACATAACTATATAGTATAAGCTAATAGTGTTAATAAACTAAACCAATAACTAAACACACAATTTCGTTTACAACCAAATGCGGGTTTTGCTTTCATAGCGGGGCACATATTGGATGTTCCTCAAACACGTGCTGGGCAAACGTGTGATACCATTATTGTCTCTAAAACTACAAGCCTCCAAAATATCACGGGACTTTCACTGTTAATAAATAGTGTACAGTATTCCCTGACTTGTATGCTTTACTCAAACAACTCGCAACTAATCTATTATCTTCAATAATTAAAAATCTTATTCGTATTTCATGTATCAATAAAATTATTAATGTGTAATTACATAAAATAGGAAGTCTTTTCTAAGTTTTACATATTTTAGGAATGTTATTTTTAATATGAATAGTATTGTTATCTATTCAAAGTGGTTGCAACCAATTATACGTTTTTTGCTAAGTTTACAAAACGCAGTTTCAGTTTTCACATATGGCCTTAAATAAAAATATAATTTAGTTTGTAAGAGCAACAACAACAATGAATTTTTCTATTTTTTTACTGTTTTAGCACGTTCAATCCTTAAAAATTAAAAATATTTCATCTATCAATAAAATTACTAATATGTAATTACTTAAATCAAGAAGTATTTTCTAAATTTTACGTTTATTAGGAATATTATTTTTAATATGAATATTATTGTAATCTATAGAAGTGTTTACAACCAATTATACGTTTTTTAACCTGCGTAAGTGTAAAAAACGTATAGAGCAAAGCCTATTAAAATAAGGTAAAACCTATTCAACTTTAGTAACCTAATTTAACGCATGTAAATTTTCACACAGTGAAATTACTTGTAAATATGTAACAAAAATGTTATAATACGTAACCAATCTGTCCCAGAATAAGTCATTGAAGCTGTTCTAAAAAAGTGACAAATGTTTAAACAATGTTTGACATTTTAGCTAGATAAATTGTGCACAAGAAGAGTACCGTAGATTTGTATAGCTAGGTTCCAGTATTCTTTATAAAGGTATAAAGTATTATAAAGTTTAGTATTCTTTTATTTACAACCAATACATATGGTTGTTTGAAATAACTGTACGGAATCACGAAAACAGGATTAAGAAAATAATGATAAACAAAAAATGTATTTAGTGGCCAAACGCCATAATGAAGTCAATGACATTACAAGCACATGCTTGGGTGGCATTTCCAGCCTGTATAGGTTAATCTATCTCAAGATAGCTCTATGCAAAACATAAAGGTCTCTACCTAAACAAACTTGCTGTAAGCTTTGGTTAATTCCAAGTATAAAGATACCCATATTTCTAGAGAAGATTATATGATATGATCTAAAATCGGTTTAACAATTGGATCTTGTTGTACTGCTCAATGTTTTAGGACAGATTTAATGACTTATAACATTAAATATTTAATGACTGGAACAGACTGGTAACGTATTACAAAAAGACATTTGAGATATTTGCAAGTAATTTCACGGCTGGTTTGAAAATGTACATGCATTTAATTAAATTACTAAATTTGAATAGGTTTTACCGTATTTTAATGGTCTTTATTCTATAAGTTTCTTACACTTACACATTTTTACTAACTTTCTTTCAAGAAATAGATGAATCATATTTACATGTAACCAAGATACGGTGTATGATTTCTTCTAAAGGTGCAACAATATTCAATATGTGTGTAATGTTGTTGGGAGAAAATGGTCAATATGGACCCCGGCGGGTGTCAGGTACGTGTATTAGTGGTCTGTTGCTGTTCGAGTGGGTGCGTTAATATAGCCCCAGCTGACGCCACTTCGTGTATGCTCACCCGGAACAGCTGGAAGTATTTACGCATTGCAATATCAGCATGAACTTTTTGGAGTGTTTTTCACGCCTCAACTGAGTATTTTACTGACACCTAAAAATTTATGAATGCGAATTATATAAATGAGAAACGATATATGAGATTATTTGTGATATGACGGTACATGAAATATATGATATAACTGATACATTGTGGAACTGCAACAAGAAATGTAATCGTTGAATATACAAAATGGGCTGTACAATCCTGTTAATACGTAAGATTATCCATATTTGGGGCTATTGATTCCTTTGAAAGTAAACATTGCGATAAAATTTTACTTACAATTGCAATAAATGAAAGTAAACATATCAAGTTATGACTTAAACCGCTTCAATATAGCTATGATTGTGTTCTTTGTTTGATATATTTGACGATGGAGGATGGAAGGAAATCAGCAACAAAACGTTTCTAGATCAGCAATAAAATCTCTTCCTTAGGTTAATAATTAAACTTAAAAATAACTATTATCCATGGTAAAAGAATATCATATCATAGCATTGTGACACGCATAAGTTTATAATTGTACTAGGTTAGTTGTAAATAGGTCTCTCCTTAGGAAGAGATCATATTGCACATCTCGAAAAGTAGTGTTACTGACACCCAGTTTGACAGACAAAGTCTTTGCATGCACCTGGTTTAGACATTTAGATGAATCAAAATGAAATGACAACTTATTGACGTTATCAACCAGCAGTAGACTCCAGTGTGAAGCACTGTCGTCGGTCAAACCTTTGGTACTATCACTAATACAAGCAAAAATATATGTTCTTGCATTAACTGACAACTGTGCAAGGAGAGACTCAGTATCTTCCATGCAGGATAGTTTCAAGAGATGTGTTACTGAGGGGTCAATTATTAGAATATCGTCTCTATTCAAAAGACTTTTGTCACAAGCATCAATAAAATATTTTAAGTTACCATCATCCAGCCAACGTCTTTTGTCCCAGTCATTCGATTTACTTCTGAGATTGTTCAAACTGTTAACCAAACCATCTCTACAACTAGTCAGTTCATCAGTTTTTGTTTTGAGAGCGCTCACCTGCGAATCGAGGTCATCAATTCGCTCAGACAGAGACAAATTTTCAGCTTCTAAATTTTTTGATTTTAGCTGGGAAAGTTTCAACTTGTCGTTCAAGCTGTGTACAGTACCCTGCAATACTTCAATCTCAGCTTGAGAGATATCAAGGGTCTTGAAAGAATCATTTAAATCATTTATTCTAGACTCTTTTTTGGAGTCCAGTTTGGCCTTCAAGAAAGCTACTTCACAATTTAGTTCATCGTTAATAGACTTTAGTGAGTTACGTTTATCAGCTATTTCATCATAAGCCTTAATTAATGCACCTAGTGCAGACAATATCTTAGAGAGGTTAACATCGGTAAAATTTACAGATATACGGTTTAGTTCAGACAATAATTATAGAACTACCATTTCCATTTCGTCATCGAGATTTCTTGTATTATTTACAATTAAGTCCACACTTGGCATTTTCATCAGGACATCCATAATATTCCCTGAAAATTATCAATATGACACAGTGGTAATATATTAAAAGAACCTATCTTAATATTGATAGTTAATTAACAATGGACAACTAATTATAATACAAAATATAACAGTCCAATAACGAGTATGGTCGATCCAGGTACAGGAACGAAGAGCCGTGAGTTTTAAGAAGGCAATGTACTCGCAGGGCTATAGCGTAGTTGCGTCACCAAAACTGAAGGCGCAAACAGCAAACCTGACGGTGGGCAGTACTGGAACTGGGTGGCCACGACCAGACGCTGGCACAGGTTAGTCGCGGGACATTACAAGCCGGCCGGGTTATGTTGGTCCTGCTGGCTGTCAGACGCACAGAGCTGCGCGACGAAGCGTGCGCTGTGGCTTCAGACGCTGCCTGCACGTGAAATGTTAGTCACGCCGCTTCAACATTCAGCTACTCACTCTCCCCAGCCGCTGATGTGATGATGAAATGTAGCATTCCAACAGTCCAAAAAATGTTCTAAATACAACACCACCACAGAGCACTCATTTCAACTGTTCAAATATAAATTTTAACGAGGAGCACTAATTTTCCTGTACGGCATGCTTGAGTCAGGACCAAGCATGCCACACCACTATTAACTCCACTGTCTATCAAAGTCGCCCACTCAGCTCAGCAAGTCCACCATTTTTTTGGCCGCAAAAAAGAGACAGTTTATAAAAAAACATGTCGGCGCATCACTTAGTTGTCATAGTTTCCATAGTTACAGTTGAACGTACACTCTATTATTTTTTATTTTTTACTCTACGTTAACTAACCTCCCCGTGAGATTTTCACCCGTAGCTATGTTAATATCAATGTAATCTTTAAAGACCTATTTAAAATATAAAGATATTTAAATATTTAAACAACACAATTATTGAACATCATACTAAACTAAATCAGTGTGTTTTTAAAGTATTATTCATACAAAAAAAGAGACATTCAACGATAAATCACAACATAAATTTGTTGGAGATAATTGTAACACCGAGTATAATAACTGAGAGAATACTATTAACAACCATAACATGTATCTTTAAAAATATGCTTTCGTTGTTTGTAAGGGATGTCGGGCTTGGTGTAAATAAACCGATAGCCTAATGGGCAAATTATAACTTACGCTCATTAGTGGTCGTACATATTGTAACTTTGTGTGAACATCACAATTCGAGTGGTAACATGTGAAGTTCTTTTAACGTCATATAGACGTAAGGTATCTTCACCACTTTCAGGGATTTTTATGGTTAGCTATTGCTGGTGAGTCGAGGGCTGAAAAAATAACAGTTTCTACTCTTGTTTAATCACCTGCCTTCTTACCCGACACGCTAACACTTAGCTGTAATTTGTTTTATTGTATTTATTGTTAAAATCCAAATTAATGAACCATCTTAGTGTACCATGTGGAACGTAAAAATATTCCTCGAGAAATATTTCATATATAGACTTTAAATTTACCTACTAACGTAATTTTCACATTTACGAGTTCTATGATGTGTTATTTGCCTGTCTAATTCTACTTTTGTTAAAGTCATTTTATCTAATTGTGCTCATGACATTTCGAGCATGAAATTAGCACATTATATATTTGAAATTTTACATGCAAACTCAGCGAAGCCTGTTACAACACATTATGGTGCGTCCTTTACGAGTATTAAATAAGGTCATTATTGTCGTTAATAATTGACTTTCTTTCAGTACTTTTTTTATTAACATATTTATTTGTAAATAAGTTAAATGGAGTTAATTTACTCTCATTATTAAACAGGCATAATAGCTATCAATCAATATAAGAACGTTTGTACGGAGCGCGCAAATATAGAAGAAGGGTATAAAGAATATTTGTGACAGTATGAGGGGTATCGGCGGCGTTTTGACGTTGTCATATGAATATGACATGAGCTCGGTCTGGGGGGAAATTTGGCCCACTACTATGAAGCTAATATATCAACTTTGTGTTATTGCATCCTACTAAGAACAAGAAGAACAATACTAAACCTCACTTTATTCCCTTAATTTTGATGGGAGATTTATAGATATAATATATCGGCATCCAAACGCTTTTTGACTGGCTTTCTTACTGGCTAAGCGTCTGTCCACTGGGTATCTAAAAAAGAAATTGACTTGCTTTGAAATTTTGTATGAAGCTTGATCTCTATATAAGCAACACTGAGCTTGATGATGGTGCATTTCACTTCATAATATTTGGATGAGCATTAGAGAAAATATTTATATTGGTTTTATGGTAAAAATGAAATAACCAAAATAAAGCACAATAAAAACATTATTGACAAATTGCTTTGTACAATTATATGCCATTTTAACATGTGCCTTATATGAAATAAATCTAACAAAGGTGTTCATGTCATTAATAAATAATACTATAAAATACCATTAACAGAAAATTAGTTTTTTTATTACTAAACGAGATATATTGAACGAATAGATACGCTTTTGCAGAAAAAAAATATTGTAAATAATACATTATAAAGCATAAGCATTAAAAGAAGCTATTGCAGTGCCGTGCTAGTTACACTAAATACATTACGAACGTTTTAGGTATATAATTCTCTGTAATAAACTATTAAAATAGAAATTTATGAGTAATTTTGTCCATTATTGTACGGCATAATGGGTCGTAACAAGAACGAGAAAGAACAAAGGTCTGTTATTTAAACAAAAATGAACTATGTAATGAAACCACAATGGGTTGTTGGGTTTCTGACGAATGGTAGTAGTGAAATCATACACCTTCTTGATGGCAAGAATATTCGTTAAGATCACTGAAAATTTCAAAAACTTTAAATAAAAAATTATAAATTATTGTTTTTTTTAATTCGTGAGCACCAGAGAGGTAAAATGGGTACAGGATCTGAGCAGTAAATGGTGTCCTTTTTAATTTTATGTCACGTTAGTAGTTTCTAACCAGTGCCGTATAGCCCTCGACTCACCAGCAATAGCTAACCATAAAAATCCCTGAAAGTGGTGAAGATACCTTACGTCTATATGACGTTAAAAGAACTTCACATGTTACCACTCGAATTGTGATGTTCACACAAAGTTACAATATGTACGACCACTAATGTGCGTAAGTTATAATTTGCCCATTAGGCTATCGGTTTATTTACACCAAGCCCGTCATCCCTTACAAACAACGAAAGCATATTTTTAAAGATACATGTTATGGTTGTTAATAGTATTCTCTCAGTTATTATACTCGGTGTTACAATTATCTCCAACAAATTTATGTTGTGATTTATCGTTGAATGTCTCTTTTTTTGTATGAATAATACTTTAAAAACACACTGATTTAGTTTAGTATGATGTTCAATAATTGTGTTGTTTAAATATTTAAATATCATTATATTTTAAATAGGTCTTTAAAGATTACATTGATATTAACATAGCTACGAGTGAAAATCTCACGGGGAGGTTAGTTAACGTAGAGTAAAAAATGAAAAATAATAGAGTGTACGTTCAACTGTAACTATGGAAACTATGACAACTAAGTGACGCGCCGACATGTTTTTTTATAAACTGTCTCTTTTTTGCGGCCAAAAAAATGGTGGACTTGCTGAGCTGAGTGGGCGACTTTGATAGACAGTGGAGTTAATAGTGGTGTGGCATGCTTGGTCCTGACTCAAGCATGCCGTACAGGAAAATTAGTGCTCCTCGTTAAAATTTATATTTGAACAGTTGAAATGAGTGCTCTGTGGTGGTGTTGTATTTAGAACATTTTTTGGACTGTTGGAATGCTACATTTCATCATCACATCAGCGGCTGGGGAGAGTGAGTAGCTGAATGTTGAAGCGGCGTGACTAACATTTCACGTGCAGGCAGCGTCTGAAGCCACAGCGCACGCTTCGTCGCGCAGCTCTGTGCGTCTGACAGCCAGCAGAACCAACATAACCCGGCCGGCTTGTAATGTCCCGCGACTAACCTGTGCCAGCGTCTGGTCGTGGCCACCCAGTTCCAGTACTGCCCACCGTCAGGTTTGCTGTTTGCGCCTTCAGTTTTGGTGACGCAACTACACTATAGCCCTGCGAGTACATTGCCTTCTTAAAACTCACGGCTCTTCGTTCCTGTACCTGGATCGACCATACTCGTTATTGGACTGTTATATTTTGTATTATAATTAGTTGTCCATTGTTAATTAACTATCAATATTAAGATAGGTTCTTTTAATATATTACCACTGTGTCATATTGATAATTTTCAGGGAATATTATGGATGTCCTGATGAAAATGCCAAGTGTGGACTTAATTGTAAATAATACAAGAAATCTCGATGACGAAATGGAAATGGTAGTTCTGTAATTATTGTCTGAACTAAACCGTATATCTGTAAATTTTACCGATGTTAACCTCTCTAAGATATTGTCTGCACTAGGTGCATTAATTAAGGCTTATGATGAAATAGCTGATAAACGTAACTCACTAAAGTCTATTAACGATGAACTAAATTGTGAAGTAGCTTTCTTGAAGGCCAAACTGGACTCCGAAAAAGAGTCTAGAATAAATGATTTAAATGATTCTTTCAAGACCCTTGATATCTCTCAAGCTGAGATTGAAGTATTGCAGGGTACTGTACACAGCTTGAACGACAAGTTGAAACTTTCCTAGCTAAAATCAAAAAATTTAGAAGCTGAAAATTTGTCACTGTCTGAGCGAATTGATGACCTCGATTCGCAGGTGAGCGCTCTCAAAACAAAAACTGATGAACTGACTAGTTGTAGAGATGGTTTGGTTAACAGTTTGAACAATCTCAGAAGTAAATCGAATGACTGGGACAAAAGACGTTGGCTGGATGATGGTAAGTTAAAATATTTTTTTGATGCTTGTGACAAAAGTCTTTTGAATAGAGACGATATTCTAATAATTGACCCCTCAGTAACACATCTCTTGAAACTATCCTGCATGGAAGATACTGAGTTTCTCCTTGCACAGTTGTCAGTTAATGCAAGAACATATATTTTTGCTTGTATTAGTAATAGTACCAAAGGTTTGACCGACGACAGTGCTTCACACTGGATGATTAAAAATCCATAAACCCTGAATATTTTGTTTTATATCTGATTTACCATTGATGTTCTTTTAAACCGTGAATCTAGAGAGCAGATCCTTTTCTGAGAAACATGAATTGGAGAAAGTATAGGTAGAATTGAAATATTTTCTTCTAATCTGAGACAATCCTCTTGAGGCCGTCATGAGTGGCAAAAATTAAAGGGGTTCATTGTTATTTATACACATGATGAAAATACCTCAAACAGTGGAAGAAGACATGTACTGTCCTTTCATACGTGTTGTAACTGTGACAGCCCCAAAGCTTATCTTTGTCGTTGGAAGTTTTGACAGAAACAAACAAGTTTTTTCTACTAAGTTGTCTTTCTATGATGGGAACTAAAACAATGTAGTATCAAGACAACAAGATAGAGTACGCCAAGCAACGATTGGTTGCAGGAAAATCTTTAGTATTGTTTTATCCTACACATTTTCCACTTTTGGAGATACAGATTGAGGAAACAATTTTTTAAATACCCTAGGCAGACAAAAGACAACCCGTGCAAGTTTCTTGAGTGTTGAGTTTCATTTACCCTCATGCCAATCGCATGGAAGAACATGTACCATCATCGAACTCAATTTTGACAATATAAAAATGAACCTTAATATAAAACGTTAACAAGTGTATAGTGCCTAGGTCTTTTCATTCTAGAAATATAGTGTGGACAGACAACTGGATGGAAAAGAAATCTTTCCAGATCCTCAAGTGAAAGACCCTAGTGGTACAAGTCCCGTATTGTACAATATATTACACTCTTGTCAAACTGGAACTATTAGTCTGAAGAGGATATTATTAATGAATGAAATTTAGTATTATAGCCAATATCTACCAAAGTATAAATTATAGCAAAACTCGTAATGTGTAACTGAGATGTACATGAGTACGTGATAAACTGCAAAACTCATAATGTGTAACTCAGATGTACATGAGTACGTAATAAACAGCAAAATTCGTAATGTGCAACTCAGACGTGCATGAATACGTGATAAAAGCAAAACTCATAATGTGTAACTCAGATGAGTATGAGTATGTGATAAACAGCAAAACTCATAATGTGAATCACAGATGTATATGAGTACGTAATAAACAGCACAATTCGTAATGTGTAATTCAGACGTGCATGAGTACGTGATAAATGTCTCCTTGGGTATTCAATAATTCATGAAGCGCTGCTGCACGTTCTCTCCAAACTTGCTCATGACTAAACAGTGCACTGTTCGTGATTGATTTTTGTAATATATTAGCTAAACACATTTAGATGTTTGTTTACCATACTTATAAAAAACATTGAGTAAAATAAATTATAATATTTTGTGTATCTTAAAATTTATATCGCATTGCTATTAGGAAACTGCAATGTGTATTGAAATATATAAAGACCATCTTTGGATTGGTTATAATAACATTCAGTATGAAGAATTTTGCATATTACGTAGGAATTCAGTATTGTAAACTAAACCATTACAGTCATTAAACCAATCCGGGATATTTGTATAATCCTCTCCACCTCGGGGATTATTGGAATTCATTACAATAATACTGTAACTTATGAATAATTCTGTATTATCAACGAACTTATCCATCAATCTCCGATAGAATATTTGTATACAAAATCAGTTCATCTAACACATAAGGAAATTGTCACGATGTTTTTAGAGCTAAGATAAGAACCCACATTAACATTATGACCTGCGTAGTAACACACCTCTTGAGTAAATAATAAAAGAAATTTTTTTTTCTTAATAATAATAACTGTATTTAATATATTCTATTATGCTCAATGACAAGAATATCTCAATATAAAAACTATCGTGGTGCCAAGTTAAGTGAGTACAGTTACTTTATAGTTAAAAAAATCAAAATTATATAAGAAAAGTTCATATTCATATTAGAAGTGTTCAAGTTAACAAAGGCTAAATTGGAAAGTAATTTTCTTTGTTTCCCATATCTTTTCAAAATTATTTTTGTCAATTAGTTTAAAAACCCCCAGTGATGTTGGGATATAAGTATTTTGTACTATGGAGTCTATACGCTTGTATATTACATCCACATTGTGCTTTAAAGATTCACGATTTTATTTCGATGAGCCCAAGGCGCCATATGTTGGTCTTATATAAAAGCGATAGTTGAGTAGGTTTAACGGATTATTACAATCTGTAAATAGTTAAATACCTTAAAACTGACATCAAGGAGCTACCACTTTGAAGTAATGAACAACCAACCTGAACCAAACAACGGCAAAGTATATAAAAACATATATACAATTTTAATAACTTAGTGTGGTATTTGGTTTGACATACAGATGATTTCGGGTTTATCGTACAATTTATTCTTGTTGTTATTCATGTTACATGATTCTTTGTTTCAGAATTGGGCGTTCAAAGAATTCGAATTCTTATCACGAGAGTGATAGTTAACTTCAGGTCAGATCAGGCTTACACTCTTTTAGGGTTAAGAGAAAGTGCAAATATGTCTTTATTGCATATAAAATGTGCAATGTAACATAAATGTTTTCCAAAGACGTTTCAAGACAATGCTATAATAGTCTGATTACCCTTCATGGTTCTCACGTGACTTAAAGAATAATACTTCCGTAGAAAAGTCGATTCAGTCGCTCGCGCTTGTTCAGTCAGTATTCGTGACTGCATCAAGTAAAAAATATTCTTCACGGTCAGTAAATTACTCTTTGAGATCATTACAAATATATTATAGTTCATGAACTTTAAGGAATTGTAGTATTCAGTGTAATATCTTGTACTCTGGTGCAATTTGTATCATTAACAATACTCGTAAAATTGGATAACATATTATTTGGTTCAACTGTTTTTTATTCAAAAAGTTTGATTACAAAATTAATTTTAAAAAAACATTACACATTACATAAAATTATTAAAATTACGTGACTTTAAGGACCTTTACATTGTTTTTTCCGGAGTGACAGGATATTCTAGATGGGTAAGGTTGGGGGTAGGGCCGTCTCATGTCGAGATCCATGAGGAAAATTTTAAGGCACTAATCTGAAGTTATGCCACCTCGGAAGAAGGCACAACCAGCTCTGAACCAGCCTCTTTAGTCAAACCAGGCAGTTGGTGGCACGCCCTTATATCAAAACTGGCAAAACCTTTGACTCTTAGAGAAAAAAAACCCTACCAACTCCCAACAGTCAGCTCCCGCAGTAGACTTGACCTATCGAAATACAATTGCGCCCTAGAATCTCGAACATTTGCGGATAGTGATGTACCACTCCTGGACATCCATGAGGTTACCCAGGTTTGAGTAACAAATAGTTTTTTCTGTACACTGTTTGGTACAGGAAGGTATAAATCAGCCAGAACTGATCAATCTGGGGATTAAAGGGTTAGGAGCTAAATTAATAAAGGCACATACAAATTAAATGCAATCACTTGAAAAAAAAAAACTGCGATTTGTTGAGAACTAATGGTTGGTTATTCCATGTTGCTTTGTGATTGTAAAATAAAGGTTGGCACATTGTTTGCGCATCTCAAGAATAAAGTTACCATTGCTGATTGCGTTACTAGTACCTATATATTTCAAACTATTTCACATTGACACGCTTGTCTGGTAGACGAGGTTCTTGCACGTGATTCACATGAATGTAGGTTTTACACTGTGTCTACTTATTTATTACTAGCACTTTCCCGCTCGTTAACACGCAATTCCTTACTTAAACTCAAAATATTAGTTGACTAATAATAAAAATATCAAACGAACTAATATAATTACATTAAATATGCCTTCAGCTTTTCTGTAAAATATTTCTAAATTTCCACAAAGAATAAAAGTTAAAAACGAGGAATTGAGATACACTTCACTATGAACTGTCTGAGTGCATAGAGTTTGAAATTAGCTGATGTGAGATTTCAAAACTATTTAAGCTTATTGCAGTTTAACTGAGTTCAGAATTATGTTTTCAATGATAATTCCTTTTGGGGTTTTAACAATAATAATATGATTTTGGTTATGGTTATGATGAATGGTCTGTATAGATCTCAAATAATTTTCGGGAGTAGTATTAGAGCAATGAATTCTTTCTCTTAAGCGAGTGCCAATATAACTTTTGAAACCAAATTTACAGGTTGGACGGAGAAACCTACTAAAGTCCACTTCCGCAGGTTATATTCTACTACTAGTGTAAGGGGTAGAGTTATAAATCGTAACTTCGGGCTGTTCATTACAACCGATAATGTTCCACCCCCGATAATTACGAATGGACATTTATTTTATGAATGGTAAAATTCTAATAGGCCACAATTAAAAAGCTACGAATTTTAAAAAGATATCGTTAAAAATTTACAGCGTAATAAAAGTAGTAAAGAACTATTTAAATACATATAGGTTAGATTATAATATTACATAAACCCACCTTGTCAATAAAGTCCTGGTCAATTTAATGTATACTATTGTGTTCCACATTAAAGTCAAAAAATTCTTACTTTGCTCAAATAAATCAAAAAATGTTTGGGTAGCAATTATATTTTGTTCCATTTTTCCATGATGCTACTTTTTGTTAAAACTTATGTTTTAAATAATAAGATATACTTTTAATTATTTAGAACCGACTTGAATTTACGTGCGTAATTAACATATATTTTTTCAAACTGTAAACTATCGAGTTTTGAATTTTAATTTTAACTTTAAAGAATTTTCAATAATATTTTTAGTAGTTTAGTTTATTATCCTAAACATTAATATTTTTTTAAATTATTAAATTATTTATTCAATTAGAAATCAAAAAGTTGTCCAAAGTAATACCCAAAGTTAATTCACTAAACTTTAAGGAAGCTTACAACTCGGGGAACTAGGGCAATTTCACTCAATTTCTTCGTGTGTCTTGAAAGGCAATTGAAATATAAAAATATATACAGTATAATAAATCTTCATTCCTATATAGGCAACATTGAGCTCGATTATGATGCATGCCTCCTCAAGAGTTTCTCAAGAATGCATTAAGCCTTTTAATTTCAATGTAGTTATAGCATGTACTATATTACGAAAAGTTGGCAAATAAAACATTTTACGTGGGATTACGTAACACAGAAAACTTTTTTCATGAAATCTGAAAAATCTAATTATTATAAGTTTGTAAAAATATTAAGTATTTTTTTAGATTATGCTATTGGTACGAATTAGGGAAAATATTTGGTAATATTATTGACAATCCATAGCAATAACTTGAACTTTATGGTATGAACGCGATGTACACAATAGTTAGACAAGTTGAGCATTTAACTAGGAAGTTTTTTATAACTATTATCCATATAGTTCATTATTTTCTGAAGAAAATTAATAAATCATCACCAATTTTAAGCAACATAGAATATGATAATATTATTTCTAGATAAAGTAAAACTCTGAGAACAATTGTTTCATTTTATCTTATTTTACTCTGAATTGCAAAATATTTTCATTCTTAATGATATTGTTAAAGAGCGATACTTATTTTGAGTAGAGTGGTGGTGTAAACTACTGTTCTGGTAGGATTTCCCAGCACGGTTGTCCCTAATGAGTTACAGTTAATTAACTGTCAGAGAAACAGGTGATTGTAATCTCCAGTAAAGGGAGTATCTGATAACTGAATACTGTGCCTGAGGTTGTCCTTAGAGGAGGCTTGGCAGAAGATAAATTAAGTAATATCGATAACAGCAATGGTACTGTTCCAGCTCTTAACTTTCACATGCATATCTTTAATTTCATACTCTGTGCAAGTTCAAGAGAACTCATGGAAGAAGTATTTTGTAATATATTTATATAAATTAAACGTTTAAGATCTAAAATTTAAAGTTACGATGATTGATCATTATTTTATATTGGCATTTAACAAGAAAATTTACATTAGATTAGAATATCTGTGTGTACTCGTAACATACACATGCATTAAAGGATACGTCCTCTACTTATTTTTGTCTTTGAATTGTTCAAAATATTGTTGGTGAGCGTAAAATCGCTAACACAATAAATAAATAAATATGGTTCGATAATTTTTATACCTGTATAGAATAAGTTTTTTGACGTGACAACGTCTTAAATTAGGTTGCGGCTCGGAGTCACTCATGAAAAAGTGTAATGCCCGGTAACGTTACGATGCCCGTCCAGTGGGTCCGCCGCACGGGATACGCACGGGATAAAGCAGATAACTATGTTTATTCCTGAAAATGTGGAGTGCTTAGATTCGTCATTTACAACAACTACAACAATAAAGGTAAATAATTGTACACTGATATTTCATTATCGTAAACTATGATTGATTGATTAATTGTTAGATTGACACAAAAGTTGAGAAACTGAGTTTATAGGTTATGTCATACTATTGACAAATGTTGATAGTGTTAAGTAAATTATTAGTTTAAATCACTCTGCAATCAATCGTAATTCAGTCGATTGAGAAGAAACAGCGCGTATTGATAGTCAAACATTTAAAATAACAAATTATAACCTCTAACCTGTCATAACAGTGCGACCAAACAAACGAACTAAACCGACCAATCACCACGCGCGGAGTTAGAATTTAACTGTGTTTAGCAAGAATTTCAAATTCCAATTTTAGTAAATGTTTTATTCAACTTTACCATTTACAATAACAAATTTTAATTAATTTCAAATTATGTACAATGTTTTAGTAAACAAAATATATTTCTATAGTTAAAATTTGTGCAATTCTTATTTTCATTCAATTCCTTGTTCCTATTGTGCAATTTAATAATATTCATATCAATAAATATTCTACCGAGAAAAAGACGTTGTCACGTAAAATCTTCGCCCGTAAAACCGACTTTACAGGCAACCATAATTTTTTTTCATATTTTATCTTGAAGTGTTATTACAGTGTCTTGAAGAGTGGTTGTATTGAAGTGTACAGTATTGAAACCCATAGGGCATTACGTCTTAACAATAAATAATCAAGTTTTTTATATGCAGGGCTGTCACTTAGAAGAGACGGCCTATGGATCGTCTGTACATAGAAATGGATGATTTCAGTAGACGAAATCATCAGTACGTATAAATAAAAAAGTTTTAAGCTGAAAAATAGTAATATAAATTTGCTATGTAAGTTTTTGAAAATTATTTTACTTCGTCTTAATTTTGAATATGGACCTTACGGAGATTACGATTATATACTTTGTTATATGAATACCATTGTCTATATAAATACGTCTGTTATGCAGTGCATCTATATATTAACACTGTTCAAGACCTTTTCGGACAGTACTAATTATAATGATTTTTATAAATTGATAATTCAAAATTATTAATGATTTTTTAGGTGGAAGATAAACTGAAATGCATATTAATTATATTTTTGGTAGTAGAAGAATGTGAAGAAAGATGCTTAGCAGTGATGTGAATCCAGCACTACATTGGCTCCAATTCGACAAAGTACTACAATGTAAAGTTACCATAATTGCACTATACGAAGTTTTAATACAAAATACATACATAATTATATAGTATAAGCTAATAGTGTTAATAAACTAAACCCATACCTAAACACACAATTCGTTTACAACCAAATGCGCGTTTTGCTTTCATAGCGGGGCACATATTGGATGTTCAAACACGTGCTGGACAAACGTGTGATACCATTATTGTCTCTAAAACTACAAGCCTCCAACATATCACGGGACTTTCACTGTTAATAAATAGTGTACAGTATTCCCTGACTTGTATGCTTTACTCAAACAACTCACAACTTATTTATTATCTTCAATCATTAAAAATCGTATTCGTATTTCATGTATCAATAAAATTATTAATATGTAATTACATAAAATAGGAAGTCTTTTCTAAGTTTTACATATTTTATGAATGTTACTTTTAATATGAATAGTATTGTTATCTATTAAAAGTGTTTGCAACCAATTATACGTTTTTGTAACCTACTTAAGTGTAAGAAACCTATAGAATAAAGCATATTAAAATAAGGTAAAACCTATTCAACTTTAGTAATTTAATTTAATGCTGTAAATTTCAAACCAGCCGTGAATTTAGTTGTCAATATCTCAAATGTCTTTTTGTAATACGTTACCAGTCTGTTCCAGAATAATTCATTAACTCTGTCCTAAAACATTGAGCAGTACAACAAGTTCCAATTGTTAAACAGATTTTAGATCGTATCATATAATCTTCTTTGGAAATATGGGTATCTTTATACTTTTAACTAACCAAAGCTTACAGCAAGTTTGTTTAGGTAGGTTTGTAGTAGGTACCTTTATGTTTTGCATGGAGCTATATGGAGATAGATTAACCTATACAGGCTGGAAATGTCACCCAAGCGTGCGCTTGTAATGTCATTGACTTCATTAGGGCGTTTGGCCACTAAATACATTTTTTGTATATCATTATTTCTCAATCATGTCTTCGTGATTCCGTACAGTTATTTCAAACAACCATATGTATTGATTCTAAATAAAAGAAAACTTAACTTTATAATACTTGATAACTTTATAAAGAGTACTGGAACCTAGCTATACAAATCTACGGTACTCTTCTAGTGCACAATTTATGTAACTAAAGTATCAAACATTGTTTAAAGCATTTTTTACTTTTTTATAACAGCTTCAATGACTTATTCTGGGACAGGTTACGTATTACAACATTTTTGTTACATATTTACAAGTAATTTCACTGTGTGAAAATTTACGTGCGTTAAATTAAGTTACTGAAGTTGAATAGGTTTTACGTTATTTTAATGGGTTTTGCTCTATAGGTTTTTACACTTACGTATGTTAAAAAAAGGTATAATTGGTTAATTGGTAACATTTTTGATAGATTACAATACTATTCATATTAAAAATAACATTCCTAAAAAATGTAAAACTTAGAAAAGACTTCTTATTTAAGAAATTACGTATTAATAATTTATAGATATATGAAATACGGATACAATTTTTAATGATTGAAGGTGATAAAACTGTTTTAAAAAATAGACGAGTCGTTGTTGTTGTTCTTACAAAATAAATTATATTTTTATTTCAGGCCATATGTAAAAACTGAAACTGCGTTTTATAAACATTCCAATACTCCCTCATTCAGATACAGGCATATCACTTTAAACTATTTTATTCAGTGAATGTTTAAGCCCGCGTAAATAGATGGGTTGAAATCTCTTATAATGATATCCACACAATACAACTATATATTCTGTGGCAACCAGGTCCAATAACTGTTATTGCTACCGCCGTATATCCTAGTCCTAGTATTGTTCAACATTCGCTTTAGTTTATACTAGAAAGCTATTGTCACGTTATATAATCAGATGCTTTAATATGTGCTATATCAAGTGGTAAGACAAGATGAAATATTTATTTCAATAGCCATTTTACTAACGCAGTTATATATCACGCACTTTAGATAGTTGTAATATATCCATTTTGTATGACCAATGTACACGTATGAAAGTTAGAATAAAAATCCATGATAATCTGGGATTGGATCCTTCTAAGGAAAAAAGTTATTATTAATTTCCATTTAAGTATAATGAAGGAAGATAAAAGTGACTTTAGTCAACACAGATTGGAAATAATTAATGAATTCCTATATAAACACATTTTCCATTCAAAAGGCTTTTAATATAGTACAACCGAGAGAGTTCAAAAGAGAATCGAATTATTAGAATTCCATCCAGTTAGATACAAGTCAAACAAAAATCGTTAACTTTCACTGTATAAGCGTACTTTATTGACAGAGTAATATACTTCTTGGTTTTCGTTGTATTCAATACACACACGAATACAAATTGGAGTTGAAAAGTCTGTTAATATTAAATCTATAAACGTGTGATAGAACAAAATTAATATATATTACTTTTAAATTTTACTTTTTGCAAATTAGCTTGTCGGATTACATTTTATGTATTTCAGAGATAGCATTTATTGAAAAATACTGTAGCGTTACTAACAGGAAGAATATAGCATATTACATGCTAAAATAGTACAGTGGCTCTGAAATGTTGTTCATTTGTGCAACGGAACAAACCTTTGGGTAGGGATTTTGTCATATTTTGCATTATTTACTGTCCATTCACTTTTCTTATAATTTAGTTTTTATTTAAAAAACCAACAATTTTTAATTCTTTACACAGCAATGAAAAATACTCAAACTCCTTTACTTTCTGTGGTCTTAACCAAAATACAAATAATAATAGATGGATGTCTAGTTAACCTACTGCTCAAAAGTTAATAATTACGAGATGCAAATATAAATTAAATACCGGAATTTAATAATAAAAAATGAAGGATTACATGTATTATTGCTTCAAAGTTTAGAGAATAAGTTTTAGGCTATACTGTGCCAGTTACTGCACTAAACAGGCTATATATTCAAATTTAAATTTTGAAATTAAATTAAATATTAAAATTTTGAAATTAAATTTTGAATATGGGAAAACAGCCAAGGCTGTTCTACTCAATAAAGTAAAACAAGGTGGAATGGATAATTAAATAAAACGTTCAATTAAACCATAGTATTACAATTATATAAGTAGTAATTTTAATTTTAAGTCAGTTATTTTGAACATAATTAAAAAATTTTGTAATTATAGTATGTCGATGGTAAATAAACTACTTAAAAGGCCAACATGGCATTTTCTGCCCCGGAGCTCACTATTAGAGAGCAGAAGATTTTACTGCGTTCAAAGAGATTCACCAACATTGCGAGAATCTTTATAAACTTGACAGTGCAGAGATAAATGAGGTAATCTTATTGCAAGGAGAATTTCTTGTTCCAATTAAACACATTCACGAACATTTCAAAGTAGTTTGTTATTTATTGTGGTATAAAAGATATTTCATACAACAATAAAAGTATTGTGAAATATATTAAGAACAATACATGAAATATGATGATTTCCACAATAATTGTAACATTTAATATTTTAAGTTAACTTTGAATTAATGCAATTTAGACTCAAACTACAAAATTTTTAACATTTAAAATTTATTATGGGTCTTCATTATGTTACATAATAAATAACTATACTTTGAGAATTGGTATCTCCCATTTTTTCAATCTTTTTATGCAAATATTAAGGCCAAATGTTAAGTATAATATAAACAACGTAACACGTGTAGAAAAGTATACTTATTCGTTGACATACTTTTACTTTGTACAATTAACTGATTTATTTACAATATTTATTGAATACAACCACCTACAGTACGGACCCCGTAGCAACACAAGAAGATTTCATTATATGTAATATCTTGCCACGTCAGATTTGATATACAAAAACATATTAGCTGCGTATTCCAAATTCCTAACTGAGAGGAATAGTTTCTGTGTATAAACATTAAGCAAGCATAAAATATGTGCTGCTACCTATTTTGGGTAAAAATAAAAGCAAACTACACTAGTTTTATGCTTCATAATATGCTGAGAAGTGTATTGGCTGCTGGATAGGAGTACGCCGCAGACTTGACATTTATGCACTGTCAGTGAGGCCTGTTACACGACACGGAGTGTCACATGCTTATTGTCACTGTAGATAACGGATAGTGTGAATAAATATTTACATAATGAAGTGAATAGTGCAAAAAAGTTAAAATGAACCACTATCTCTGATTAAAATATACGTTTAATTAGACAGTACGAAGATATATTCATTTATTGTAGTACAGCTTTGTTTTACTTCACTGTATAGGACTAGCTACAAAATTGTGTACAAAAAACGTCAATGGATCAAATATAAACTGGTGCTTAAAAAGCGTACAAAATTAAAACGTCAGCAGGTAGCAACATGGAGCGTTTTCGTATAGAGAAGACAGTCAGCGTATCCTTATAAACAGAATGACGTCATGTGCATAAATGCCGATCAGTTTTTGTCCAGGGCATGACTTCACCTTAGCCTTGATTATAGATCCTTCAAGGACCCTTTTCAAAGCTATGCGATTTGATGGAGATGGGTTTTATATTTTGGGTTAAAATGAAAGTGAACTGTAAAATGGGTAAAATGAAATGTAATGCGCCTCTGGTATTCTATAATAAACATTTTGAAATTATATAGAAGTCACCTAATACAGTGAAAAATTTCGATTCAACTCGAGAAGCAGGAAAAATTAAATTTCTGTATGTATACCTCTCTAACATATCTCGCAAACGATCTGCTGTAGACATTATATTTAGCTTCATTTTTGTAAAGACAAAATCGAGCTCAATGATAATAAATGTCACTCCGTAGGATTTAGAATAGCTTTAGAGAACATTTTCACATTGTTCTTATGGGTAACCATGACACTTAGGGTAATAAATTTGAACTAAACTGAGGGCAATCATACGGAATTTTAACAAGTCATTTAATAACACATTTAACTGTGGTATATTGTACCTAGGTAATACAGCTTTGAAGTATAGAAAGAAACTAATTTTCATATACAAAGTTGAATTTTGTTTTTAAAGAAATATTTAGTTTTATATATATGTTTCGACCCAGTGTAACATGCTTTTATCCCGGCAATATATAACGGTACTGGAATGCGAATTAACCAATTAACTTAGAAATATTAGAAAAATAGGCTAATTACTTTTTCATCTTCATCAAGGTTAAGCCACAAAATATGTGCTCACTGTTCATACTATATGTAGAAACAATAAATCGGAGTAGACAAAATTTTATCCCGCTTCGCTCCCAGCAAGATGTAATGGGGACTGTATGTAAATTAACCTATTCATACTGGAAATGCCAGCCAACCAAGCTAACTACTTTTACTACCTGCATTGAGCTTTGAAAGAAGGACTTTCATATTGCATATTGAATAGAAATATTTATTGAGTTATAGAGCTTTATATATTAAAGATTTACAATAGTTTATGTATAAAGCAGAAAAACAATAGTAATATACTTCAACTGAAAAAAAACTTGATGGATTGATGGATCTGGGTATTTTAAAATGAATTTTCACACATTCTCTCAATATTTAAAATTGTATAAACCGATACTTTTATATATAGTTAATAAATTAAGATTCGAAGATCAATATTTTAACAATACACAACTGAAAATTACTTTTATAATATTGATAAACAATCACATTTTTGTTTTTGTTTAGTCATATAATTGATATTAAATTTACCAAAAGTAAAATTATAATATTTCATATAATTTTGTTATACGTATTTAATTTTTAGTAATTTTATTGTAAAGTTTGAAATAATGCACATTAATCCAAATTTGAAGAATACTTTTTAGAGTACCTCATTCTTTGACAAGAAAAGCTATTTATATATTTTACAAGTTCCTCAAAAATACTTTGAAGTAATTAAATTGAAATATGAAAAACTCCTCATGATGAAAAAGTAAACAGTCTTCATCTCCTTATTGATAAAACTTTTCATATGGGTTAAACAAATTTTTGGCATTTTACATATTCTGGTTTCATATTTTCCTCTAAATAATAAAATAATGCAAAAAGGTAAAATACTGCGCCACTCCAATTATTATGATGTAGTCATTAATGACATGCCTGTGGTGCTTTCTAGAAAACCATTGAGCTCAAAGGTATTCATTAGGTTCACGTGATGATCATTTAATATTACTGTAATTAATTTTATCTACTTTAAAATTGAAAGATACTACAGGCTATTACTGTCTCACTCTAATGCACGTGATTTAAATTAAAATTACCTCATTTATTTAGTAAACAATTTTTAATATACACCAATATTAGTGAAAGCAGGTTATCTTCTGATTTAACATTCCGATTAATCAAAAGTCAAACTTTTGTTTGTATACAAGAATTATTTAATTTTTATTTATTTATTTATATCCTTATTAATACTGTATATTTAGTTATTTCGTGTAAATATATCACTTTTATGATATTATCAATGTTATTTATTCAGAGTCGACAATATCCACTCTCATTCTGGATTCCTCTAGTATACCTTTGGATAGTTTATTAGGCATTAACTATTGACTTTGCTTTATTATCTGGGTTACATATAAATGGCCGGTATGCCTAGGATTTAAACAGGAAGAATGCTTGTTAAACTGTTATAGCTTTTGCCAATATTCCATGTGGTTTGGATGGTGTCCTTACTGTATGATAAGCAAAGTAGCAACGATATGCCTACCGTAACATAAAACCACAACGAATGCATGAATGTCGAGGACATCGTTGCATTAAAAACCTTCTTAGATTGCTGATGGGTAAAACTTCCATCAATTACAGTTAGTGATGAGGCCACGGTTCGTTAAACGTGTAGTGGCTCTTCGACCACCCACTCTACCTATCATACTATATTCCACATCACTGCTAACATCAGCTTTTGGTTTTCCACCGGTTAGGTGCTGCGTCTATTCCTGGGCATTCTAATACAGCAGAGCCCAACGTCTAAAAGCACAGTTGCCTGACGTAAGTTTCGATATAATAGTCATTTTCAATTAGTATTGAGCCATAAATCTATGAAGAAGCATAATTTTAGATTGTTATAAAACAATCCAAAATTAGACGGTACATTATGTACTTGATATTACATTCTACCCCACAAATATTGTAGCCCATGGCCCATGATTATGTTATAAGCCTCTAATGGAGATGTTATTTATTTGCATCATAAATGTTGTTATTAAACCAACATAATCTAACTTTATATGCTAAAATTTGCTGGAAATAATGAAAAAAAATCTTTTAAGTCAAGCCACAAATGTATTTTAATATATTCCATTAATAAAACATCTTATAGCACGATTTTTAGAATAAATAAAATGAAATTGCGCAATAATACACGCCAAGAGAAATTGTTTGATATAATCCTTTCTCAAAGTGTTTCACTTGTTTTCTATCACATTTTACAGTTACGTAGGAAAAACCCATTATTACAGCTCGACGGGAAAAGTTAGAAAGCAAGGGAGGACAAGTTGCTTTTAAAACACGAGTTATTAACTGCCACCACAATGTCTCACATAACATTGTTTTGTGGCAGCCTTCCATTACATGTGTTCTGTGTGTTCTGTATTACAGTCTGCATAATACATTACATTAGGCTACTATGTCGTCTCCAATACTAATTAATTTATAATGTATTCGTGTTGGACAGTAATTGATTTGAGTGTACATTAAATGGATGTAGTCCAGGACTTACAGTAGTTATTTAATATGTACTGCGATATTTCGACTCTCTGTGAACTAAAGTAGCATAAAGTAGCTTGTACTTACCCTCTTCCTTAGGTACTAAGTAAATGGTTATCGACCGTTACGACGAGTTATTTTTCTCTAATAAGTCACTTTTGTACTCAACAGAGAGAAAAAACTGTTTTTCACCCAATATTTCAATCTTATTATATGATTATAGTTGACATTTGCTATATTGACAATTAAAGTTTTATTTACTAAATATGTATGGGAGAAAGGATATACGAAAATGTTTTAGAATTTTAATAGGGTTGTCATAGTATTGATAAAATATATAATTTAATTTTTTTTTAAAGGGTAGGATGCAGGAATTGCAATAAGATAGCAGGTTCTTTTTGGTAGTAGAATTTCATAACGGTATTACAATAGAGGTAGGTTTGAGTTGAAAATGAGTCTCTCTTCCCTTGTAATTGGATGGATAGTCAGAGACTAATTAAAGGTGACGGTTGATTAAATTTTCCCTTTATGAATGAGGTATGTGGTGTTCCATGGGTTTCCATTTCTGAAAACAAATGGAGTATTGTTCAACAACTAAATTGACAATTTCAAATGTCGCCAAATATTTAATGGTTACCTTTTAATTATATACACTATTTTTGTAATATAATGCTGTACACCTACTGATATACAACAATTACTCAATAGCTCAATTTTCGATTTTCAGTGATTTTCATTTTGTGTACCGCTGTAAAATATCTGCACCGATCCATTCCCTACGTATGTTGTAGTAATAATATGTACAATTTCTTTCCAAAATTCATTTTTTTGTAGGAGTATGACATCTTTTTTGGTAAACGGTGTAAAATAACAACACACTGACCGAGACTACCATGCTCAGTTTCGAAGCGTAACTGACTAACTGATACTAGTATTAGAGAACAACAGTCACAAATACTATGAGCTGTGGCAACTTGATAATATTAAACAGAATGTCTTTTCACAATAATACCTCTATCAAAAGAATAAAACAGACACGGAAAACAGGATATTTGTTTTTAGTAGTAGAAGCAGAAGCAGTAGGTTTAGTATTAGTGATGAACCGATATTAATGATGTGTGCTGATAATACATATTTTGCATCACGTGAGTAAGAGAATTTTTAAAACTGATAGATCCTGCTGCCGTACCCAGAATTCCTGCGTAAATTATTCCGGAACAGAAATTATTTTTGTACTACAAATTTGAAACTTTAAAAATCACTGTTCATCCTACAGTTTTATTTACAAAACGTTATAATTCTAAATTGATTAAAATAGGGAGCCCATTCTGGTAGAAACGTAATAGGTAACAACATAATCTATAGAATTTTTGAGAATGTTATAATAGATCTACAGAGAATACACTTTACTGAGTCTACGGATCACTATTTCCAACACACGCAGGTGCTGACTCTGCACTGTCAGCAGTCTCTCGCTTGTTGTACTCATTTACTTTTAACTCCCTTAGATTTAATAAAGATGTCTTTTGTAAAAATATTAATAAAATTAATGAGGACTAACTTCTGTTTAAATTATAAGTCCCATTAGTTTACAGGTCGTTACATCACCCTCTTCCCTAGGAGATAAGATCATGATAGAGTAGCCTACACACGTGCTTCGTTTGTGCTCCGCTTAAATATTAAATTTTAGTGGTAAAAAGTTATTAGAGTTTGTTGGACTTTTGACTAAGTGGTTGTGTCGACCTTTGGGTGTGTAAGGGTAAGACAATAGTGTGAACTTACTTATCCAATTGATATTAATTACTTGATAAAGTTTAAAAATGTCAGTTAACCATTCGCCTGTCAAGACGCGTAGTGGCAGTGGAGCAGGGTCCAAGGTCAAGCCACCTGCCCAGCGAGCTGTGTCTGACCCGGCCTTATCAGATAGGCCCTGATAGCAGGCAGGCCTCCACAATAGCTGCCGTCCGGGTTGCCTTATCAGACGACAGCGTTTGTTGCGCGTATTGTCCAGCTCGTGGCGACTCAGGTCTCTGAGACAGTGTCTGCCACTCTCAACGCCACCGTCCAAAATGCGCTGGCAGAAATAGAATTATTAAAGGCAGAGGTGGCGGGACTTAGACAACAGCTGTCACTTGTAAATCGGGGTTGGGCTCAGAGGGCTGATGAGCTCGAACAGTATCAGCGGCGCGACAACTTGAGGGTGTTTGGCGTGAAGGAGGAACAGGGAGAGGACACAGATGAGATGATGGTAAAATTATTTACCGAGAGGTTGGGAGTCAGTGTTAGCCTGGCCGACATAGATCGCTCCCACCGCGTCGGAGCTGCTCGCCGGCCTGATGACCGCGGCCCGGCGAAACCACGGCCCATCATCGTCAGGTTTGTCAGCTACCGTGTACGGAGGGAGGTCTTCAATAACAAGAATGAAGTTGAAAGGGACTCCAGTGACAGTTAGGGAGGACTTGACGCTCCATCGGGCGAGAGCTGCTCCAGCAGGCGATCGCCAAGCATGGGGCGCGAAATGTCTGGACCATAGACGGCCGCGTAAACTGGATAACCTCTGAGAAGAAAAGGGGCTCGGCTACATGGTCATTGGACAATTAGTGTTTTATCCCTCTCCTCATCTCCATAACGACATAAATTGAATTCTAAAATGTAATGATTTAATATAGTAGATTAATGTCTTATGTCTAATGTCTTAAAAATGAGTGAATATTTTTCTTGAATTGTATGTGTGGGCGTAGAGCTGTGTGTGTGTATTTGTGTGTTTGGGTACAGGATTGTATTTAGCAGGCATTGTAATATATATTGCGGGCATACATGTACCATGTTCTTGCGAGGTTGTATGCAGTACGTTTTAAATTTAGTAATTTAGTAGTGAGTTTGTATATGTGTGTATAATTAAGTTTTAGGACAACAATATAATATTATTTGTAGGAATTTTGAGTTTTTATCTATGTTGTATACAATATACGTAATTATTGATTTATTCATGTTTAACAAGTAGTATTTTGTTTCTGTTTAAAAAGTTTATTATTTAAATACCATTTATACATGTATTTCAACTTATCAGTTTATCAATTATTTTTTCTCTCTCTCTCCTACTTTATTTTTAGTACCACTGTATATATTTATTAGTATTATCTATGGAGTGGCAAGGCTGTGTGTATTTCGTTCTCTTCGCATCTAATATGGAATATTTTGTTTATTTTTTTCATATTGATGTATTGTGTTGAAATGAAAGGATTGTATGAATGTGTGTGTATGTGTGTCTGTAGCAGCGTGGTCTGGTGGCGGGGGCGGCGCGCGGCGCGGTCGCGGCTCAGCTGTGGGATGTCCGCGGCTGACAGTGACTCCGACCCGGCTTCTCCTACACCTCCCCCATCCACTCCTCCGCCTGATACCGCTCAAGTCCTGCTACATGAACTGTCCCCTTATCCCAAACAACTAAAAGCTGCCCATATTAATGCTCAGTCATTGAGGGGGCACGTGGATGATATCAGTGCTATATTTCGGCAGCAAACTTTTGACATTATTTTTAATATCAGAGTCATGGCTAAAGCCGAGTATTCCCAGTAGTGAGGTATCAATAAGTGGATACGTTTCTCCACAGAAACGACAGAATCAATAAAGGGGGTGGAGGTGTTGCGGTATACACCAAACAAAACTTTAAGGGTTAAATTACTGGATGCTTCACCTCAGGAGTACTCGGCTAGACCTGAATATCTGTTCTTAGAAATTGGATTGTCTGGTTCAGATGCCCTACTTCTGGGAGTTTGTTACCGCCCTCCTAAAGATTGGACATCTGACTGACTTTGAGGATGTTCTATTGCGCCTGATGCCGTGCTACAGTCGTGTCCTAATCATGGGTGACATGAACACTGATTTACTCATGAAAACACAGAAACAATGATTACAAACAACTGACTACTATGTTTAATTGTTGCAACATGACTATTGTACCACTGGACGCTACACACCACACTGCTGAATCCCACACCCTATTAGACAATTATAGCAGAGTTAGCGATCTTAATGATATTGTTCACAAAGGGCAACTTCCAATCCCTGCAGTTTCAAAACACGATCTTATTTTCTGTGTGCTTTCCTATAAAACGCCTAAGCCTTTTGAAAGATTCTTGAAATATAGGGATTTTAGGCGTTTGAAATGAGGATGTCTTCCTAGAAGATGTACTTCAAGCACCATGGCACTCTGTAGAAACTCAGTCGACCGTTAATGAAATGGTTGCCACATTAAACTCATTGATTCTGTCACTCTTCAACAAGCATGCTCCAATTGTTAAAAAACGAGTGAATAAAAGGCGCCCAGTGCCTTGGCTCACTCAAGACATTTTAAATTTAATGGCTCAACGAGACGCAGTCTATCGGAAAAAGCCAGGAGGACTGGTGATGCGGTGGCCATGGATCAGTATCGCCGACTCCGAAACAGGGTTAAGCAGAGCCTTCGAAATTCTAGATTGAGATACATCAACACGTTATTTGCTAATAAGAAACAGTCTTCAACGATCATGTGGCGTAATGTGAAAAAGCTGGGCTTTGGCAAGCAGCCCTCTTCAGTCCCAGTCCAAGTTCCCTTGAATGATTTAAATGATTACTTTCTATTAATTTCTCGACCAAATAATAATGTTGCTCTGCAAAATTACATCAACCAATTACAAAGTCTGCCCCCCACGGAGCATGCATATCCTCTATTCAAATTTAAGCCAGTGATGCAGTTGGATGTCCTGCATGTAATCAACAGAATCAGTACCAATGCAACTGGTGCTGATGACATATCAATTCGACTGGTGAAACGTGTCTTGTTCGCTATACTTCCATCTCTTACTTTAATTTTTAATGAATCTTTGCGAACTGGTATTTTCCCTGATATATGGAAGATTGCCCAAATCCGTCCACTAAACAAGATCCCATCACCTGCTTTTCCGCAAGACTACAGGCCTATCAGCATCTTGCCTGCTTTATCTAAAGGTCTTGAACGAATAGTGCATTGTCAAATTACTTCAATTTCTACAATCGCAAAATATTCTTAACATTTATCAGTCTGGATTTCGACAGTATCACAGTACTGAAACTGCGTTATTGAGAATTACAGATGACATCCGGTTTGCCATGGATCAAAGGCAGTGCACTGTATTAGTTACAGTTTGACTATTCTAAAGCTTTCGATACTGTTAATCACACTTTATTAGTAGAAAAATTGAGACATATAGGATTTTCCACCGAGGTTTCTTACATGGATGGGATCTTATCTAGGTGGAAGACAGCAGTGTGTTATGGTTGATGACATTAGATCTGACTGGAAGCCTGTTACGTGTGGTGTTCCACAAGGATCCATTCTTGGCCCTTTACTTTTTTCACTATATGTTAACGATATAAGCAAGGTACTGACACATACGAAGTTTCACTCTTATGCTGATGACTTACAGATATATGCTCACTGCAGTGTTAGTAACATTAACCAAACTATTGAAAACATTAACTTGGACATTCAACAGATTGTACTTTGGACTGAAAAGCACGGACTGAAACTCAACTCGGACAAAACTAAACCCATAATAATTGGGGCATTTTAGACTTTTTTGAATACAATTGACTTTAACAATGTACGTGAAATATTGGTAAACGGAGAGGCTGTAGCATACTGTAGTAGTGTCAGAAGTTTTGGGATTGACAATTACGAAAACGCTGGACTGGACCGACTACGTTGTAGATACCTGTAAAAAGGTATTTGCAGCAGTGCATACGCTGAAAAGAATGCAACGAATTTCTACCGCACCACATAAAGCTTTTTACTAATTAAATCACTCGTATTTCCCCACTTCCTCTACTGTTGTGCCGTGGTTAATGACATGACTGTGGTTTTGAATAATAGATTGCAGAAAATCCAAAATTATTGTTTAAGATTTTTGTTTAATTTAAAGCGAGATGACATATCTCACCTTATTATGTACTAATGTCAACGTTAAAATTGCAAGATCTAAGAGAGCTTTCCGAATCCTAATTTTACTTTTTTTTCTATCCTTAAAACCGGGTTTCCAAAATACTTTACAAACGATTTTAAGTTCATTGCTATTGAAGAAGGCGTAAGGAACACCCGCACTGGCTCGTCGACGTTGCGAATCCCCCACCACAGAACGACTGTCTTTAATAAATCATTTGTAGTGTCTGCTTGCCGTTTGTGGAATTCTCTTCCAGATCCTTTAAAATCCTTGGAGAGCCGGGATCGGTTTGCTTCGGCTGTTAAGTTGTATCTTTTGCAGCGGATGTCCGCGGCCGTGGTGCCCGAGGATTGCTAGTCATGATTTGTTGCAGACAGAATGAATGAATGTGTGAGTGTAAGTAAATAATTTTAATAAAAATATAATGTTTTAATATTGTAATTATTGTATATTTTGACTAAATTTTTGTTTAAAAGTATCATCAATATTATTTTGTAATCAAGTATTAATTTATACACAGTATAAATTTAAGAGTGCAATTTTGTTTTTGTTAAGAGATTTGTTTTTATTTTGAAGATTACAAATGGCTTGTACTTACATATACTAATAATCAGGTTAAGTGTAAGAAAGGACTATGTAGTCCTAACTTCGCCTGAAAAAATAAAGAGAATTTTCATTTCATTTCATTTCATTTCATTTCATTTCATTTCATTTCATTTCCCTAGAAAATATACGTCAAAAAACTTAAGTGATTACACATCTTAAGACATTTTATGCTAGGACATATAACCTATTTTAACGTTAGAGATCCCGTGTTTTCCCACAGTCGTAGTAATTTACTGTTACGTTATTTTCAAATCTTACTTTAAATGGACTACTTTTATCCATAGTAATTGGTGGTTCTCAGTGACCACGATCCATTTCATTCTTTAAATTATATGTTTATTGATTTCAGGAATGATCTGGTTGCGTGCTTATACAATGCAACTTGGCTCTCGGCTTCTGGGCTGCGGATTGCATCATATTTTTACTTTAAACAAGAAAAAGTGTAGAAGTTCTCCAAAATCAGTAAAATTATTCGGTAGATCTGAAATTTTGTTGGGCGGAAATGGGTCAATATGCAAATAAGCAGATGTCTGCCATTTAGGTGGATGCTTTAACATTGCCCCCAAAGTTAAGCTCAACCGTGACAGCTGGAAGTATTCACGCGATACAATGTCTGCATGAAATATTTGGGGAGCTTCTCACGCCTCATATGAACATTTGATTTATAAATAACTTTACGATATCAATGTGTCGCTTTTCAATATGAATGCGATGAATAACATGCATGGGGGGCAACTTTTAAAAATTAAGTATTATATTATGATGAGTCATGTTTGGTGGTTAAGCGTAAACGAAGCCCATCACCGAAGGGCAGAAAAAAGTTCATTTCTCCTATCTGTCCGCATGATATTTTGAGAACTAGCTGACCTATAGACTTGAAATTTCGCATGAATCTTCACTTCTACGTAGACAAGTTACCTAAAACAACTGCAGGTACTAGGTTAGAGTAGATGGTTCATGCCACTTCATGAGATTTGCCTTTGCTTTGGCAAAAGCTGTTATATTTTACTTATGGTTAACATTAATACAACGAGAAAAAACTTAGTATAATCATATCAAACTTTAACATTTGACATAATAATACATATAGCCTAACTATCCCAAATACATAATTACGCCACTTGGTGACTCGATGTGAAGACACATATTATTTCAAATATGAGTTACTATGACTTTGCTCACGATTTCCTATTCAATATCAGTTACGGAATAAGCATATCCTTTTTAAATGAAATAATAATACCTCCTGAGAGTTTAAACTATTTTGTAATAAAATTATGGCCTTAGCAATCGAAAGGCGAGCATTTGCGATGAAATATTGTATATATAACTTAAATAATATTCCAAATTATATTCGTCTACCAATGGACGGAAAAGAACTAAATTGTTGACTCTCTTTGACTTCTGTAAGGCATTCGACTGTGTTTACCAATCTTTTCTCTTCACTATGCTGTAACGGATGGGTTTTCTGATATTTGTGTTAACTGGGTCATCTTACCTTCATGAACGCCAGTAGTGTGCCATAACAAGTAGTAGGCACTGGTCATGGAGAACTGTTCGTATAGGAGTTCCACAGGGCTCCGTACTTGGTCCAATACTGTTCTCATATTATCTAGATGTTGAGGTAATTGCAATAAGTAATTCTAAGCTTAATTTCTATGCTGATTGATTTACACGCACTTTTATTAAACAACATAAACGTTGCTGTAACTTAATGGATAGCGACATTGACGCAATTTAAAATTGAGCTTTTAAACATGGACTCAAACTCAATGACAGCAAGACTCAAATGATAATTATGGGCTACTTTATAATCCTTAGTACAATTGGCTTGATTACCGCACCAAAACTTAAACTGAATAATACAGAATTTTAATATTGTGATAAAGACTTTTGGACGTAATATGACAAAACACGAGATGGACTGATCAGGTTGTTGGGGCTTGTAATTGGGTTTTTGAAGGTATTCATAGTCTCACACCCTTATTATGCAGCATTTTTACAAAGAACCGGTGGTTTCGTCAGTTACGGAGCACGGAGCACGCAGCACAAAAAGCCCAGTCGCGGAGCTAAGAAAACGTAGCTTTAACTACTGCAACGTTGTGTATAGTGTCATGAATGTTCAGGTTCCATACAGAATACAAAGAGGACAAAACTATTGCATAAGGTTTGTTTTCAATTTAAGATGTGGTGATCATGTGACGCTTTTTTCAACAAATATCCGTAATGAATTTTAAAGAAATCCTTTAATTCAATATTATTAATCTTTTGCTACTACTACTACTACATTACCTACTTATCTGTCCGAAAGTGTTTCATTTGATTTCCAACATCAGTCAACGATCTACTCGTTGGAGAGAATCTTTTCTCGATTTCTGCCCAAAGTTTCAGTTTCTTTAATACATCAGTTGCTGTGGAACCTACCAACTGTAGGGTACACTTCACAATGACATCATATATCTTTGCATGTGTTATCGTTTCAAGGTAGGGGTCGAGGAGTTGTTGCGTGAGCGGCGGGTGTGATGCGATCTGGGTCACGGTGGCATATTTTAAGGCGAAATGTGCGAATGATTTTAATGAATTATTTATTAATTTTGTACTAATCTTTAAATTATTATGTTGTAAGATAACTTTAAATTATTTTAATGCTTTGTTTTCGTAAATATACATAATGATGTTATGTTCCATACTGTTACTTTAAGTTTTGTTGTAAACACCTAATCACAATTATGGAATTTTATTCAGTTATCATGTTCTATTCAATTTATTTATATATGCTTTTAATGCGGTAAATTGTACTAAGGTTAAGTGGAAGAGAGTACGTTATAGCCCTAACTTAGCCTCTAATAAGTCAAGTCTTCATTAATATGATCGAGTCCAATGATAATTGTTAAACGAAGGTGTAAGGTTTAACACGCATATTATTTCGGTATTCTTCTGAAAAATTTACAACACATTTTTGGCTCTTATATACGTGTTCGTGTGTGATGAAGCATTTTTCGTTCGAATTAATTATCCTTTAAACATTATTGTTTTCCTTGTGACCATAATAAAAAAATGATTAACATACTAGCAGTAACCATCGGCTTCACCCGCAATTTCTTAGATACGTGTATGAAAAATTCTAGTTCGAGTATATACCTCCGATTCCAATTTTGAGTTGCCTTGTTGCCATGATCAATAAAAACTGTTAAAATTGTTTATTTAAGGCCATTATAACTGTTTTTGTTCCTTACGTGATTTGCCTTGTTTCATTCATATATATATATATATATATATATATATATATATATATATATATATATATATATATATATATACATAGATTTACACAGGATACGGAAGCCTACTTCTGTCAAAAGACAACTAAGATGAAATTGTAATATATTTTAAATTTATAGTTTTTTAATTTACATTACAGTTAACATTTGTTAAAATGTATGATTAAAAATGATTTTTATTAAAACTTGTAATTTGATCATCTCGGTATTTTCTTATTCTATTGTAAACAGAGCTTGCATAAAACATTTATATAAGAAGTGTTGTTACTATGAAGCTTACTCTATGCTTTCAAGACTAAAAAGGTTTTATAAATTAAACATGTGGCTGTACTGTCATACAAAATTATATTCAACACGTTGTTTCAATGAATAATATTTTTTAATGCTACATTTGAGACCAAGATGGGATGTTTTGCAACTTTTGAGACCAGAAGGGCGTAGCCCAAAGGGATTTTTAAAATGAGTATAGAGACCTATACGTTTACCGGGGACCTTATGAATGTCCATGGAAAATTTCAGTACAATCGACCCAGTAGTTTTAACACAGAAAAATTATATTCTATTACTTTTTTAGACAGGATGAGGCAGACCACCTGTCTGCGATGTTTAGTGGCTGAACCAATGAACCTAGAGAGATTAATCAACAATCGTAATATTTGGCACAAATACTCGAAGCCAATACTTAAAAATTTACTTAAAATATATGTAAAAGTTAATTTTTGTAAGTTTATAAGATCAAAGTCGTTAAATATTCTTAGGGAATTTTAGTGAATAAGTTATTATATTTATTGTTTTTCTACAAATATTTTACTTGCATGCAACAGAATAGTCAATTAAATAAAGTTTTCATGCAAATAAACTAAATAAATTACGCTTTAAGCCTCAATGCAGGAACGTCTGGTGCATCAAGGTGCATTAGTGTTTTGTTGTCAACAACCATTACTGCTGTTTCTAAACGCTCTTCTGCTATAAATTATTGCCACATTTGCTCGCCAACTCTGCGCTCTCAGTTCTAGTGAAGTTTAATGTACGCCAAACAATGAACTGCCTGTAACGCATTGAAAGTGTTTTCTTGTGGTTTTGAAATTTTACTTATACCATTTATAACGTAGGGATCTGAAAGTTTCACAAAATCAGTTTACATAATTTTTTTATTTGCTTAACTGCACTTAGTTATCCAGTCTAAATTTTAATTGATTAAATTTATTTGGTTCCACTTTTAAGATGCTTGTGTAAAGTCTTTAGAATACAGACATTATACATTGCTCAGATTGATTTATTTTCAGATACAAACAGAGAAATGTGATGTGAAGTGTTCCTGGAGAGGTAATATCATTGCTGTTTGTTGACGAATGTTTGGAGGAAAACCAAACATTCTGAATTCATTGAACCAATGCCAAACAATACAGTTGTATATGAGAGTTGATAACTTCTTTTGTAAAACAAGTGTATTGTAATGGACTGCTACCAGATAAAGCTTAGTAGTAGATCTGTTTATTGTTTAATTTGAGAGAGTACTCTAATCATTGTACTTCCATTTATCGGCTACAAAACGAAGTAAAATATATAATATCCAATAAATGCACAGCTTGTATTATTTATTAGTTTAATATCAATTATGTGGCGTTTATTACTTGGATGTTTCTATATAGTATTTAACAGGCGTTCATAGTACTCTATCAAATGGATTGTTACCCTTCATTATCAATTAAAAATATTTTACTCAAAACACACACACACACACACACACACACACACACACACACACACACACACACACACACACACACACACATATATATATATATATATATATATATATATATATATATTCATTTAACATAATCTTTTGTAGGGGATTGAAAATATAAATAAATTATCCTTAAAACAAAAACTTTCTATTGTATTTTTTATACCTATGGTTTTGAAAGAAACTAAGTAGCAAATATTCCACAACTTTGCCCTATTTTGGGACAGAGTGGGATTTCCATAAGCTTTCAATGAACATCTAGGCACGAAGAGTGAACCCAATGGTTCCTAATTTTAATATACAGATAGAAAAGGTGGAGTTTCAATCCAAATTTAAATCCTCAAATCTGTTAAACTAAAAACCACACAACATTTCTAAGCTTCATATTTAACAGTCTAACGAAGTAATTTCATCGTATTAGTTTCAAGTGACTGTAAATATCATATGATTAACCTTTACCGTACTCTGTTCGATAAAGACGCCAGCACCAAAATATTCCAATAATGGCTGTTGCGTTTTCTCCTACACCCTGCGCCCAATACTGTTGCCAATTTTACGTGTACGAAAAATCCATACTCCATCTTAACATCAGGGGACAGCTGGGGGACAGCAGCGATATGGCAACATGGCTTCAAATGTCGTCATACTATTTCGGTTATGGTAGCTCCAGTATCATTATTCTGTTTTTTCGCTGGTCAAGTATGATCCCATCACATTTAACATAAGACCAATGTAACCAGAAACGTCTTTTTACGCACAGAAATCGGGACTCCTAATAGACTGGTTTTTAAATTTTCAACATTGATGTACAGATAGGATTTGTAGAGTTCCACCCAAAATATCCACTCTCCAGATCAACTCTTTCAGCACTCATAGTGCATAAAGACGGAGAAATCTGAAAGTTATGTATTATGAGAATATTAAAAAGACAATTGACGGTGAATCTGCACTAATTTATCCTTTTCAAAATTAAACTATTCTATTCAAGTGATAGTAGTATGTGTAGTATGATCTTCTTCTTCTTATTCTATAGGGCGGCCTATTGATATGCACTTAAGCCTCAAGGGCCTCTTACGCATCCCAGAAGCACAACATGTGGCCAACCAGTTTACGACTCAGCAGTTCTATAAACCACCAAAAACAACTGACCATGTTCTCCTAGAGAAATTTACCACCATTGTCTAAACTACCAAAGGTTGCTGCAGGGCAGTCCAAGTGCAGGTGTTCAGCAGTTACCTTCTTCTCGTCATATATTCTACAAAGAACCTCTCGAAGGATACCAACTTTGTGAAGATGCTATTTCAGGTGACCATGCCAACAGACTCATAACCTGAGAAGACAGCGATCTACTTAGAGAGAGAAGGTTAGACGCCACCCTGGGGGAAGGTGACTGTAAAACAATCCTGCTCATTCTCAGACCCAGATGCAACCTCCACCTTCTATCATGTATAGAGAGCTCAGGGACCAGTTTACCATTGTTATAACCAAGTGTTCATATTACATACATATAAGAAGTTCTAATGTATAGGAGTTATAAATAGATCATTATAGAATATAGCTCTAAATTTAAAAAAGATAATTCGATAATCATTTAAATTGTAATTAATATTCAACACATTTCATTACAATTTCAATTATAACCCCTAATACGAGTTGAATACATGCAAGGTATTTCATGTCGAGTTGATACATGCAAAGCTTCAACATATCCATAACTAAGCTTACTCTATTCATTAGTCACTCCATTCATTAAGGGCCCTGTACATTACTACTGAATATACTATAGAGAATATAGCCAGACAGTCTTTGTAAGTGGAGATTGCTCAGCAAGAGAGTTAATGGCATCACTACATGTAGTTACACCAAGACGTTAATGCATCTTCAAGTAAGGCCATCCCTGCAATACAGGATAGAATAAGTCTATGAAACTTTACTGGTAAATTAAATTCTTGAGCTCCTATGTATGCATTATTAAAAGTAGAAAATTCATCATTTAATGCAATAATTGATGGGCAATAAACCATTTTAGAATACCATGCCTATCTCTAAAAGCAGCAATTAACCTAAAATACCTGTCCATTAATTTTCTTTTTTGCGCAGGATTGTTGAGAATATGCAATTAGTGTAATTATTTGATCGTTTGCGCTATTATACTTAATTAAAAGAATCTTTAGTCGCAGCTCTTTAAATAGTGTTTTTGAAAGCATAAAATAGACATAAGGTATTTCATACCACTAGGCACTTTAAAGTAGTATTTGGGTAATGCTGTAACCAAGCCAAGAAAAAATCCAAGAGAATAAATGTATAATTAATGTTTAATATTATTTAAGAAACCAACATGTATATAGATGTCAAATCATTCTTTGGTCTTTAAGTATTTATCTATGGGTTTTGTAATGTTTTGTTCTATGATTCATAGGTTTTTTATGTGATGAACGATCAGTTCTTAGTATCTTTAGAATTGTAATATAATTATTATATAATACTGCATTAGCGAGGGAATACACATTCACACATTGTGATTACACTATTTACAATTAATCAGTTTGGGTATTAAGAATGATGAAATAGATCAGTTACCATGTACCAAGTGTTTGGTTAACTACGAGTGATAATCTTTATTAGCCCAACCACTAAGTTTATTAAAATCAATTAGGTAATAAAACACTATAAACATTAAAAAAACATTATAAACATTAAAACATTATAAAACATTTTAAAATAAGCTTGCTCTGCAACAGAAATTCGTTTATAAACAAAACGTAAATTTTATTAAATATAATCTAAATTCAATATACACTATGAACTTATATTTAAATTATAAATTATATTGAGTTATTTTAAGTTGTTTATAACATTTAGTTATTAAGACCAAACTTTACTGCAACGCCAAAAAATAAGTCATTTCGATTTGTCACAGCACATTTTCTAGCACGACTATTCAAAATTATTCAATTTGTAACGCACAATGCATTCAAGCACGCAACTAAGAATGATGAAACTACAACATACATAGTGAAAAACAAGCAAAATAGATAACTCGTATTAATATAAGTTGATAATGTTTTATAAAATATTATTTGATACTCCATTACTGTGCTTCGGCATACGAAAGGTAGCGAGAAATAATTTTTATTGTACAAGAACACATGAAATATATTTTTGTTCATACATTTTTCATAAGAAATAAATAGATCATCATTTGTACTAATTTTCGTGTCTTCGAAGTAAAAGTATAAAGGGTTTAAGAAACACGTCAATGTTTTCACAAAGTGTGTTTTTAACACAATACATTTGATATAAGTCATTAAATTATATAGTTTTTGTTATATAAAATGCATAGTTTTATCGCGTCAACGATCCAGATAAATATAATTAAAATTGTTTCTTTCTGCTAATGCCAGTCACTATCCGTATTGATTATTTCTCGGTAACTGTTTCTAGGTCTACTGTAAGCATTTCTTAATTTACTGTATAGTTATCATTATTTGGTAAAAACTTGGGAGATTATTTTATGTTATATTTGCTCATCTCATTTCTATTCTCATGTAGCGGAAAATTTAATAAATAATTTAAGAGGTTTTCATTAGAGTACGGGGTTTAATACGTTCTGATGTAAACAATAAGCTATAAAAATTATGGTTGCCTGTAAAGTCGGTTTTACGGGCGAAGATTTTACGTGACAACGTCTTTTTCTTGGTAGAATATTTATTGATATGAATATTATTAAATTGCACAATAGGAACAAGGAATAGAATGAAAATAAGAATTGCACAAATTTTAACTATAGAAATATATTTTGTTTACTAAAACATTGTACATAATTTGAAATTAATTAAAATTTGTTATTGTAAATGGTAAAGTTGAATAAAACATTTACTAAAATTGGAATTTGAAATTCTTGCTAAACACAGTTAAATTCTAACTCCGCGCGTGGTGATTGGTCGGTTTAGTTCGTTTGTTTGGTCGCACTGTTATGACAGGTTAGAGGTTATAATTTGTTATTTTAAATGTTTGACTAGCAATACGCGCTGTTTCTTCTCAATCGACTGAATTACGATTGATTGCAGAGTGATTTAAACTAATAATTTACTTAACACTATCAACATTTGTCAATAGTATGACATAACCTATAAACTCAGTTTCTCAACTTTTGTGTCAATCTAACAATTAATCAATCAATCATAGTTTACGATAATGAAATATCAGTGTACAATTATTTACCTTTATTGTTGTAGTTGTTGTAAATGACGAATCTAAGCACTCCACATTTTCACGAATAAACATAGTTATCTGCTTTATCCCGTGCGGCTGACCCACAGTTATCTGCTTTATCCCGTGTGGATCCCGTGCGGCGGACTCACTGGACGGGCATCGTAACGTTACCGGGCGTTACACTTTTTCATGAGTGACTCCGAGCCGCAACCTAATTTAAGACGTTGTCACGTCGAAAAAACACTATAAAAATACCGAAATTATAAAATTCTATTCGTAATGGAGTCCTTTACTAGTATGTTTAAAAAAACCGAAAGCTTGATAATACTGGATTGACAAAACACAACATGCATATCAAGCAAGTCACTACAAAAAGTGTTTTGTTTCCCAATCACTACCATGGATATACTTTGAATTTTCCATCATACAGAAGCAGTCTTTTACCATGAGAGTTCTCCAGCATCACTTAACTTTACTTAAAATTTTAATATTACTTATGAAAAAGAGCGGGAAATATCTGCGCCATAGATATTAATAAAAGTAATAAAACGAAGATTAAATCTATATAAAGTATTATATTAAATCGCTTTTTTTTAATTTTACAAAAATAAGTTAAACTGTTACCCATCGTTACTTGAAGAAATTGATTGATATTCTTACTCTTTTACGAGTAAATTAAATAATTATTCTTTCACGAAATAGTTTAATCATATTTACGTGCAACCAAGACAAAGAGTAAGATTACTTCAGAAGGTGTAAAAATATTCAATATATGTGTAATGTTGTTGGGAGAAAATGGTCAATATGGACCCCGGCGCGTGTCAGGTACGTGTGTTGGTGTTCTGTTGCTGTTCGAGTGGGTGCGTTAATATAGCCCCCAGCTGACGCCACTTCGTTTGTGATAACCCGGGACAGCTGGAAGTATTTACGCATTGCAATATCAGCTTTAAATTTTTGGAGTGTTTGTCACGCCTCAACTGAGTATTCTATTGACACCAAAAATTGTGTGAATACGAATTACATACATGAGAAACGGTATATAAGATTATTTGTGATATGACGGTACATGAAAAACATGAAAAATAACTGATACATTGTTGAACTGCAACAAGAAATGTAATCGTTGACTATACAAAATGGGCTATACAATCCTGTTAATACGTAAGATTATCCATATTTTGGGCTATTGATTCCTTTGAAAGTAAACATTGCGATTCAATTTATGTCTTAAACCACTTCAATATAGCTATGATTTTGTTCTTTGTTTGATTGTTTTTACGATGGAGGATGGAAGGAAATCAGTAACACAACGTTTCTAGATCAGCAATATAATCTCTTCCCTAGGTGAATAATTGAATTCAAAAATAACTATTATCTACGGTAAAAATAAAAGAAATCATACCATATCATTGTGACACGCATAAGTTTATAATTGTACTAGGTTAGTTACTCTCCTTAGGAAGAGATCATATTGCAAATCTCGAAAAGTAGTGTTACTGATTTTTTCATCACTAAAAAATGGCAAATGTCCGAAAAATCCTTAAAGTTGATCAGAATTGTAGTGGTAGATTTTCCTTGAATGATCCGTGTTACTTGTCTGCAATTAAGTTATAGCACTCACTGTAGTTATAGTGGTCCAAGAGTCTTTTTAGTTTCTCTAAAACTTTAGAGAAGGTCGGTATGACCTATGCAGTCATTTTTATAACTTGAGCAACATGAGAAAAGGTAATCAATTTAATAATCAACCATTTTAAAGTATAATCACTACAAATACGAATGTATTACTTTGCTAGCATTCGATTTAGCCATCCGTTTCTATTCAGTACAATAATGATAATATGTATGGCTTTCAATTAAATCGTTTCTTTAATAGTATTACTTATTTGTTTGAAGCGGATTCGGATTATATGTTAGTTTGGTTATTTAAACACGTATGTAGCAGAAACTTTCAAAAACAAAATAATTGAATCATAAAACGTTAGGGCTCTGTGGAGTAGTGGTAACACGCTTACCAGGCTGGTGAGAGATCCGGGTCCAGTCCCAGCGGAGCAAGTACTTTTTGTGACTCAACCTTTGTTGAAATTAAATCAGGCTACTGCCGTTTACAAAAACTTAGTATATATAAACCTAGACAAAGAGGGAGGCTGCAGCATTTGGTATTAGCCACCTACTATACTGCAGTCAAGAGAGGTTAAGAAATGGTCATTATATATATATATATATATATATATATATATATATATATATATATATATATATGTATATGTATATGTATATATACTGTACATCCTGACTACGGTGGATAATGAAAAAGGTAACAACCAGATTTCTAGTTCATTACTATAAAGGGATCTTAGAGTCTAGCTGTGCCGCTAGCACTACCACATTTTCCTATCCATTATAATTTCCCAGTTATATCTTTCTGTAAATGCAATTAAAACTGAATATTAGGTCATGAAAAACAGAAACAATAAGCCTAGTAAACTTTGGTTAAGTTCAATCCATTCAAAGGATTTGATAGTTCCAGTTTTTTTTTAAGTTTTAATAGTAATTACTGGAATCTAGAAACACCACATAAAAATATTTTTAAAGTTTATAATACTTAGTGTTACTCATTGAAATCTCAAGTATAAAAAAACATTAATTTCTTTTTATTTAAAATGTTTGACATTTTCAGTGATCCTAACGAATATTCTTGCCATCAATAAGGTGTATGATTTCGCTGCTACCATTCGTCAGAAAACCCAACATCGCATTGTGGTTTCATTACATAGTTCATTGTTGTTTAAATAACAGACCTTTGTTCTTTCTCGTTCTTGTTATGAGCCATTGTGCTGTACAATAATGGTCAAAATTAATCATAAATTTCTATTTTAATAGTTTATTACTGGGAATTATATATCCAAAACTATCGTAATGTATTTAGTGTAACTAGCACGGCATTGCGATAGATTATTTTAATTCTTATGCTTTATAATATATTATTTAAAATATTTTGTTCTACAAAACCATATTTATTCGTTCAATATGTCTTGTTTAATAACATAAAACTAATTTTCTGTTTAAGGTATTTTTGATTGAAATATTAATGATATAAACACCTTTGTTAGATTTATTTTAGAGCGTACATCCATACAAGTCACATGTTAAAATGGCATATAATTGTACAAAGCAATTTGTTAATAATGTTTTTATTCTGCTTTGTTCTGGTTACCTTATTTTTACTATAAGACCAATATAAACATTTTCATTAATGCTCTTCCAAATTTCAAGAAGTGAAATGGACCATAATCAAGCTCAGTGTTGCTTATATAAAGATCAAGCTTCATACAAAATTTCAAAGCAAGTCAATTTCTTTTTTAGATATCCAGTGGACAGACGCTTAGCCAGTAAGAAAGCCAGGCAAACAGCGTTTGGATGCCGACATATTATATTTATAAATCTCCAATTAAAATTAAGGGAATAAAGTGAGGTTTGGTATTGTACTTATGAGGTTCTTATTGTTTGTAATAGGATGCAATAACACAAAGTTAATATATATGAGCTTCATTCTAGTGGGCCAAATTTCCCCCCAGACCGAGCTCATGTCATATTCATATGACAACGTCAACAGTCCGCCGATACCCCTCATACTGTCACAAATATTCTTTATACCCTTCTTCCATATATGCGCGCTCCGTACAAAAGTTCTTATATTGATTGAAAGCTTTTATACCTGAATGAGTGTAAATAAACTCCATTTAACTTATTTACCAATAATAATAATGTTAATAAAAAAAGTATTGTAAGAAAGTCAATTATAAACTACAATATTGACCTTAATTAATACTCAAAAAGGACGCACCATAATGTGTTGTAAAAGGCTTCGCTGAGTTTGCATGTAAAATTTCAATTATATTCTGTGCTAATTTCATGCTCTAAATGTTATGAGCACAATTAGATAAAATGATAATAATAAAAATAGAAATTGTCAAGCAAATGACACATCATAGAACTCATAAATGTAGAAATTAGGTTAGTAGGTAAATTTTAAGTCTATATATGAAATATTTCTCGAGGAATATTATTACCTTCCACATGGTGGTATTATTACCCGAATTCCACAATTTGGGTTTTAACAATATATACAATACAAAAAATTACAGCTAAGTGTTAGGATTGTTTTCCATACCTATGCAGAAACACTTGGGAAACAATCGTGAATTATATATAAAAAATAAATCATTTTCACTTAGATCAGACATCTATTTCAAATTGGATTCGAATCTGTGTAAGAACCATTTTGTTTTTAATTGCACGATATCCTAGAAAGATTAAATTTCACCACGATTTTCCTTATCCAATTTTTATGAACAGGCTCTCGTATAAGATTTAAATGGAGGTGATCATATATCAACTGTCTTGGAGGTTGAAATGTGTTGCAACTGATATAACTTCTGTTCTTCAACTTTCAGCTATTATAGAAAGAAAATGTTTTACAAAAAATTGCATGAGTACACATTTACTTAAATAAAAAGAGCATTTTCATGATTATCAAACAACCATAGAGAGTGTCTGTCTCTAGAAGAACTATATTTTAGTAACCAAATTCCCGACTGCCTATAAAGGTGAAATGTAATACACATATGCATTATGCTCTTCATAGTAAACCGGTACAGGAAATGCGATAAACCGGAAATAGACTTATATGGTCCGAAAAATATTCGTTTTATCCGAAGAAGACTTTTCAGACCTATGTATGTATATCAGGGCAACGATGAAACCGTATCTAGAACAGCAGGAAAAAATGTACCAGAAGAAGACTGCAAAGGCGGAAAGTAGACACTTTTTTTACCAAAGCAGGCCTCTCAGATCACGTATGTAAAAATTTCTAAGAAAAGCTTTTTGTTTATAAATGTTACTTATGAAGTTTCTCGTGAACGAATTTAATGTGACCTATGTACGAAAAACAAGTAGTCTTTAGACATAAAATAAGTATTTTCCGATCTGTTACTTTGTTTTTTTTTTAATTTTTAATATTAGTATAACAGAAACAAGTAATTAAGTTCAGCTATTAAATCTTAACTTAATTTTAGGAAATGGATCAAATCCTTTGAATAACATGATGGTTGTGGTAAATATTATATCATAATATTTTTATAGCAGACACTAGCGACGCAAGAAGAGCAATATATCTGAGGTTTTTAGTGGTTACGAATAAATCGCTAGAGCTTACTATGAGTTGACGGTGATCTATTAGCTATTCCACTATCGTCTACTTCTATTATTTTCTCATATAAGTTACATTCTTAAAACTGTTATTTTCTTGCTATTTGTCGATGGCTTTTTTATGTTATCCTTCTTGTCTGAAATATATTTTTTTTCTTAACAAAAACCCTCCCTCGCCCTCTTCGCTAAATTCTACGATTTTCTTGTCTCGGGGTTCTTCTTGTTCCATTTCCATTTGATATGTCTGTTACATTTCACGTGAAAAGGAAATGAAAATGTGACAGTGGTAAACCATCACAACACAACAAGAAAAATATATATTACACATTTGTCACAAAGATAAAAGGAATAAACAGATTTTTGCTGATATCTACAAAGTTAATTAACTTTTCTTTGTTAATCAAGTGGAAAGCAATTATCTCCATCTTTTATCCGTCAGCCAAAAGAAACTCATTTCATCTTTTAATTAAATTCGTTATCCATTATTATAAAAATGCTATTTGATGTATGAAATCGTAATTTATGTAGACTAATTTCGTTTTAATCAATCAAACAGTTAAATCAAATAAATAGTAGTTTATTATAAGTTATCTGAATAATTTAAATCCTGGTTTGGGTTCTCTTACATTACAAGTAAATCCTGCATTAATTATTCACAATACCGTAAATTTAATTCATATATCAGGAATTATTTATTTGTTAATAGTGGGTGGAATTATTTTATTAATACGTTATACACTACTTTATACAAGTACTTATAATTAAATGCATTTAATATTGTTTTTGATATAGTATTAACTATGGTTTTGATTATCTTTGGTGATTAAGTAAACTGCACAAACATTTTAATTTAATTAAACATGTGGTTCTGTTTACTGAACAAAAACAAATACTATAGTTAACTTACATTCAATACGCAGTGAAGTCTATTTTTATGTCCTCTATTTACCGATTTTCATAATGTACTTGTTTTTTCAACTTTTGCATTTTCCGTAATTACTTATTATTAGGAATTCTCTTATATAGTTTTTGCTCATAAGGCGATATCGTATATATGTAAGGTGAGTTATGTAGTAAACTTTATCACAGTCAAAATTCTTTAGAAATTTTAAATAGATTTTTTTGTGATTATAAAAACTGTTTAACTCATGCAACAAATAGTTGCACATTAAAATAGTATGGATGGTTCTATGCATAATACACGAAAAATCTACATTTAAATAAATAGTTCATTACAGTGAGGCTTTAGAAATTTGAAACTTGGTTTGACGGTTTTATATTTGTCCGTTTTTTTACTATACATGTATATATATATATATATATATATATATATATATATATATATATATATATATATATATATAAGTATATATATATATAAGTAGATATGAATATGCCGATTCTGGCGCACTTTTGGGACAGTCAGAAAATCAATGTAAAATACTGTCCATTGAACAATAAACAAATCTAAGAAATCTAACAGGAAACCACGAATGGAAAATAACCGAATCTATAGCTGTTTTACTGTTCAATGTTTGCTTCTACATTTATAAGCTGTTTTAATGACAAAATCCAGAAATCTTCGAAATCTTTATTCCACGAAGTTAATTGTAACACAGTCTTTATCTTTAATAGTCTTCTTTCCAGTAACAACCAAGTGTAATTTTTCATTTTTGTTCAATTCTTTAATCTTTTTTTCATCCAAAACAGTCAAAAATCTGTTTGGCAAGTGTACTTTACAATCTTCCAACTCGGCAATTATTGTAAACCCGAATTTATCTTTCATTTTCTCCAAATTCACAATTTTGTGTTTCTTATTTTCTTCTAATTCTATTAATTTCTTGTATTCTTTGAATGTTAAATCACCAACCTTATTCAACTCTTGTAACAGTGCCATTTACATAGAAAAAAATTAATACTTCTACACTTTTAAGGTGAAAAATCAACACTATACTTCCAAAATACACAAAAAACCGGGGTTTTGACCCTAAAAACACGGTTTTTTAGGGTCAAAACCACAGCTCTTAAGGTGCATATATACTAGAGTTTTTTTGAAAAATCCTGAAAATCTACTGAATTTCTCTAATTATTGCGAATTTTTAGCTTTAAAGTTGATAATGTGAACGATATTTCTCGAAAAATGACTACAAAATTGAAATTTAAAAAATTTCTAAATAAAATTTTTTCTATATAAATAGAAGAATCTACAGCTGTTTTACTACAATTTGTGCTGATTTGTGTAAAATTCTAGTAAAATTCTCCACTTTTCAAAGTGTTAGTTAAACAAATTTTTCTTCTTTAAATAGAAGAATCAAAGGCTGTTTAACCATAAATTGTGCTGATTTGTATCAAATTTTAGTAAAAATCTGTACTTTTCAAAGTGTTAGTTAAACAAATTTTTCTTCTTTAAATAGAAGAATCAAAGGCTGTTCAACCATAAATTGTGCTGATTTTTATCAAATTTTGATAAAAATCCTTAGAAATATACTGAATTATTGCTATTTTTCAGCTTAATAAAAAGATATTTTACTAAATAGTAAAACTTGGCACATTCAAATTTTCCCTATTTAAATGGAGAGGAAAAAGTTATCATGTCCATACTGCAAAAAAGATGTTTTTGAACATCATTACACCAGGCATTATAATTCAAAGAATCGTCTAAAAAACAAAGAAATTTATAATAAAGAATTGAATTATTTGAGGACTTGGGCTAAAGATAATCAAATCGATGGTCACGAGAAGATGTACAATATAGAAAAATAGCGTGAACTAAAGAAAAATTTTAAGGAAAGTAAAAAAGATCTCAATCTATTTAATGATGAGAAAATTAATTCAATAGCTGAAAAATTGGCTATCGAAACTAACGACAAAACTAAGTCAGAAATGATCGAAGAAATTGATAAAACGCTTAATGAGAAACCTGAAAATATCATTGATGTCGAAGTTTTATCCTCTATCCATGGTCTTTTCAAGCAATACATTTTAACGAATTTAAATGAAAATTTCATGTCAATTTACAAATATCTTTCTATTTTGCGTCCAGAAATTAAAAGTTTAATCGAAAAATTTCAAGAAACCGTTAAAAATATGAAGGGCTATCTCTCTTTAGAATGCGAATACGAACGAACTTTAGTGAACGGTGAAACACAAACTTGCCCAATGTACTTTACTATAAAAGCAGACGAGATCTTTGACATAAACGACTTTATTACTAAGCAATTTAATAAATTAACACATCGAGAACAAACGAATCATCCAAATAAAGGTTCTGGATGGACATTAAAACGCTGCAAACAACTAGTTTTGAGCCTTAATAAACACGAATTTATGAACGCAGGATCATATATCGATTTACCAAAGAAAATCAAAGATAAAAAAGCTTGTATAAATATCAAAAATAAAGATGATTATTGCTTTATTTATTCTATCCGATGCGCTATTGAAAAACCCGAAAGAGACTGCGAAAGATCAAAACAATATGAAAAATTTGTAAATGACGAGATATTTTCGGGCTTTGAGTATCCAATGTCTTTAAAAGATATACAGTTATTTGAAAAACGAAGTTACAATTCCAAGTACAAATATCCAAAAATGTCTATCAATGTCTACAGTTTTGATGAAAGTATTAAGGTTGTTCCGTTACAAATTTCTGAAAAATATGATGCAGAATTAAATATTGATCTACTGTATGTAAAACAAGAAGACAAATCTCATTTTGTTTTGATAACCGATTTAAGTAGGTTAGTGAGTTCTCAAACATCCAAACATGGACATAAAAATTTTCTATGTAGGAGATGTTTAAGCCATTTCTACAAATCTAGCGATTTAGCAGACCATTTAGAAATTTGTAAAAATCACGAAGTTTGTAAGCCAATTATGCCATTTCCAGGTCAAACAACTAAATTTACTAATTATCAAAAGAAGTTTAGCCATCCGTACGTTATTTATATGGATTTTGAAAGCATATTAGAGAAGATTCCCACATGCAAAAACAATCCGCAAAAATCGATCACAACCAAGATTCAGAAGCACATTCCTTATGGTTTTACTCTATATTTAGTGTCAAATGTGACAAATCGCATGTACAAACCGATATGTTATCGAGCCAAAAATGAAGACGATTTGCCTAATGTTCCTGCAAAATTGTTTGAAGAGCTCAATAAAATATCAAAATACATAGCTAAAAAGTATAATTCTAAGAACAAAAAACCTATGAAATTGACCGAAGAAGAAGAAATTTCGTATCAAAATTCCAGTCTTTGTCATATTTGTGAATGTGAGGGTTTTGATAATCAAACAAGAAAAAAAGTACGAGATCATTGTCATTTAACAGGTAAATTTCGAGGTGCTGCTCATTTATCTTGTAACTTGAATCTCAAATTTCCTCAAAATATTCCCGTTTTCTGCCACAATATGTCAAATTACGATACTCATTTGTACATAAAAGAATTGGCTAAACAATATGGAAATGTTGATTTGATTGCAAACACCGATGAAAAATATATAAATTATTCTGTAAATTCTGGATATGGCTATGAATTCGAAGGTGATAAGCCAAGAAAATTCATCAAGTTTTCGTTTGTAGACACGTTCAGATTCATGGCCTCGTCTATAGAAAAGTTAGCTAAAAATCTAAAGAGAGAAGACTTCAAACATACAAATCATTTTATACAAGATGGTCTGAACGCAATTCTAGATAGACAACCAAATGACGAAGAAGAAATCTTTAAAATTCTATCTGGAAAAGGCATATTTCCTTACGAATTTATCGACAGTATTGAAAAACTTGATTACACAGAAGAATTGAGAATTCAAGATTTCTATTCACTTTTGACAGACGAGAGCATATCTGAGAAAGATTTTCAACACTACTTAAATGTATGGAACAAATTAAAAGTAAAAAATCTAGGAAATTACTCCGATCTCTATAACATTCAAGATGTTCTATTGCTCGCTGATATCTTTGAAAATTTTAGGAATATTTGTTTGAATTGCTATAAACTTGATCCAGCACACTATCTGACTGCTCCTAGTCTTGCTTGGGATGCTATGTTAAAATTAACGAAGATAGAATTACAATTAATTAGTGATTATAATATGTATTTGATGATCGAAAAAGGTATTCGCGGAGGCATTTCTCAGTGTATTAAACGATATGTGAAAGCAAATAACAAATACTTAAAAGATTTTGATAAGACAAAGCCCGAAAACTATTTGTTATACGTCGATGCAAACAACCTTTATGGGTATGGTCTTATGCAAAATTTACCATTCAACGATATCAAGTGGATGGATCCAAAAACTTACACTACTGCAGAATGGAGAGAAACAATTTTGGAACTCACTGGCGACGAAGATTATGGCTATATTCTCGAAGTCGATCTTGGATATCCAACAAATTTACACGAACATCACAAGGATTTGCCTCTTGCTCCTGAACATTATAAAAATAAGTTGTGCACAACTCTACTGGATAAAACTGAATACGTTGTTCATTCGAGAAATTTGAAATTCTATCTGGAACAAGGAATGGTGTTAAAACATGTGAATAGAGTTATCGCATTCGATCAGAAGCCTTTTATGAAAGAATACATTGATTTTAACACAAACATGAGAACCAAAGCTACAAGCGACTTTGAAAAGGACTTTTACAAGTTAATGAACAACTCTGTTTTTGGAAAAAGTATGGAAAATGTGCGAAATAGATGTGATATTAGACTAGGAAATGAAGAATTTTCAATGAAACAAGCTAAGAAAACAAATTTCAAATGCTTTAACATCTTTGACGACAACTGTATAGCGAGTCACATGTACAAACAAAAGGTTAAATTTAACAAACCGATTTACATAGGATTTTCAGTTCTCGACCTCTCAAAATTGCTAATGTACGAGTTTTATTACAACAAATTAAAGAAGTTTGATCCAGATTTGAATCTGTGTTACATGGATACAGACAGTTATTTTCTAGAATTGAAACGAGATCCTTTTAAAATTATTAAAGAAAATATAGATGACTTTGATACAAGTGATTATCCAAAAGATCATGAATGCTTCACTACTAAAAAATAAGAAGGTAATAGGGAAATTCAAAGATGAGTTAAATAGCGAAGTTTTAGAAGAATTTTGTGGTTTAAGGTCTAAGATGTACTCGTACAAATATCTAGATAAAAACCCAGTTAGGTGTAAAGGAATTAAGAGAAGCGTTGTAAATAAAACAATAAATATCGAAAACTTGAAGAGATGTTTGTTCGAAGATAAAGAAGAATTTAGGGAGATGACAGTAATCAAAAGCTATAAACATGATTTGTATACCATCACCATAAACAAGCTGGCACTGAACGCTAAAGATGATAAGAGAAATGTCCTAGAAAATAAGATCGATACAGTACCGTATGGATATAAAGGCGAAGCAAAATCTGATATATTAGACGAATTAAATAAACTTGGAAACTTTGAAAATTGAGAAATAACCGGAAGTTTTTACGAATATGAATTGAAAAAGTCAAAGCTGTAATTTTTTCTATATAAATGGAGGCCCAAAAGAAATGTATAAAGTGTCAAGAATTTAAAGATTTGTCGAAGTTTTTTCAAGATAAGACTAGAAAAGATGGATTATGCTATTATTGTAAGGATTGTAATAAGAAATATAGAAAAGAATTATATGATAAAATGGAAAAATTAACTTTAGAAGAGAAAGAGTGCACACGGTGTAAAAAGGTTAAGAATATTTCAGAATTTTATAATCTCCATTATAGTAAAGACAACAAACAAGCATATTGTAAAGATTGTGCTAAACAAATCTTTGCTAGACCAGTTCTTTGCGTATGCGGAAGAGAAATTCAACATTTCTATAGTCTTAAAAGACATTTACAAACAAACTATCATAATTCGAATGTTTAACATTTTCATCGTGTAATTTAGATATTCTATAAATCAGTCGAGATTCTGCCATATTTGTAGTAAAATGATTTCCGTTGTATAAAATATTCAAAGATTCTTTCATTTGGTTATACAGATTGATAGAATTTGGTTCGTCATCAATGAACACAAAATCTCTAATTCAGGATAATTTATTTTTAGATGTTTTAATCGGTTTGGTATTTCTCGTTTCTGAGCTCTGATAACGTAATAAGGCCATTCCCACATGTGATTCTTCTTAATTAACACAAAAACATGGTGTTTTTTCTTATCAAAATCTTTACATACCATATCTCTCTTCATTAATTCCATTCGCAATTCTTGATTCTCTATTTTCAATGATTTCATTTGACCTGAAATTTGTAACTGTTTTATTTCATCTTTTAACTGCTTATTTTCGTTTTTGAGTTTGTACTCACCATATTTTCTAATGGAAGGTAATACTTCTTTCGTAACCCAATTTTTAAACAATTTCGCTTCTGGTTTATGCGATCTCAAAATTAAAGAATAAAGTCCAGATTCATTAACGAAAACAGTGTTATTTTGGAAGTTTGAAGGTAAGCTATTTATAGCCCCCCTTATATTTAGATTAAAATAGAAGTTTTTATCATCTTCGTCAACGTTTATTCTGATCGTTTGCATAGTATTTTCATATTCTAGAATTTTTGCTACGTCTTTAGCCTTAAACCAAAATTCATTATTTTCGTCAACAATTGTAAAGATATGTTTGCTTTTAAATCTAAGTTGATTATTGAGTAGGTCTACAACTGACTCCATTTAGATAGAAAAAAATTTAACAAGCTATTATTTGAGTGTAAAGGTTGAAAACAGTGTCTGGATGTAATTTTTGTAAGAGTCGCGATTCGATACCCTTGAAAATGTATATCTTCTAGTCTTTTCTTGAAAGTTTAAAGGTAGTCTATTCAATAGACCCCCTTGATTCATGTCCGTTGCTTCAACAATCTTAAGTAAATTGTAGTTTTACTCTCATTTTTCAATAAATTACCTTCAGAGTCTTGAACAGTTAAGACGATTTTTTGAATTCTTTTAATATTTTTTCTAATTGGAATATAATCGATTTCATTCGGTTTTTCACTGATTTTTGATCCATAAGCAACATTTGGGAAAAATGTGTACAAAATTTCAGATTCTTTGTGTAAATGTTCGGTATGATTTTCAAAACTAGGTTCAACGAGATTACAATGTACTTCAATTACATCAAACGGTCTAAATTTTGGCGTTTTATTTCCTAAATATACCTGATTTGGCTCAATAGTTTCTTGAACAAACCCTAACAATTCTACAATAATTGCTGAAAACATTATTCTTACTGGTGATTTTATTTGAATTTTATTAGAGAGATAATTTTTTTTGCATTTCAAACTTGTTTTCGTCAAAGTTTAAAGATTTATCTGATTGTTTGAATGTTTTCAGATAATTTTTAAGGGAATTTTTTATTTGATCGAAAGTATAATATCCTTTGTTTAAACCATAGTATTTTGTTATGTTCTTCTCACTAAATCCTATGCAATAAGGAGAACTTTCACTAATATTTATTACAAAATTGTCAGAATAAAAACCGCTTAAACCGATAAAATAATTTGATTCTTCCTCTAAGTGTATAGGAGGATGTTCCAAGTTTAAAACTAATTTAGAGCTTTCTGAAGTCAACTTGAACAGCTTCATTTTCGCAAGCGTTGCTTCAAGATGAAAATCTTCTATTTAAATGGAGAAATTTTTAAAGCAAAAAGATCAGATAAAACTTCAAACGTTTGAAGAAAATAAGAAAGATCAACCAATCAGATTGTTAATTGTTGGTTCAAGTGGATGTGGAAAAACAACTTTATTATTGAATTTCATCTACAATAGGTTGATTCCTTATTCCAATTTGTACGTCTTTAGTAAATCTTTAGAACAAGACGCCTATAAAAAATTACAAGAAAGATTTGAAAATATTGAGAAAAACTTAAACAAAAAAATATCACATTTTTATAATGCTTCTGAGGACATAGTTCCGTTAAGCGAATGTAAACCCAATTCGTTAATCGTTTTTGATGATTGTATTTTGGAAAATCAGGACGTTATTAAGGAATATTTCGTAATGTCTCGTCACAAAAATATCTCTTGTATCTATCTTTCTCAATGCTTTTCAAAGGTTGATAAACAAGTTATTAGAAATAATTTGAATATGTTGTGTGTTTTTAAGCAAGACGATCACTATTCGAGAAAGATTTACAACAATTATGTGGGATCTGATATGAGTTTTAACCACTTTAATGAATTGTGTGATAAAATTTGGAAGGAAGACTACGGATTTTTAACTATTAATCTAACTTTGAAGCCTAAAAATGGTAAATATTTGAATAAATTTTCCAATATAAACGTGTGATAATCTAGTTGTTTTCATGTTTTTACGTTCACGTTCCACGTTCACGTTCATGTTTCACGTTCATGTTTCACGTTCATGTTTCACGTTCACGTTTTACGTTCCACGTTTCGTGTTCTCGTTTCGTGTTCACGTTTCCACGTTCCACGTTCACGTTTTACGTTCCGTGTTCACGTTTCGTGTTCTCGTTTTCACGTTTCGTGTTCACGTTTCCACGTTCCACGTTCACGTTTTACGTTCCGTGTTCACGTTTTACGTTCCACGTTTCGTGTTCTCGTTTCGTGTTCACGTTTCCACGTTCCACGTTTACGTTTCAAAATTTTCCTAAATAAATGGCGAACGTAACTTCAGAAGAAGCAAAAAAACTTGATCAAATAGAAAAGAAATTAATCAAAGAATTTAAAGAACAGATTCGAATTGATGAAAAAGAACAAGAATTTATTCAAAAAATTAATCAACCTGTAACATCTGCAATAAAAAATGTTGAGGGCAAAATTGAAAATGTTTTAAGCGATAATCAAAATTTGATGAATTTGGTTCCAGTTGTACGACAATTTGCTGATATTTCGATACCAGAATCTGAGTTTGAATTGCCAAAATTACCATCTTCAACACCATTTAGACCTCGAATCATTGAAGACTCTACCATAGTTGAACCAATAAGTCCTGGAACAACGGATATAATAATTGGTGAAATTGGTAAAAAATTTCTTCCTAGAGCAAAGGATGATAAATTTGGTTTGTATTGGGACAGAAAAAAGAAAAGTTTTATGATTGGAAATTTGCCCGTGAATTTTGAGCATAATGATATCATTATTAATGAAAAAACATATGAAGGAACTCAAGGTTTATGGAGATTATTAACAGGCACTGATGTTCCAAAAGACGGTTTATATTCTGAAGAAGACTTGAAAAAGTATACTGAAATTTTATGGAAATCTGATTCAATTTACAAAAATAATGATCCATCAACTAAGAAACCAAAGTCAAGTAAAGGTAAAAAATATCTCAATTTGATTAAACCAATTTGGGAAAAAAGAATCGAAGGATCAGGTGTGAGAAAATACAGTGATAATAAGATTGAATACAGATATATCGACGATTTGACAAAACTCGATGGAATTATTAATTATATTTATGCTCAAGAAAAGGCTGGAAACAACAATTTTTTGAACGAAAAGAAAGCGATTAAAGATTTTATTTCGAACAAACTTGATGAAATGATTGAAAAATCTGATGGAATTAAATATTTAAAACGAGTTTTGCCGGCAATAAGTTCATCTATGATTGAGGGTAGTGGACTTTTGAATGATTTTATCAACAATTTACCTTTTGAATTACACGTACCAACTTATCAGTATCTGGGGCCTGGCACAAAACTCGAAAAAAGACTAAAAAGAGGAGATCCTGGTATAAATAAATTAGATCAAGCTGCTATGGAACACGATATTTTTTATGCAAAACATAGAGACACAAATTCCAGACATATCGCAGATAAAATTTTGCAAGATAAAGCAATGGATAGATTTTTATCAAAAGATGCTAGTTTAGGTGAAAGATTTGTTGCGCTTCCAACAGCTGGAGCAATGTTTTTGAAGAGAAAACTAGGAATGGGAATCGAAGAGAACTTGAAATTTTAACTATATAAATGGAGGTGAACGTAAATTTCAGCAAAAATCAGAAAGAAAAAATAAAATCCGCTTTTAAGAAGAAAATACCCGTTAGTATTTAATTTAAAATAGATCAACTAAAAAATGGCGAAGATAAGATATTTTTAACAAATAGACAATACAATAAACTCGAAAAACATAAGAAAAACAATAAAGGAACCAGAATAGAATTTTCTTATAATCAGTTGAAAGAACTCAAAAATGGTGGACTTTTGAAAGATTTATTAGATTTTGGAGAAAATATTCCAGTTGTTAAAAATGTTGTTCCTTATGTTCGTAAAGCTGCTCCAATCGTTAAAAAAGATGTGATTCCTATTGTTCGAAACATTTTAAATTGGTTAGATAAAGAGTTGGAAGATGTTACAGGATCTGGATTAGATGAAAAAACTTTGAATTACGTGAAATCAAACATCGGAAAAAAAATTTGAACCCTTAACATTCGGAGAATTGGAAGAAATCTGCAAAAACATTAAACATTTTAGAGGAATCTTCATGAGAGATACATTACCTGAAAAAGTTAAGAAATTTGAATGTGGAATTGTGAATTTAGACTCGATTATGGGAAGTGGAACGCATTGGGTTTGTTATTATAAAAATGATAAGAATACATGTTATTTTGATTCGTATGGAAGAATTGAGGACAAACCACCTATAGAATTGATTAAATATTTGAAAAAATCAAGCGTCTACTACAATGATTCTCAGATTCAAGACTATAAAGATCCCCCAATTTGTGGACATTTGTGTGTTTTTGTTTTGAATGAACTGGCTGAAGGTAAAGATTTTAAAGAAGTTGTCAACAAATTATTGCTTAATAAATATGGATTCACGAAATATTTTTGACGTGTTTGGAACACAAATCGAAAGTATTCAAAATGTAGATAATAGTTTGAATTTTGATAGTTTGAGGAATGAGTTTGATAACAAGTTAGAAAATTTATTACAAAACCTTCCAGATTCAGATATGTTTGCTGTCGAGATTGAAGATTTTAAAGCAGAATATGATAACAAACTTGCAAATTTCATGAGTTCAAGTGAAGTTGCTGATAAAATAAAAACATTGAAAAAAGAATTTAAAGATGGTGCAGAAAAATTATTTACCAATTTAATGTCTCATATTGAAAAAGCTGATAAAATTACTGAAGCGATCAAAGTTGAAAAGAATTATGTTAGTTTGGCTAATAAAAAAAGAATTGTCGGTGTTCGACCTGGTATTGACAAACATGATGTTGTTGTTAAAGAACAAATTTTAAAACCTCTAAAATTATCAGAAAACATCGATATTGTTGATTTACATGATCCGAATGTTAAAAATGCCTTAGATTTTAAAGGAAAAAGAATTAGCAGTGTTAGTAAAGGAATTAATCCATTTGATGTTGTTGTAATGATTCAATTAGAAGATCCTATTAAAATGTTTAATGAACTAAAACAAAATTATGAGAATCATAAACAGCATGTTAAAGATTTTACAACAGAAGTCTATGAAAAACTTGAAGCGAGAAGTAAAAGATCAGTAGACGATGTTGGTGAAATTAATGAAAAACTTACTAGATTTAAAGAGTCTTTTGATAAGTTTAGTTTAGATGCTACGAAAACTTTTGAGAATATTGGTCATAAATTTGTTGAATACAATGATTCTTATGCTGTCAAATTTCAAAAATTAGAAGAAAACTTTAATAAATTTAAAGAAGATGTTGTTATAAGTTTTAGAGCCATCGACATCAGATTTAATGGATTAGGCGGCTATGATGACAAAATTTCTCCTTTATAAATGGCGCTCATATATTGTGTGAGGTGTAAGGCAAAAACTGCAACAAATGATATAAAATATTACGCAAATATCAATGGAGTTAAAAGAATTTCTGGAAAATGTGCTGAATGTAACGCAAAAAAGAGCCAATTTATAAAAACTTGAAATTTTTTCTTAATAAATAGAGATGGCGGGACATTACAGTGCTTTCGATCTTTTTATCATGCAACACGAAAGAGATTTGAAAAAAGAACATTGGGATGACATTTCTCAAAAATATGAATTATCCGAAGATATGATGAGATTATACGTAAACAAATTGAATTGGTATAACATTGCTAAATATCAAAATCTGTCCCCAGAGTTCATTCAAGAAAATATACATTATCAATTAAAAGATCATATGTCTGTTCTTTGTCTCTATCAACACTTGAGTCTAAAGTTTTTGGATGAAAATAAAGATACAGTTGATTGGAACAATATTATAGATAGCGGTTACTATCCTGTGCAGATTTTATTGAAATATGTGGCCGAAATTGCAAAATTTAAGGAAGAGAATCCTGAATATGACGAAGTAGATCATTAAAAATGACTAAAATTTATATCTTTTCTTATAAAAACGTACATTAGATCGATGAAAAAATGATATCTTTCTTATACATGATGTTTAAATTTTCTCTTATTAAATGGCGGACTACAGAAAATATGCTAGTGATATTGAAAGGGCGGAGTTTAAAAATTTCTATCCAATTAGTAAACAACATTTGAATGAACCGAATAAAAGAACTGAGTTTAATATTGATTTTGGAGATAACTTTTGCTCGTCTAACTTCCAGTTTTATATTTCTGGAACTTTAACAAAACAAGATGGTCAAGCATATCTTGGAACTGATAATGTTAGATTAATCGATAATTTTATACCGTTTTTATTTTCTAAGATTGAAGTAAGAAAACACAATAAATTGATAGAAGAAGTCGAAAACTGTGGCCTATTAAGCACAATTAAAGGAACTATTTGTTATTCCAAAAGTGATGTATTTTCAAACAGTTTTGAATCAACTTTTAAATTTGGACAATTTGAAGCGGTCGGTGATTTAGCACATTTCGGCTTAGGATTTTTTGAAAATGTTACTATTCCGATCTATAAAGGAGGATTTTATCTAAGTTTTATAAGAGCTGAAGACGATGATGTGATTCTGAAGACTGCAACTGGAAATGTTATGCCTGTTGATGGCAAAATTACAATTAACGAGTTTTTCATTAGAGTTCCGATGATTGATTACAAAACCACGAGTAAAATTCAGTTGATTGATGAAATTATAAAATCTCAAAACATTATGTTTAATTTTCTAGATTGGCAGTGTATTGAACAAAAAGGTATTTCCGGTACAACTTATTCGTTCGATATCACAAACATTTATAGAAATATCTTCAATCCCAAGTTCGTTATCATCGGTTTTCAAACAGATAGACAGAATAATCAAGAAAAAAATCCTTCAAAGTTTGATAGTTTGGATGTAAAAAATATCAGAGTAAAATTGAACGGTTCTTATTATCCAGATGAATTACAAAATTTAAACATTTCCGGAGGTCTTTTCAGAATCATGTATCAGATGTATCAAGATTTTAAGAAAGTTTACTACAAAAATATGGAAATGTATTACAACCCCAAAGAATTTATAGCAAATAGACCCATTTATGTCATTGATACAACAAAGAGTTTGACAAATATTTCTAGTTCAAAGAACGATATAATTATCAATATGGATTTTCAAAAAGCTGTTACAAACGCGATTTGTTATGTTGTTGTGGTTTCTGAGAAATTTTTAGCCTATGATGTGATTAAGAACGATATTAAAGAAATTCAGTAAAAATCGTCTTATTTTCTGTTGAGCGAATGTTAGCAAATTTCATTATTTCCGTTTATAGATTTTTCATTGAGATTTCTGGATTTTTTCATTAAAACAGCTTATAAATGTAGAAGCAAACATTGAACAGTAAAACAGCTATAGATTCGGTTATTTTTCCATTCGTGGTTTCCTGTTAGATTTCTTAGATTTGTTTATTGTTCAATGGACAGTATTTTACATTGATTTTCTGACTGTCCCAAAAGTGCGCCAGAATCGGCATATTCATATCTACTTATATATATATATATATATATATATATATATATATATAGTTGTAACACGCATAAGTCAGGAATCACAACCGCCATGTTCTGTGTCAACTTCATTAACTATACAACTTTCATTTAATGTAAAACTAAAAACAGCATATATATATGAAACCTTATGTATTTTTTATCAAAAGGTTAATTAAGACCTCTCTTATAAACGATTAGATAGACAAGCAAAGAGCAGGTCCTGCTGTGAATTCTCAAGTATTAACTTCTTCCTTGTCATAACCAAACAAACTCATTATATGAAAATTTGAGGCTTGTCAAAACTGTATTTTTTACTAGCTATGTAAAGGATTTTACAAATTCTACACTTTTTATACGTTTACAAGCCATAACAGATAATATTACGTATGGAAATTATTTCCTTTCACAAAAAGCACAGTTCACTGTCTAAATCTTCAATAAAGATAGTAGCATTACGAACCAAAGGTGTCATCTAGTATATTATTTGTTTGAAGTTTGTTTTAGACGATGGGAGTATTGTGAAGAAAGCAGGATTACAGTAAAGGTATTTGCAAACACTGAGATAAATACCATGGGATCACGTACACCATCAAGGGAAACCGATGTTTCTCGTATAGAAATAGACCGTCGTGCAAAATATCAAGAGAATATTTTCAGTTTGTTCTCGAGATATTGTGCGGGTAGACAGAAAGTTACTGTAGAGATATATCAAATTTTTCTTCCCTTCGAGTGATAGGCTTTGCTGAATATCAGACTGTTAAATACATTTATTGTAGCAATATTGATAATTTTACTCCATTTTCTAGTAATTTTATATTTCTGGACTTCTTTAAATCATACCAAGTCAAATTGCATATTTATTTATATATATATATATATATATATATATAATATATATATATATATATATATATATATATTTCAGTCATTTCTTTATTTGAAGTTTGTTCTTGACGATGGAATGATTGCGAAGGAAACAGGATTTTCCGAACATTTGCCATCATTCAGTTAAAAAATCAGTATGTCTCGAGATCTGTGATCTAATCTCTTCTACTATCGAAAATACTATAATTTAGTATTAAAAATAGTTTCAGTGTTTTCATGTACGGTTAATAATTGTAATAATGACAACAGTAAACTATGTTTCCATAGAAATAATGCAAATGTTTTAAAATATGTTTCTTTTGTTTCTAAGTAACATATTATTTTAACAAAAGCAGCACTATTTATTTTTAATTTTTTAACAGTCAAAGGAGTTGCTTTTTGTTTGAAGTTTTTTTTTGACGATGGAAGGATCGTGAAGGAAACAGGATTTATTCTGATCATTTGGCATCGTTCAGTGATACAAAAAAACAGTAACACTGCGTTTTGAGATCTGCAATCTGAACTCTTATTCAGGTAAATAACTAACCTAACACATAATTACGACTACAAAGTAGGTTAAATAAGCAAATCGTACCAGAGCGTTGTAACACGCATAAGCACAATGTTGTGTGTCAAATTCATTAACTCTACAACTTTCATTTAATGTAAAACTAAAAACAGCACTAATTCATAATTTTTTCCGCCATATATTCTGCCGCGACGATTGTCATTTACTATTTACCTCTGGTCACTCATAGTGGTTGGTCGGCAATGCAGAGATATATTGACCTGTACTCTGTAGTTCAGTTTTAATAATTAGGGTTGTGTTTGATTTACCTGAAGAGGAGATCAGATTTCAGATCTTGAACATACTGTTACTGATTTTTTGTATCACTAAACAATGGCAAATGTCCAGAAAATCCTGTTTCTTTCATGGCTTTTATATTCTAATCTTCATCAATATAACACTTTGGATACCATAAAACATTCCAATGCACTGAAATTATTATAAACTTGAATTCTATCTAAATAAAAACAATTACTTTTGACATTTCCAAAGTTATTGATTACTGGTCTGATATAGACCAATATTGATAACACATTATCGTAGAAAGTGGAAATAGTCGGCAATAAAAATAATTGACCCATTCAAAAAACGGTAATTTTAAAGTACCTTAAAAACTTAGAATATTGTTCAATATACATACTAAAAGGTCTAGTGCTATAATTGTATTGATCTTTCCATACTGAATAGCGTAAATATATATCTCTGTATGTGCACTTGTAAGAAATCATTCAAACCCCATAAAAGGTATGTCACTTAAAGTTTTGTAATTATTTAATGAATTAATATAAATTTTCAATTTTAAATATTATAAGTCTCCCATGAATGTAATTCCTTCGAAAGTCTAGATTTACAATTATACTAATAAATTCCAAACTGTTGAGATTCTAAAACAGAATTTGTTTTGCGGCGCAAGAGTCATGGAATATTTTCATCTCGTATGTGGTGGTAAAAATACACGAAATAATGTGCGGAGGCAGTGTGATTGTGGTAAAAAAAGTGAACGAAAGCACAATATGGTGAACGTATATTTAAATAACAGCCAATATGTGTTAGACGACGTGCAAATGGATTCTCTTGAAAACGTGATTGTATGTTATAGCGTTTATTTTCATAAGATTTGTTTTGTTGCAAGTTTTGAAACAACAGTGGACCGAACCCAGTATATATTTATATAGTTTGTACTGATTCTACCTGTTGTAAAAAGCGTGCGTACTGAATATTTCAGTTTTCTAGAGCGTAAATTCGTTTTGCAATAAAAGATATTTACTTCAAAGAATATTTCAAATTTATTTTTTATATCATGTTCTATACTATCAAAACACTTAAAGTGATGTTTAGTTCGGTATCACTATGGTTCAGTTTTTTCATCTAAGGTTAATAGTGTTGACAACATTCTGTCACTGCCATTTGCAGTAAGATCGCTGTGAAGACTAAGTTAACATTTTTAGTTACGTTTGAAAGCACTGCATAGAAGACACGGTTTTGTAGTCAGTACTTGTGCTAGTCAGTCCATAACTCAAGGTACATTTCCAACATTTAGTATATTCAAAAATGTTCATATACTACATACACTAAATTTTTAACCAATAGCAATTTTTCTAACGTTAACAAATTTGTCTTGTCAGAGCACTTAAAGTTGTACCGAATGACGATAGTACAAGGTGGTGGTGACTTCTGAGGTCGTAGTAATAAATACTCGAATTGCAAAGTTTACTTATAAGTTCAATTTAATCCGTGAACCTTACAATCACCACTTTTAGTTGGTAAATTAAATGTATGCCTTGCCACGTTGCTGCCAATTAGAGTACAAGAACTAAAAATGTATATATGATAGTTGGGCCTAAAATATCCAATGTTCTTTGGAATTATGCCTACGATATTTTACTTTATAAAACATTAAGATTTCACTTCCCTTCGCAATGTGTAGACACAACAAGGGTGTCGGCGTCTTGGCTCGAGACATTGAAGCTGTAGTCTAAGAAGGGTTATTTCTAGTCGGTAGTTACTAGAAGATGAGTCCAAGTTATGCAAGTGGTAGCCATCTACTCAAACAATACCTGAGATACGTGAGACACGTGAGCTCGCCTAAAAGAAATTCGCGACGGTATTAGCCATTTAACGATACAAAAAACTTATTACAACAACGTGCTCGTCAGAAGGACGACGCCACAACTTGTATCTATTTCAATCAAGCAAATAAAAGATCTTCAAGGGTAAGTTACTTTACTATTTACAACTTTACTTTACGTTACATTCACTTTTATATGTTTGGCATCAAAGGGCTAATTTAATAATAAGAAAAGATAAATTTTACTTACGGACAAGGCGCGCGAGGTCAGATCGGTCACGCAGTTGGGCTGCTACAAAGGGTTAGAATAAAATATTCATACGCGTGCCAATTAGTTAGTTACTCCGCCGATAATTTAGTTCCGTAACATTAGATAAAAAAATAATCTTAAATTGTACTGGCTGACTAGGTTGTGAAATTTACATTATATAAAATCTAATTAACTAATTAACGGTACAAAGTTATACGCAAAATCATAGCATTATGGTTAAATTTAAGTTTTTATCTGATACTTTATAACACGTCCTTCTAAAATCTTGATTAACTGTAACAAAAACTTTAAATTCCCATTGTAAATACATTATGCATTGAGGGTTTGAGAATAGTATATTAGTTCTAATATATTATGCTATCATGCACTCCTACACAGACACATACAACAAAGAAACACGACGTTGGTTATCTGAGTTAATAACTTAGCTAATTGTTAGCGATAGTTTTACAGTTTAAAAGTTTCTACAGTTTAAAAATGGACATTAATTTAAAAATATTTTTTTTTTTATTCATGTGGAAGTACCGAGATACTACAGGCAGTATAAATTATCATTTTAAAATGTTAATTTTTTTACACATTAAAATAAAGTAAATCTGTCTGGAAACCATTATTTTGTCATCGTAATCAATTAAACAGTAATTTGGCGAAATATGATAAAAACTTCATCAGTGAAGCAGTATGATTATTCAAATACGTAATACGTAGGTTCTCCTCTATATGCAGTCCTGAAGCACAGTAGTTAGTTATTTAAGACGCCCCTAGGTTAAAATCATCTGTTTCTCTGACAGTTAATTAAATCTGACTCATTATCTACCCTTTGAAATAGGGAAGGCTTCCAAGAGGGAATTGCATACAATCGCTCTTTCGGTATCAATATCAAACTCGAATAAACTATTTATACGGTAAGGATTTTTAACAGCATAACTTAGTCGAAAACCATGAGTTAAATCAGTGTGTGACCAGAAGAATTAGTTTTATTAGGAAAGAGAGAATTATAATAAATCATAACATCAAGTGATTGGTGATAACTCATATATTAATTGGTTTTTAATTTTGGAAATTATGTACTCGTTATAAGAAGCAATTTTAAAAATTAAGTTAAAAAATTGGAAAAAAGTAAAATTGAAATTAAACTTTTCAGCTTTGTGTTATAACTTAGAAAAAATTATTGGTAAGTAATAGTATTATAAAAATACTCCCTAATGATTGTCAAGTACTTAAAAATACAAATATACATAAAACATTTTTAATTTTACCCTATACAGGAATTTTGTTAACACGAAGTCCTCTGCATCGTTTAATTCAAATTTTGTCATCATACTTTAAGATTTTCAATGGCAAAAGAAGAACGATATTTTTAAAACAAAACAGCAATGCAGCTGTATCATTTTCAACAAAATATCTGCCAAAGAGAGCGTAGTGGACTGTAACAAAAATATATTATTGTAACTCCAAGCATTATTAAGTTTATGGTAAAGTATACAAGTAAATAATAAAAATTAAGCTATTAGTATTTTGTACGTAACACATAGGTCCATTTAAATCTTTGAATTAAATGAAGTGAAGTACGATAAGGCACGACTAGTTTGAAAAATAAGTATAATGAAAGGTGAAGTTAGGAAATTACGTATGTACACGGCTATTTAACCCAGGAAATTAAGTTTAAAATATAGTTAAGCACATTAAAATGAAAATGTTTCTATAAACGATTAACCTTTTTTTTGAAATTCTTGTCCTGGTATTCTGCTTTGTTTTTTACATTACATTAGGCAACTTCACCGTTGCAATTTTTAAGACTCGCTTTAGATATGTGATACGTAATTATCTATGAAAACATTTTACTGGAAAACGTCTAATTTTTTTCAAACTTCTCTCCGAATAAAACCTAAAACAACCTGTTTTATTAGTTTAAACTTGTATACATTTAAATGTTTGTGATATTTTTCTTAGACCAGCTACATATGGTATTATTAACCAAATTTAAATAAACTGTCCTTGTTTTAAAATATGCAAATAATTAAGAATCGTCAAAAACTTTGCATAGTAAAGGTTTTAAAATGTAATATTCATTTGCATATATTTATAAATAACAAGAAACTTTAGCTAATAAGTAATTATTGTTATGTATAACTAATACTGTTTGATGATTTGGGTAAAAGTAACAATGAATACTTTTGCTTAAAGTTTGACGCACTAGTAAAACGTGTTTTAAAAATTCCATTCAAAAAAACATTGTAGAGATTAGTATCACGTATATTACTCTCTGCCTATTCCCCTTTGTTTCCCTAGTTTTCCCTTGTTATCTGATCAAAGCATAAATGAATATATCCTATATATTTGAGGATATAATCCATGTAAAAACTCAACCTTGAAATTTTCGCTAAGATTAGATCTGTGGGATACCAGACATCAAGGTGAGAACGTCAGAACTGTAACAGTCGTGGTCACATAGACTTTCCACCTGGACAACAGAGAAAAAAAAACCCCCTTTATTATTTTGGAAATCCTCAAAAAATTTTCCCCCACATTGAAGAATAAACCCAAAAAAAGAGGTCCGTGTTTTGTTATCCCCAAAATTTAATTCGCCCATCTTACACAAAATTAAACCCTTAAAGAAAATGGCATTCGTTTTTTTTTAAAAACAATCATGTGCAAGGTTAGTTTTTTAAATTGAATAGAAATTAAAAATTTTTTGTTTATTTTAAGAATTATTCCCAATTTTTTTTAATTGCTATACTAAAATATCTTCAAAGCGTTTAACTGGGGTTTTGCCGCATAAACAACCATAATTAATATTTTGAACTACAATTATTTTAAACCCCTTTTGCTAAATATAACAAACCCTTTTGTAAACTGGAAAGTAAAATATCTTATATATACGGATAGGGTCGCGCAGTCGCTACTACTTCTAAGGCCTTACTGAGGTTCCATGAAAAATTTTTAATTTTGTAGAAAATTTTATTAGGTGACATGTCTTTCTCTGTACATATTAATCTATAGTTGAAATCATTTTGTTTATACTTTTTTATTTTTGGCCTTCGAGCCGGCATGTTTACATAAGATCAAATATAAAAATCTTCATAACGCTTTCCCAAAGTCCCATAAAAAAACATGTACATGTGCTTGATTTAAATCGGCGTAAATGAAATTAATCTTAATGAAAAATTTAAAAAACTGTTTTGGGGACAGTTGTTCTCAATTATTGCGAGAAAAAGGATTATTCAAACGCTCGAGAAACACCCTTGGCTATTGTGGGCTTGTAAAATAGTAAAAAACATTATCTTGTTTTGGGAAATTCAAGAATTGGTGGTTAAAAACTGTGCGTGGGGAAAAAACTTTACTTTAAAGTTTAGCTTAAATATAAAATCCATATAAAATACCCTTTTGTATACTTATATTCTTAAAAGGTCGTTGACAATATCCTAAAATGTGAGGAACTAAATGACTAATATTTTAAAGACATACTTTCAGGTCTAGTTGAAAATCTTTAAAAGGAAATATTCGAAAATTGTCCCAAACCCTTTTAGACCCAGGGGTCTAGCTCCGAGACGTTTTAAAAAAACACGCTTGGTCCCAAGAGTCTCGCCCGAGACGAGATTTCCCTAGCGTAAAGTCCCGGAGTCTGGGAATAAGACAATTTCTTTTTCTTTTAGTACCACTATAATTATACCCTAATATAACTTTTTAATTTTTGGATGATATTATATCAAAGCCAATACATGAACTAAAAAAATTTTTCAACCTTTTTTTTTACTTTTATACTGCGTTAGCTGACGTAAAAAAATAACTAAAATACAAACCTTTCTCATTGAAACCGGGTCGCGATCTCATTGTCGTGACGAGTAGTGGAGGGTTTTTATTTGATATAAAACGTGCGTTTTATTTAAAAATTTAAAAAATTTGTAAGTTATATTAAAATTAATTAAAAAAATTTATGAAGTCACATAGAAAGTTTTAAATATGTTTGTGCCGGTACACATCCCAGGTACATGAAGACAGTGTTGTAGAGTTTTTAAAATGTACTACAATGTTATTTTTAGTGTAAGGTGTTATATTACCATAACTATATTTTGTATTTTTTCTAATGGTTTTTAACATTCAGTAATGAAATTTTGAAAAAAAAAATTAAAAAGGCTTCTTATGCGAAAAAAAAAAAAAATAACTGATTGTTTTCCAAAAAACCCCCTGCTTTTTTTTGCAAAAAACCCCCGGTGCTTGAATAATTTTTTTATTTGTTTTTATTTTACAAAAATTTTATTATACATCATTTTAAGGTGTTTTTTAAAAGTTCTTTATCCCAAACGTATTTAAAATTTAAAAAAGAAAGTTTTTTAAGTGGTATCAACTTTAAACTGGATTTGTTTTTTTTTTCCCTAAAAAAGGCAAGTTTCCGTGCTAAAATGGTTTTTAAAGTTTTTAATGTATAAAAACTTATTGTTATATATTTTAAAGACGGAATAATTGTTTACCTTTAAAAATTTAAAAAGAAAGGGGTTTTAATGATTAGAAATAAATTTTAGGTGAATTTGTTTTAAAAATGCGTTTTTGTAAAAATTTTATCTAGCAATTAATTATTTACAAAAATTTTTTTATTTTACAATATTGGTTATTACATTTGATTTTGGCTTTTTTGTAAAGCCCTTTACATATAAGTATTGAAGTTAAGAATCAAGTTTCTTTTTAGAGTAGTTAAAGTGCCCTCAAACTTGATTTTTAATTTGTTTCCATGGAAATTTTGCTGTACAAAGTGTTTTGTAATATAAAAATTTTAAAATATTACATAGTTTTTTACATATTTCATTTACTTTTCAAAAAAATAAAAAGGTTTTTTTTAGGATAAAAAATACTTTGTAGATATTATTTCCTAAAATCTTAAAATTTTCTTCTAAAACCTATGGCAATTTTTGCATACTCACACAAAAATATAACTCGGAATTTTTAACATATTTGTTCTCCTGGGAAATAAAAAGGGTTAAAATTTTCTGTGCCAATGTATGGTTATATTTTGGGCCGTACTTTCCCCTATTGTTCTGCCGTTTTTTTTGAGGTTTATTTTCATAGTGATTATGCAGATTTTATATTGTTTGTGTATGGGAAATGAAATCGTAGACTAAAAACTAAAAAATTTCTATGGTTATTTAAAAGCAGATATATTTTGTAAGAAAAAAGGGGGGGGGGAATACTTTTAGTTTTTGGAATTTAAATAAAAAAAAAATATGTTTTGATTTAATCTTTCATAATAGTAAATTAAAAATTTAAAAAATACAAAAAAAATCCCAAATTTTTAGTTTTAATACTTTTTTAAAACGCAATTTCAAAGTAAAAAACAAAAATATAATATTACTTCTTTCAATCGTAAATTTATATTTTTTTATTAAAATTCAGTCGTCATGCTATTTTTGTGGATTTGTTATTTAGTATTAAACGATGCCGCTATTTGCGTTTTTTTAACTAAGTAAAACCCATTGGAAATTAATGTGGTCGGGGTAAACCTTTGGGTTCGATGCCATGTAGCCGGTCCTTATGTTGTCTGCGGTGCCCAAATTTAACCCCGCCGTCTATCGTCACCCCCAGTTTGTACACTGGTACTCACAAAAAATTTTTTTGTTTTTTTTTACATGTTTTTTGTTGATATAATGTTCCCTTTTTGGAAAAAAATCCCAATAAAGGGGATGGAAGTAGAAGAAGTACTTTTTTAATTTGCTTCACTGTATTTGAGAAAGTAATGAAGTTTCTCCAACCATTTTTTTTTGGAATTTAAAATACATATACAATTTACTTTTTAAAAATAAATCGTTGACCCAAAAATTTCAATTTCAGTCATTTAACAAGTTAGAATTACCCACATCACTTTTCCGAAACAGGTCCCTTAAAGTTGCATGAAAAATGTAAAGTATACGTGCCTTAATTCAAGAAAGTTACGACACTAGCCAAACAATTATAAAAAAAAAAATTTTTTTTATATCGTACTTTAGGGGGGAAAGCAAAATTGTGTCCCCTTATAAAAGACCTTACTTAAAAAAGCTGAACCACATTCAACTGATAAACTTCGTAAACTATTTCTTGTTTCATTTTGAAAAAAAAGTTTCATGCAAATTTAAATCTATGGTGAAATATGTTAGTAATATCTTAAAGCTGTTGGCTAATTATGTTGTTGTTGTAATTTGCTATATTTTACGTGACAAAAACTCATTTAGCTTAAAATTTACTTTTTTTTTTTCAATTTTTTTTTGATTATAGTTCCCCATTAAATGATGTTAAATGGCGTTTAGCCAATTTATCGGGTGATATATATTATATAGAGTTATATAAAAATTTAATATTATATATATATAGAGTATATAAGCAAAACGAATAAGCCCCTCTACGCATTACGATTATTTTTCGACTAGTTGTGCTTTGGGCGTTGAAACAAAAGCAAAAGACAGGGGACGCTGCAAACGGCTAGGATTTAAGGTATTTAAATAATTGTTACGAGAATTTTGTTCAAACTTATTTTAACCCCTTTTCATGGACAATTTTTTCACAATATGTTATGCCCGAAAATTCATATGCCAAAATTTTTCGGTTTTTTAACTGAGTAAAAGAGAGATGAGTGATCATAGTTCCAATACCTTATCTTATGTCATCAAAAGTCATCGGCCCTTTTCCCACTACCCGAATTTTATTATGTAAAAAAAAATAATTGTTATTTGTACGTTTATCTTTCCCTCAATCTTGTGGAACACCCCCATGACAGCGTATCCAATTTTTCCCAAAAAATAGAATTTGTTCTCTCGTAAATTTTCTTTGTTCTTGTTTACTTCAGAAAGTTCAAGTATCTTTTTTATTACATTTTTAAACGGTATTTTAAGATAGGAGCTCTCGCAGTGTAGACAGATGCTGGAGCAGTCGCCCTGCCGTAAAGGGACAGGGCCCCATATTTTATACATTTGCAATAAGTTTTAAGACTGCGTCTGGTGCTGGGGGATAGTACCAAAACCCCTTTTGGGTTTTTTTCCCCTTTCACTTCTTAAGGTTTTTCAAAATCTTTAAACTACTCATAATCTGAAATATACTTGCTATCAAAAAAAATAATCTAGGACAATAAAATAATGTTTTTTATGTACTAAGTTTTTTTTTAAAATCCGATTTCTTCTATCCCTAAAAAACATAAAATAAGCAAAAAAAAAAAAATTGCACTGGAAATTTTATTGTTAAAAACCTCCTTTGACTAGGCTAAATCTAAAATACCATATTTGAATTTTGTTTAAACTTTTTAAATAATTTTTGTATCAATCTATTTGACGTATTTATATTTTTCACGTAAAATGGGTCGTATTATACTTTTTTTCTATAAAAAGTTAAAAAGGGTATAATTCGTGTTACATGTAAATCCGGGAATTATATTGAAATGTTTGGAAACTATATAATAATTCATAGATAAATTAATTTGATAATAAGAATTTTAAATTAAAATTAAGTAAGTTTAAAAAGGGAAAATTTCAAAAGGGTTTCTCACATCGTTAGAAGGAAAAAATTAAATAAAAGTTAAAAGTTATTAGCATTAGAGAATTGTAAAGGGAAAAAATGAAGTAATTGTAACTATATACGGAAGTAAACTTACATTAAAAGTGGAAGGAAAGTTATGAGGGTTTTTTCCCAAGGGCATAATTAAGGTAGGAAATTTAATTTTTTATATTTATTTTATTGTTGTACGAAAAATTTTAACGTAAAGAAAGGGTCCCCCACCCCCCCCCCCCCCCACCCCCCCCCCCCCCCACCCCCCCCCCCCCCCACCCCCCCCCCCCCCCACCCCCCCCCCCCCCCACCCCCCCCCCCCCCAACTTAAACAGTATAAAAAGTTTTTTTGTATTCGTATGTTAAGGTAAATTCTAATAAAAACATTCAGTAGGTTCTAAATAAAATTAGAACCCCCAAAACGATTATAATTTTAATTACAACCAAACATGAGTTGTCGTATTAATATTAGCTAATCGCTAATAACTTTATATTTTTAAGATTTTATCATCGACAGCAATATGATGAATTAAAAACATATATTTATTTCAAACCTCCACCATTGATTGACAATTGGAACTGTTTGAAAATTGTACATTTTCTATTATTTTTAGTATAAACTACTCTCTAAATGCACAAAATAGCGGCAAACCCTGTATGATTGCCAGCAGGGAATCGTCTGGTGCTGACTTCAGGTAAGCTGATTTTACCCGGTGTTTCTGCACGGACTGTCACAGGCGTCTATTACACGCTTCGGTAACCTATGCACGGAAGGGTTGGTAGAGCATGTGATGACTGCATTAATTCACATACGAGCATGTGCAGTCTGGAATGCATTTCAATTAATAGGATAATGCAGTTACATCGCACTCACCGGTCCATTTTCGTTGAAACAGGTTGTAAAATGGGATCAACGAACATTTATTTCGATGACACAAGAATGATTCATATGTTGTTTGCTGTTTTAAAAACTGCATACAAACTACAGCCTCAGTTCTTCTAACAAGAATAAATTCGGCATAATTACTAAGTGTAAATCATCACAACACATTTTTGCCAAACAAATCTTATTAATTTATATAACAATAAAGGGGTCGTTAATATGTTCATAAAAAACACTTGCTATAAATATGCTTTTTGGGCATCGAAAGCTGAGTCTTTATGAAACATCCGATAACAAATATATACTATATACACTAGGGTTGTTATAAATGCAACTCAAAAGTTTCATTCCGGGGTGATAATATTTTAGCTTTTTAGTCTGAAGAAATATGTTTACTGGCACTCTTATGGATAAATCTAGATAAATTAAACATTTTAAATTGCAGTATTTTTTTTTATTTTCTGCATCCCCTTAGGAACAAAAAAACTAATATACAATTATATTTAACATTAAATTTGTCAGTATTTTGGTACAGTTCTAAGGAAGTTATATTAATCGTTAAACACCTTTGCAGCCAACTCATACTAGGCCTGGAAACTGGAATGAACATGAGGAAAGCTTTGAACCGTCTTGTTGAGGCAGCGTGTTCCAAGGCTGAAAAAGTCCTATCTAGAAAAAATTGAAGGAAGCTAACAATGAAGGATTTTGAAAAAAGGGGTCTGAAGGACTTCATCAAAAAAATTAATATCCAAGCAAAAACTTCCTACGCGCAGGTAAAACGTTAAAATACGGTACGTTCTAAAATTTGTATTGTCTTCTTGGTTCTTCTCATTTTTCCGTAAATTACGTTCTTCTTGTTTGTGCACTAATATCTCTAAAAACTACTAAGCATTCAAGAACCAAAGTTTTACAGAATATTTACACCGTTATATACTTGTTTCGTACAATGGAATTTTTCACAAACTGAATAAAATTTCATAACTAAAAAAGAAATAAAAACTAAACAAAAATTGTAAATATAATTTTTATAAGTTTAAGTTTAAAATGAAATATGTCATGTAAAAGAACTATATAAAGAATGATATTCAAAACACGACATTAAAACTTTATATTTTTCCAATCTAATGATATATGTAGGTAATCTAACACTATGTTCCTCGTGGAAGTCGGACTACCCTTAAGCTAAATACAATCTCCTAAAACACCAAAGCGGATTAACTGGAAACGGACCAGTGGTTCAGCAGGTTTGGAGTTTGGTCCAAACATTTGTCCACTCGCATCAATTACCCACTCCTATCGTGATACCATCTTTACTGTGCTGCAGCTATCTGTCATTTTAGCTAATCTCCCTTTCGTATCAGTATTATCTTGAGTTTAATATACGATGTGATTTAACCAGAAGTTTTAAAAATAATATTGAATTAAGCACGTATCGTAATCGAATGGTCATAATGCTCAATTACAAACAATATCACTAAATTCAGGCTATTATTCTGCAGTATGTCACACTTTTAACAATTCATTTTTGACATAAAATGAATTTGAAACATGTGTTTATGAGCGCCTATATTCCATCCATCCATCTATCTGAAGATTGTTTTTTATATAACATTTCATAACTAATACACGCTTTTAATTTCAACTTTGTTGCTTTGTAATATTTTTTTGTAACACTTTACCTTACAACTAAATATTAAGTGAATAGTATAATTAAATTAGATATGTAGCTTGTCTAAAATACTTCTACATGAAGCGAGAAACCCAAAAGTAACACCAGAAAATGCCGAACTTTTTTACCTTGTTCATTAAAATCAAATGAAAGGTAACAAATTAACGATATGTTTAGTACCTCGTGATGTTTTTAAATGATAAATTGCATTTCCATAGGATTTATTTTTATTTAAATATTAACAATTAATTTGTCTAAAACAGTTACACAACTATTGGACTGGTAGAGAATCCCAAGTTATTACGATTGCTTTCGTAGTTCCGTAGCCACTCTGTTAACTGAGATATTATTACACAGATAATAATGCCTTCCGTTAGTTTCTCTGTTAACTGAGATATCAATAGACACTTATTACCGCTTTCCGTTAGTTTCCCTGTTAACTTGGATATGAAAAAAATAATTAATAATTGCTTTTCCGTTAATTTATATGTTAAATGGGATATTAATAGACTAGTAATTCCCCATTTCGTTAGTTTCTTTGCTAACTGGCATATTAGTAGACAACCTATTAACGCTTTCCGTTAGTTTCTCTCTTAACTAGGATATTTACAGACACTTATTAACGATTTCCGTTGGTTTCTTTTTTTAACTAGGATATCTATAGACACTTCATTACTCCTTCCGTTAGTTTTTGTGCTGACTGGGATATTAATAGACACCTATTAACGCTTTCCGTTATTTTCTTTATTAAATGGGATACTAATAGACACTTAACTCCTTCCGTTAACTTCTCTGTAATTAGTAATATTAATAGACTTATAAATACCTTTAAAGAATCGGTCAATCTAAGATAACACTTTGAGAAAGCACAATGGATCAACGAACATTTATTTCGATGTCACAAGAATGATTCATAGGTTTCGTTAAAACTTATTATAACTGGCTGAGACCACTCTATGAAGAAAGTTATATATTTTTTTAAATTATTTCGTCCTTATATGAGCGCAAACTCCTTTATGTATCAATTAAGCAACTCCTTATTAGGCAGATTTTAATTCATTACTTTGACGACCAATAAACACAAGTTTCTTATTATGGTTAACACACAACACACCGTTACTGTAATCTTTGATAGCGTACGTGTTATATTTTAACAGTACTATAGCTATCCTTATGGTTGATTTGTATACCATTCTGATTTTACTTTCGAGAATATAAGAAAATAAAACAAAGATGGGATGCAATGCTGAACAAAGGTAGCGCTTATTACGGATGCTCCCTAATGAGTTAGAGTTAATTAGCTGTCAGAGAAATAAGTGATTACAATCCTCTGTAGATACAGTCTTTGATAATATTGCAAATCGTTCCTAAAGTTAATCATAATAGGGCTTCACTGGGAAGAAAATTTGCTACATCAATATCGACAGCTTTACTTCAAACGAAGTGTACGAGATCTTTCATTTTATTCACTACATATAATTTTTAAATGCTAAAGACTAATGTTTAAATTTAAAAGTTTTTAGTTTTTAAAAAGGTCCAGGCGCGTTGTTCAATTTTCTTTCATTTATTGCTTGTATGAAGAATAACACGGTAAAGCCAAGCTGGGAAAGAGGATATGTCCTTCACTTTACATGGAAAAAATAGTTTAGTTGAAAGGCGAAGTTAGAACTATGAGGTCCTCTTTATCACTTTACGTTGAAAAATGAGGTTAAATTACGGTATGGAACTAAAAACCGACGTGGAGACGTCTGAGGTGTCTGTCAGGTCTCAGTATGAATGAAACCCATACATTCAAATTCAGGAAGTTTTAGATAGTGCAGGATATGTTGGGGATCATATTAAACCCTTATAACTGGCACTTAAAAGTATATATTTGAAGGACCATTGATGAACTATAAGATCTAATTTGAAACAGGTAGAAATGAATAAGTTTTGTAAGAATTGTAAACGTCATTAATCTATTATCTTGAGGTCTACATGATTCTCACAATCTTGAAAACTATTGGAGATACAAAAATAAATACAAAAAAACCTTTAGATAGCGACCTTACAAATTTACAGCAACATTGCAGAAGTAATGCTAAGCACTGTAATAGCTGACTGAATGACGGTAAGGAACTAAACAGCTGACACGGAGACGTGTAAGGTGTCTGTACAGTCTCAGTATGCATGAAAACCAATACATTCAAATAAAGGAAAGTTTTAGATAGTACATAATAATTTTGAGATCCTATTTAACCATACAACTGGCATTTGAAGGACCATTATTAAAATATTCCATCTATTTTAAAACAGCCAATAAACAGTCATTCCGAATCAGTTGGATAACTTTTGTAACAATTGAAATGTGATTAAATCCTATTCTCAGGAGATCTACATGTACTCACAATCTTGAAAACTCTTCGAGATATTATAAAAGTAAAAAAAAATACATTTAGATAGCAACCTTACCAACTTACAGCAGCATTGCTAAAATAATGCTTTAACTCATATAATAGCCGTAAATTATAGCCGATTCAAATTAAGCATGGTACTTGTACAGTGAATTGCTTGCATTATTTCTCTAGCTAGTTTCAAACAATAAAAGATTTCATTTCAAGATTGTAGGCATTAACATTGTTACACAATGTTTAAACTGAAGTATTTCACAACACAAATCTGAATTAACACATTGTATAAAATGTTTCAAGGAATTTTCAACAAGATTTATGATTACCCATAATTTTATGGGACGTGACAAGCGCTTCAATTATTTCATGCTGGTATTGCACTGCGTAAATACTTCCAGCTGTCACGGGTGAGCGCGAAGCGATGCGACGCCAGCTGGGGTCCGATATTAACGCAACCACTTGGACACCTACAGCACACCAATACATGTACCTGACACCCGCTTGAGTGCATACATATTGACCTATTTACGCCCAACAATATTTCACATCTGTTGAAGAAACCCTATTTTTTCTTGTGAAACATGGAGTAATGTACTTCATGAAAGTAAATCGGTGAGAATATTAATCTTTACATCCAGTCTAACCACTGAAAATAGTTTAAATTTATGTAAAATATATGTATCAATTAAACTGTATTGTTGCAATGATAAACGTTCTTATTTTATTAGATGGTCTATGCAATTTTCTGTTATCATAATTTTTATCTAGAATCGCCTGTTATTAATTTTTATTAGTATATATTAGGGGTAATAATATAAATTTAATTTTAAGTTAAAATGATGTTTGAAAAATCTCATAAAATAATCTAGCCATTTTGCCATGCCTAAATCAAAGTATGTCCACGACAGTGATAAAAAAACAAAAAAATACTTGTAGTTACTTGGTAAATATCTATATTCTGTTTTTATCAACACAGTTACTATCAAGTCTATATAAAGTTTTTAGTTTTTTTTTACTTCAGTACGAGATTCCATTACGAGTTGAATGCTGTCATGCTAAAGTGTTATTCGAATTATAGTTTTGTGTTAAATATGTTAATATCTTGTCTTTTAAGTGCTAACCTATTAGACTTCGTACTTTACTGACTAACCCTTATTTACCTATTAAATTCCCTGCTAAATGACCAGAATGGATATGAGAATATCGAATCTAAAACAGAATAATCTCCCTAAGTTTAAAAAAAATTATTATCTCTACAGTACATTATAAAATTTGTACAGTGTACCTAGAAAACATTTTCTGAGGTAATCAATGCTGATAAGCACTAGAATTATCTGAAGTGACTCACGTCATTAAATAATGATGCTTATGTAATGTGTCGTGTTAAACAAAAATAAGTTGTCAAAACCTTTATTGTTTGGTTTAATATAGCCCCTACTTTAACCTTGCAGTTCGGCTCCACCACAACTAGAACCGCCAATGACAGATTTATTTGTTGTGAAAGTTTATTGAAAAGTTGCATTTCTTGTGTTCTTACACAATACAAACTATTCATAGATGCCCACACCTATGTCGATGCACATCAAAGGAGTATAAATAATATCTTATAAAATGTTATTAGTTGATTATAATTTGATATATCTCCTTTGCATGCTTTTTATACTAAAAATAATGTAGTCCCTCTCACCAAAACCCAACATTAAAATTGGTTTAAGCCTTCCTATCATAGTTGCATTATGTGTACTTTGAGCTTCTTCGTCACCGACTTTCTTTGATCTCTTCAGACGAATATGACTCCAGATTCCCGGAGTCAAGTCTGAGGCAGCATCAGTTAGCTGATGCTTCAATGAAAAGGAAGGTGAAACTGGAGCTAAACTCAACGTTCAAATCGAAATTAACCTTTCATACAATAACTACGCTATGTATGGAAAACTTGGTTCCTCCACCTTGCTTAGATATTGTGTCAGAACACTCGTAGTACACTCAATTGTGCACCGTTATGATACAATGAGGCTGCAACTTCACCTATTTATATGTGTCTCTGGTGTAGAAACCATGTAAAGGTTCGTTTTGAACTTCGTCGCCGACTCTTTGGATCTCGTCACATACCAGACACTGCAATACAAAGAACGTGAGCTGGAGCTAAACTTCGTATTTAAACAGAGTAATAACTTTAAAATAACTGTGAATGGTAACTGACTTATTTTTTATATTTTAAATACGATTAGGATGAACTGTTCCTAGTATAATTACAAAACATAAATCCGTATTCCCTTATTGTTACTGCATTATATAATAAGTATAATTACGATTCTTAAATGTAAAAACAACTGATAATGATAATAGAACAAAATTATGAATAATAGAAACAATTCTACACAACCCAAACTCTCAGGTCTAACTCACGGACTTCAATGATGCCATTTTCCTCACACATCTTTCTATACATTTCGTATATTTATCCGGTGATATTTTTGTTTGATACCAATATATTTCATAAAATATAACTTTAGAATTGCTACTAGTATGAATTTAGTTTCTTGTTGTATATTATATCTACCTTTAAGGATTCAATTTCAAATTCAAGAGCTGCAACTGAAGATTTTTTAAGCTCAGAATAATCATTACACTACAAATAAACTACACTAAAAGATGTTTCCCCAATAAACCTCCGCAGATTTTGCTTTTATAACATTAGCATGATATTCTAAAATTATTTATTTTAAGTACTTATTTTCGCGTCTAATAGTCCATAAGTAAAAGGTCAAGAATTTGATTTTTTAGTAAAATGTCCATGAACTAATTCCAATCTTGTATAGCAAGAACAACCGTACATCAAACTTGCGTTAAAGTTCTTGCTGTAGACAACATCGAGTGATGCCTAGAACGATTTTGCCTGAGCAATCTTCAATGAATATTGTCACTTACAAGGCCCGTATAAATATATATTCTATAGTCTACTCAGTATTAACGTGCGTGGGACACTTTACCAATGGAGTGATTAATGAATAGAGTAAGCTTAGTTTTGGACATGTCTAGCATCACATGTGTCAACTGAACATGAAAATACCATTGCATGTGGTTTCAACTCGTACATCGGTTTTCAGTTAGAAACAATTTCTCAATGCTTTGGATATTAATAACAATTGAGATCAATAACACAAATTTTAACAAATACCTGTTTATACATTTATATATATCTTCTGTAAATAAATATTGACAAGATTATATGTTAGAAAATTCTACGTCCTATAATGAACATATAAACACTTTATTATAACCAGGTAACATAGGACTCTTATTTTTATTATACACATTATTCATCAATTTGGATAGTATTGACAAAGGACACAACTGTCCGATTTGTCTGTCCTGTATGCAGGGGATTATTGCTGAACGGGTTGATCTGGAGAGTTGAAGTTTTGTGTGGAACTCTTAAACTCCTACCTGTACATCAACATTGAAAATGGTAATCATCAGTTTATGAGGAGTCCCGAGCTCTGTTTGTAAAAAGTGTGTTCAAATTTACATTTGTCTTACAGGTAACTTTGGATATTCTCATAGGTGACCAATGAGAAAAAACAGAAGAAATAAACTGCAGCGAGATAGTCTGATGACATTTGAGGCGGTGTTTGCCACACCGCTACTGACCATCAACTTTTCCTATTATTTTAAATTTGATCAGTATTTTCCATACACATAAAACTGGCAACAGTTTTGGCACGGGGCTGTAGAAGTTTGTTATATCGGACTATTTACAGTAACATTGAAACCATAGGATTAAATTATTTTGTTGGATTAGTTGGTGTTATAAAAAAGATTTTAGTTTCTTTTAATTGAATAGCTTGTAGAATTGAAATTTGGTTTGAAACTCCAAGACATATACATTTATATTAACATTTAGAAAAGGTAAACACTTCGGTCCATTTGGAGTCGTTTCTTCGGGCCAGAAATTGTATCCTTTGTGGGAAAACGCGAGTCCTCCTACTCCGACCAGTGTCTTTTGATTAATTACATGCTGTATGTTTCAATGAATATTTATGTTTATTTTAAACCCAAATAAATATTATGTTTAAATGAATATGCTAAGTGTGATTCACACAGCCGTACTTAAATTTTTGAATAATAATAATCAACCATTTGATAATCTAATTCGGATTAAAGCCTGTTAAAACTATTGAGTGAAATGATCTCCATTAAAAGAAGCCACAAATATTTTATATTACTATAATGAAGAATAAAACCTACATTTATTTATATTTAAATATTTTACTTAATAAATGGAAATGCAGTTATTAGCGTACTCTCTCCAATAAAATAATAAACAGATCTACTGTTAAGCTATATTTGCTGTCTACTGTGATACACTATATGTTTTCATAAGTCAAAGTGAAATAAAAATTATCTTATATTATTGACTCTCAGTTTATCGGAAGTAGTTCAAATATATTCATTAAATATATTGGAAGTTTCTAAAGAATCATCCCTAAATATATTATTCACTTCCAGTACTATAACATTATAGTATTGTTTCTTTTGTGAAATAAATTAATTTAGTAGATCCAACATTTTTAGGGAAATTTTCCCTACTAATTTAAAACAGATTTTCATAATAACTGCTATAAGTTTCTTTGTTACCTGCAAGGTATATTTTATAATATTTTTCACCCCCCAAGCATGTGCACTTTTTTGTAAAAATGTAGTACATTTTTTAATACGAATAACGTTTATTCGTGCAATCACTTATCCATAATGTTTAATTTTTGTATACTGTTTAAAATTCTGTTCTAAACTTATCTATACTGAACAGAATTATCCCTTTTGTAAGATCAATAATCTTGTAGAAAGCGCAACAGTCATTTCGGTTTTACCTCATCAACCTAGTCCATCGTATCGAACAAGCTGATTAAACAGTCAAAATTAACTCGACAAGTTATACGTGCTGCAGCAATGTTTGCGGTTAACATTTCTACAAATAAATTGTTAAATAAACGTTAAAACCAACTTGTTAATTACATAAATAACTAGTAGTAAGGAATGCGCGTGTTCCAAAAATAGGTATTCTAGATATTCTAACAACTTCTAAGCGGAGCTAATCTTTTGACTTTATTAATTTCTCTAAAATCCACTTTTGACGTTTAATACATTGGTCGATATCTTAAACCACCTATATTTGGATGATTGTTATTTTGTTTTAGTTTGTAGTAAATCTTTTAATTCTATATGTTTTAATATTTAAATCTTGTATATGTATTCACTGAAATAATTTTCACGTTTTTTTCTGTTCCCTAGATGAACCTCTGTCAGGTATTTACGAAACTCAATCATTTTTCTCGACAGATATCATAAAAAATATTAGATAAGCCATATTATTTTTGTATATTCCTTATACTGGAGTGTCAAGAGACTACTTCGTTGAGTTCAATATACCACCCCGCCTCCAGCTACCACAGACATATTTTATCTTCGCGCTGTGTTACCAACAATCTTTATACTCGGCATATACACAGAATAGTACGCTTGAGTATATTACCTTGTTCAAAATTTGTAATCAGTTTGAATTATTCCGTCAGTAAACTTATTACATAATCAACAAAAAAAGTTATATTTAAGGAGATCCACTTAGAAGCCTTATTCCACCCAACGCTATAGGCTGTGTGAGGATCTTATGAAATTGAATAAAGAAAAAGACTCGGTACAGTACAAGGTCAATGGTAATAAAAAATGTACTATGGTCACGGACAGGGTTTAAACCTCCGCTATCTCTGTCAGATCCAAAATCCAACGGCCATCGGCACTCATAAGAATAATAATAATAAGTTATAAACAGCAGACAATAAAACTTGTCTCCGTTGCCAATCTTTCAGTTGCAGGCTTTCGCCATCTCATACTGTAGACTGCTATCCGGAAATTTGATAAATCAAAAATCAATACAAATCTCTCTTAATTGAAACCTGCCATTTGTAAACGCCCAAGGGTAAACACTAGAGTAGGATTTTAATATCAGTCGTAAATATTTTCTGGTATACTAACATAGAATCTAGAGATGTAACCGGTATCCGAGCAGGTTAAAGTAATATCTGTAAAGATGAACCTGTGGGTAGCGGTTGTGTTCAACCTTGCATACATTTCCTATGCAAGTTATTCCTCTCATATTGCCCCAAGCAGACGTCATCTGTACTCAGTCAGCTGCTCTTACGTTGAATACTAACATGAAAATATACCTTTTTCATTCATTCCCAATTTACTGTTTCATCCTGGAACGCCATTGCCATGTTGTTGCGAAAATATTTAACTATATATTTATTATGGTACGTTTGCATACTTAAATACATTATAGTTTAGCTTTATTTTTTTAATTCAATTTTTTCTAAAAATCTGTTTCATAAGGGAAATTCAAGAAGATTATATGGAAACTTGAAAGAAATCACGTTGTACTCAATCAAATAAAACAAAAGTAATTACATTAAAGAAAGACCCTTTATAATTACTAGCATGCTCCCTGATTGTTGACGTCTTGTCCTTAGAGCAGAATAATTTGCATAATATATGTTATTTAATAAGATACTTGTTAGCACGATGATTTAAAATAATATACAGGTATATATATACAGGGTGACCATTAAGTCTTAGCACGACTTTATAACTTTAACTTTTAAACGACAAGAGATATCATAACCAAATTTGGTATACCGTTACTGAAAATTGTAAGCTACTTTTCTGTGTACATGGTGGTCAGATTTCACCTTTGGGGGACGGCCCGTCAGGGGGTTATAACAAAATCTTTAATGACAGCCTATGTTGAGTTGTACATTATTTTAAATGTCTACTTGAACTGAAAACAATGCCGCAACCCGGACTTCAAAAGGTTGATCCAGTCGGAAGAAATCGCTGTTCAAAGTTTAAAAAATGTTTAACACCATTATTAAATTAGAAATTAACATACATAAATATTACATATTAAATAAGAAAAACCTGCTGCATTAAGAAGTAAAATGAAAAGTGAAAGCAGTGCCTCTAGGTCAGGGTCTCCCATCCACTGGACTTCCCCATAATGGCTGTTATCTGTCTATCAGTTCACTTATCAGTTCCACTCTAGCTACAGTACTTTTTGCAGCCATATCCTGTTACTGTAAGTTATAAGTTTTTTAAGAGATGTCGCTTAGTGAGCGTGAAAGAATTACACTCTTAATGATGCGCGGCTGAGGTGATAATGTAAGACCGTTTGCAGATGTAACACATTTATTCAATGCTACTTTTCCTGATAGAGCTCCTATTTCTAAATCCACAGCACAGTACACAGTTGCTCGCTTTTTAGATACTGGTAGTGTTAAGGATCGAGCCAGATCTGGACGACCATGTACTGTGACAGACTAAGACGGCTCATTAGACATTCTTCAGTCTTTCATTGAAAATCCAAAACGAATCAGTTAGATCAGCAGCACAATCTCATGGAATAGGTCGCGAATCGGTTCGCAAATTATTAAAGAAGTCTGGTTTCAAAGCATACCGTGTTACCCTGTTGCAGGAACTAAGCGAAGATGATTTTGATCGCCGGATGGAAATTCAGTGAAATTATGATGAATAAAATTGACCAAAACGAAATACTTTTAGACGGTATTGTATTCTCAGATGAGTCAACCTTTATGTTGAATGGCCATGTAAACAGGCATAACTGCCGGTATTGGGATAATTTTAATCCACACTGGATGAGTGAGTGTCACATACAACATCCCCAAAAATTAAACGTATGGGCAGGTATCGTACATAATTCAATTATAGGACCATTTTTCATCGATGGAAATTTAAATGTCAACAAGTATCATGATACGCTCCAAAATTAGATTGTTCCCTGCTTTACAAGCTACTCTGGGCGCTGAATTCCAAACATCTTTTTCCAACAAGACGGAGCACCGCCATAATATGGTGTTCAGGTAAGGCAATACTTAGATGCAGTATTCCCACACCGGTGGATTGGAAGACGTGGTGCGATTGAGTGGCCGGCTCGTTCCCCTGACCTAACTCCGCTTGACTACTTCCTATGGGGCTACATCAAGGACAAAGTGTATCGAACTCAACCTACAGATCTGAACGAACTCAGACATAGGATATCACATGAAGCTCCATCTATTCCACGAGAATACATACAAAATGCAGTAGCCAGCTTTTATAACCGGTTAGCACATTACCAGACGACCGATGGTGAATATTTTAAACACCTACTTTGAAAGACTCACTAAGTATTCCCTTAACTTCTAACAGCTACAGTATTAGTTATTTCTTATGTAATAATGGTGTTTGTTAAACATATTTTAATCTTTGAACAGCGGTTTCTTCCGATTGGATCAACCTTTTGAAGTCCGGTTTGCGGCATTGTTTTCAGTTCAATTAGACATTTAAAATGATGTGCAACTCAACATAGGCTGTCATTAAAGATTTTGTTATAACCCCCGACGGGCCGTCCCTCAAAGGTGAAATCTGACCACCATGTACACAGAAAATTAGCTTACAATTTCCAGTAACGGTATACCAAATTTGGTTGCGATATCTCTTGTCGTTTAAAAGTTATAAAGTCGTCCTAAAACTTAATGCTCACCCTGTATATATATATATATATATATATATATATATATATGTATATATGTGTATATATATATATATATATATATATATATATATATATATATATATATATATATATATAAAATATTCAGAAACAATAGTGGCCGTAAATCATGTTTTTCCGAGTCTGTTCTTAATACCAGAAGGACTAAATTTTGACTACAAATCTAGTAAAAAATACATAAAATTTACAGAGTACTGGCATGTTTAACGAATATAAACCAGACCTAGAAGACATTAAATGCCGTTGACAACTTTCCGTAGTTCCCAGCCTCCCCAATATTAAAACTATGGGCACATATACGTTAAACTACCATAAGAAAACCCGATGACGTATTACGACCATAATGTTTGTTTGGTACTAAAATATGAATGAGTAAATGTTTAGATTGCATGCAGTCACTTGCCATTTTACATATGTCCACATAATATGTAACTATGTCCTTCCGTATAACTTCCCAGTATCGGTACACTTTACCAATAACAGTTATGGGATGGGTGAAGTGTTGTGGAGAGACCTGGGTGCTACGTGTTTACTCTACGTAGAGATCATTATATCAGATGTCAACCCATATTTACACTTCTCTTAGAAATAACCTTTTTACTATTCCGTTTGCCACGGATGAGAGATTATTTTCAATATTTGTAAAACGTGGTTTCAGTTTATAGATTTTCATGACTGGAGGTTATGGTGCAGGAACTGTTTGGCCGCTATGGAGTATATTTTAAAAACCTTATACATATAAAGTATATATGTTTATTTGTAGATACAGTATTTCATTCATTTTACTTACTAAAGGTTTTGTAACTAGTAAGGGATTTTATTTTATTTTGTTCAATGTCATGCAATATATAACATTCTTATTTAAACATTAAATGAAGATTCTATGACATATAATTTTTATTTAATTTAAAACTGTTTGACTGTAAATTTTCTTTACGTTTTTCGGGAAGCAATAAATATAAAATCGTATAACCTCATAACTGTATATTTATAAACTGTTTTCTTGTTGATTTGATAGGAAATAGTGGACCATATTAGAGAGATGTTCCATAGGAAAGAGTATTCAGTCTTTAACTGCACCAGATTTATGAATGTATCGACAGCTTGACCACACAATATTCAGTGTGTCTCCCGGCTGGAAAAATTCCAGATCTGCTCACCTGGAAATGTTGTAACGTTCCCACAAACTCCAATCAAGTTTGTTCTGATTAGTGAAGTATATCTGGATTTTTCTCTTAATAAATTGGTTTCTTTATTTGTGAGCTACTTAAAAGTGCATTTACATTATGTATTTACATGAATATAAGCAAATATAACTACATTAGTCAATTAACGCATATGGATTATTAACATGCATTATTCATTATAATGCCCTATACATGTATTTTTATGGAATCAAGTAACCTTGAGTAACTTTCCTTTTACAGACATTTAAATTATACATGATTTTCAAGGGTGTTATAAATTACAAATTTAAATGATTAATAATTTCGTCCTAACATTTGATCCATTGTACATGTATTTTTGCGTTTGAGATTTTCGTTATAATGTGCGTATGAAAGCAAAAAAAGTAATATTATTTTTTTTATATCAGCATCAATGTAAATGAACTATGGAATCACTTTTTCTAATGATCATGTCTTTGATGAAACTAAATAAAAACCTCGTAATTAAAACCTATTAATATTAGTAGTTTAACAATTGAAAACATTCGTTCGTTGCAACTGCTGTATATTTCAATGAGTATATATCTCTTACAAATAAAAATTTTAACAGATTGTATTATTAATAGTACCAAAAGATATTGGGAAAAGAGATAAACGGATAAAACCTAGAGATATTCTATTTGACATCTTAATAAATGTTCCATTCTTTGGGCTTTGAGGAGCAATAGCTACTAAAGATAACCTCAGCCTTATCTAAGCCTGACAAGTTTGTGGCTGACCCATATTCAATTCCCTCTCGTAAATTCTTGAATTTGTACACTTCTCTCACATGCTGTTCAGGCTTAGAGTTTAAATAGAATGTTTTCATATTGACATTTTAAACCCTATATAATTTTTCAATTTCAATCTAGAATAAATAAATGCACAAAGGTTTTTACGAAATTACACATACATTGCAAAATTAAATCAAATTCCAATAGCAATATATTGTTAATATTTTAACGAGCTACTGCAGACGCCAGGATGATTTGTGTATTGTTTTGAGTATGTATTTCGTACATTTTTATTTGTGTTTTGAATGTACGTGAACACTGTACATATCGCAGTTTAACCTATTTTCGAAAAATGAATCATAAACCTTATTACCTCTCAGAAAAATTCCTGATAACTTCATTAACTAACCAACACTATTTTAGGGCAATGTCAATTATAAATAAATAAATGTTTATGGCATACTTTTATTTATCCAAATTTCACCCATAATTTGTTAAATAAATAAAAACTATTTAAGTTTAAGCCATGTATAAAGTGGTTCTAAGGAAAACTATTTTTTAAGTAATAAATATTGAGTTTAATTGCTGGCAAACAGTGTTGCTATATATCGTGCGTGAAATTACTTGTCTATCGTGGGAATTGTTAGGAGCGTTGCAATGCCTGATATACAAGTTTTTGATGAAGTTCGAGATCAAAGATATAGCTGGAGATGTTAACTTGAAGTAAGCCAATTCAAAGTGACATTTATCAGATATCTCTCTGCGGTATCGAGTCATAGTTATCTCGTTCCTTATGCAACCTTCCTTCTCTTCATATTATACACTTTAGCGCTTGAAAGTGTCCCTTCCCTTGATGAAATATTCCTTCTCCTTAATCCAAAAACTATTTATATTGTAAGCAATTAGTTTTAGTAATATCAAAAATATATTCTTTGACTTTACACATTGTTATAACTAGAAAGATAGAAAACTAGAGATTTGAATATAGTCATATAGTTTGTATACTACCTTGGATATGCAATCATTTATACTCAATGGCTCCTAAGTATTTTTAAATATCGTCGTAATATCTCACACTAATTAGATTTTAAGTCCTCAAAAATATTTAATATAATTTGAACCATGTTTGCTGTAATTTACGTTTTTCTTAAAAACTCAACCTGAAGATTTACTGTAAGATAGCCGATGTATATACAGAATATTTAATTTGGCAAGTTTATAATAATTGTAAAAAAACCATCATTCTTAACTGTTCATTTAGACAGCTAAAGTTAGGGTAGTGAATGATATTTACTATGTGTTGTGCACAATTATTGTAGCTCAAAGGAAAGAAATAAAAAACATGAAACACAATTTGCTTTAAGAAGTAGGATAAACCTGGATGAACGATCTCTCGTTCCCTCACATTTTGTTAGGAAAAAGGTAAAGAGGACAATGTTATTCTGGCAGTATTCTAAATTTCCAACCTATTAGGTGCTCAATCTATCACATGAGATATACTTGTTATAATATTTCACTCAGAAAATAAGATATTGAAATGTTTCAAACACCAACGTTTCATTCTTGATGGTCAGCAATTTTACTTATATTTACTAAGAGATTGGTTTCAACTTAACTTTTGTTTACACATTAAACTATTGAAAAAAGTTAAATAATTTCAAAACTTATTCTAATTATTAACAATAGTTTTTTTATATTTTTACTGCTATTTATATACATGCAGGTACATTAAATCGAATGACGCTTCCCAGTGTTTTTAACCTCTTGTAGACGTATTGCAAAGTTTGAAATAACATTTTTCTTACTTCAATGTAGGTTACAAAGGTTTCATTCTTGGAAGAGTCAGAGGTGCACTCAATTTAAATACACTTGCTCGATACACGTACTTAAGTAATAAGTAATACTAGTAAACTATTGTAATTACCAATCACGGATGAAAATTTCTTATGAAAGATAAAGAGGCTGATGCTGTACAATGGAAAGCTCCAAGTATGATGGCATGGGTCATTATCATTATGGTACTTAATAGAAACAGATAATAATATTGAACAGTATACCAAGATGTATTGATATTTAAAAATTATTACACTATAAACTGGTTGATTAATGTTACTAAACTAATGATATTTAAATAAATTATAATATTTTTTATAATTTATATAAGATACAGGTTGAAATTTAATTTTTATCCCTAATTAATGTTTTAAATTATGTACTAAACTATGTATATTTTGCTCCACAAACAATAGAGGGTATAAGTTATAATATTAAGTTTCCAGTTTTGCTTATTGAAACTCGAAGTACATTTTGTTGGATATAATTTAATAAAATATAAACTAGACATCCGTAAAACACATTTTCTACGACATTCAACAAAATTGAGATAACGTTTAAAATTATTTTACCAATAACTAGGTGACCTACTTCAAACATACTATAGCAAAACATTTATCAACTGTCCAAAGAAAGCGTATTGTATTTCATTTGATTTAATTAGACACAACGCTATGGAGTCTTTGAATGAACACCTTCCAGCTCAGGGAACGTAATCTTATAAATAAAAATTATTCGCTATATATATTGGTTCGCGTTAATGTAGAGAACGGCTCAACTAATTTCGCTACTTCATTTTCCAATATACTTCTTAGGAGCAGATTTTGATGAAAGATTTTTTCAGAATATTTAAGAATTTGTGAAAAATTTAAAGTTTCAGCTGAAGTTCACTAAAGAGGCAGAAACATCATTTAACATTTAAATTTGATAAATTATTAAACCTGCGCTTAAAATTGTATGTTATAAACATTTCAAAGACGAAGTTATTCTCTAATGTCTACCTTAGAATGCACAGTGACAAGTCAATCATCTACTACATTGAAAATACAATTCAATCGCTCTTAAAACCCAACTTATTGAACAAAGGTGTGAATTTTCTCAATTAAGGTACTCGAAACTGGTTGGCACCCTTTAGTTTGAAATTGTTGCTTGTAGATTATGGAAAAACAGAGAAAGCGATGGCACACTTCCTTATAGCGGAGGCATAACCAAGAGACGGGAGTAAATGTTCGTTGTCTAAAGTAGTCTTTTTAAGGTAAATTATGCACATATTTCCTTGATCGGTGTAAAATATGAAAATCAAATATACCACTAAAAAATATCGTGGGCCAAAAATATATGCTTTTAACCTAAGTTAGATTTTTAAACATTTACTCGTATTTATTTTCTTGGACAGTTCGAAAACCGTATAATCTGCTGCAGAACCGTAAGTAAATTAGACTGGGGGTGAATTTACACTGTCATAGCTGACAATTTGTCGTACATAAGTATATCTATTTCCCTGGTTGGGACAAAATGTCAAACTCTAAATATAACCCATGAGTTTTTGACCCAAATAGGTCTTAAAAACCAAAATATGTGTATAATTTCTTTATCAAGGCAAGAAAGTGAACTCAACTGTTGAACCATAGTTAAATTAAACCGGAAGTGAACTTGAACGGCCAGAACTTTTAAATTTTGACCTCAGTAACTTTTTAGTCATAAGATATATTTTCTTCTTGGGGTCAAAAAGGTAAACTCTAACAATGGGAATTTGAATAAATGAGATCGGAGGTAGGTTCAAAGTATTGGTTGTAGACGCTTTTTGACTCGAGTAGTTATTGAAAACCAAAATATTTATATATTTTCTTGAACGAGGCAACATTACTGTGGAACCGTAAATAAATTACATCGGAAGTGAATTTAAATGGCCCGAACTAGATATTTAGACCGCAGTATCTCTTAAGTAGTACTAAGTTATTTATTTTCGTCATCGAAACAGAAAGGTAAACTGACAGGAAGAAAAATATAAAAGACTAGAGTAAACGTTTTTTCGTTCTAAGTTGGCTTTTATTGATATATATTTTCTTCATGAGGACACCAATTTAGAAAGTTCCTTCAAGATACAGGATTAGTTACGGGTTCACACACTGTACTAATCTTAAAGACCCCTTGAATTGCTTGAGTGATTATATTTTGTCTTATTTATTTATTAAAACTGTACATTTATACGACAGTTCAATACATGTCTCCTATAAGATACGATATACTATCGGTTTACCTACAATGTACTGTAGAGTGTCACATAGTATTTGATAAGCCTTATTGTGTTGTATATAACCATTATGCCAGAGTATCAAGAGGCTAGTTACCCGTGTACAGTATACCACCCCGACTACGTCAAAATGTTATCTTTGTGTTGTGTTGTTGTGTTGTACAAAACCATTATGCCAGAGTATCAAGAGGATAGTTACCCGTGTACAGTATACCACCCCGACTACGTCAAGATGTTATCTTTGTGTTGTGTTGTTGTGTTGTACAAAACCATTATGCCAGAGTATCAAGAGGCTAGTTACCCGTGTACAGTATACCACCCCGACTACGTCAAGATGTTATCTTTGTATTGTGTTGTTGTGTTGTACATAACCATTATGCCATAGTATCAAGAGGCTAGTTACCCGTGTACAGTATACCACCCCGATTACGTCAAGATGTTATCTTTGTGTTGTGTTGAACATATTCTTTATACTGGGCATATGAACACTATTGGATGTTTGCATATGATAATCCCGTTTAAAACTTTACAATTAATGTTTTATGATTCCATCAAAGAAATTTGAAATGTAATAAACCATGAAGATGGTGTTAAGGAAATCGTATTGTAAGCCATATTACGCCCGTCCACATGTGCCATTGGCCTGTGCGAGCGCCTTATAACTCAGAATAAGGAAGAGAGTCGATACATAGTACTGATAAAATGTGCAACGGTCACAGACAGCATTTGAACCAGCGATATCTCATATCCAAAGCCAACGTCTTAGACTATTCGCCATCGGTACTCCTAAAATAGCAGCAAATGAAAATGATCTTTGCTTCATATTATTCAGTTGAGGGCTTTCATCTATCTTATACTTCGAATTTAAAAAGTTTCTTTCTTAGCATTTTAATTAATACCTTCTATTTCTGAAATTGCTCAAGGTAAACAATAGCGTAAAGTCGGAATTAAAATTGAAAAACGTAAATATTGTTCTAGTTTACTTACATGGAACCAAGATAAGTTACAGTTAACAGAGCAGGTTGAGGTTAACGTTAAATCAGTAAAGAGGAATCTGCGGAAATCGTTGATGTGCAAGCTTGCGAATGTTTCCTATGCAAGCGATTGCTCTCATATTGTCCCAAGCTGACGTCTTCTGTACTCAGACAGCTGCTGGAATTTACATGGTTGAGTACTAACATGAAATATACAAGTCACTTGTTGCTCAATTTACTGTTTCATTCTGGAACACCATTTACGTATAAGTTATTTATGGCAATATTTAATTATTGATGTAAAGTATGTGATATTTTAGTTACTCTTTTATTTATTTATCAAAGTTTTACGAATATGGATATTAAGATGGCCAATATAAATTATACAAATAGTATCAATAAGTAACAGTACAATAACCATTTTGCAAGCATGCCAACCAAAATGTGCAACAATATGCCAAATCAATATGCTAACTTAATAAACTAAAAGAATGATTCAATAAATATTGGTAAAACGGGGAAAATCACGTAAATAATAATAATAACTGTATTAACAATAATAGCAATAGCTAACATAACAGTAACCATGAAACAACTTCAACGTACATAAACATAAAGCAATAACTAAGCTCGTGATAGTAAATAACATTTAGACAACATAAGGTAATCGAATCAAATAAAAAAAACAAAATATAGAAGATAAGGTATACAACACTGTAAGGAATAATGTAGCAACATAGAAAGTAAGTTGATCAGACTCGGATGCAAACGAGAGGGCTTGCCTCCTGAAAATCTGCAGGGACAGCCCAAAGTTGAGAGGCATTTCCCAAACGCATAAGTTATTGATTATTTTTTAAGACCATTCGTTTGATAAAACTTACTTTAAAACCACTCAATTAAAACTTACAAATTAACATGAAATTACAAGTTACATAGCAATATGGAACCCGGAAATTAATAATACTTAAACTCGAATTTAATACAGTAGATATAACCTACTTGAAGGATCAGCACTCCGAATAAATAGTGAAATATAAAATCAGGTCATCTCTAAAATTCAAGTTTTAGCTAGAATAAAACCTTAATTTGTCCTAAGAACTATAAAATATTCTACTCACTAGAATTATCAGCCTGACGCGTTTGATTTCATGCTTCATTACCTTCTAAAATAATTACTTAAAAAAATAATTAGTTGAAATAAAGTTGAAGTTACAGTTGAAATAATATTATATTACATTTGAAAATATTGCATCAAGCAAATGCTAATGCAATAAACAGTCCAAGACGTATTTTTTGTTATATGTAATCCTGTAACTTCAGAATTTAGATAGAAGTTTTAATATAATTTATTGATTTAATTTAAACCAAGTAACGCCTTATCAGTAATTGTTTATAGTTATAGGTTCAAAAATAACATACTAACTATTATTGATTGATTTATTGACTCCATAATTAATTAAAACTATGTAGAATGTAGTAAAGTAACCTCAACTAAGTAAAGTTAATTTTTGAAGTGCCTGATGATGGAATCATTGATTCCGAAAGGTCTTGCACAAAAGAAAAGTTATACTGGAAAATGTTCAATTTATTTATACCAGTGATAGTAAAATTAAAATTATATTAAACTCTTTTTAATACTTTATAGATCACCTAGCCTATTAGCAACAAAACTTTAGTTTAAAGTTTAAGTCCAGAAACTGCATATTTCGTAGGCCATACATTCATACATATACATGATTGAAGAAAGTGCAAAAAATTTTCCCAGAAAATTTATCATGAGCGCGATTTCAATAGACGGATATCTTGAAGTCTTCCTAATACGGAAAACACTATCCATTATGCATTAGTTACACTATAGCGTTTCACGCTGTATACACCACATTTTTTTGTTTACTTAATTAAATTAAAGTGTAATGAATATAATTGTTTCGAATTCAACTTCCATTAAATTAAGTTTTATAAGTAAAATGTAACAAGATAATTAATAACCGTGAAAGAAATCACGTTGCATTCAACCAAATAAAACAAAACAAATTTAATTAAAGGCTCAAGAGGTCTTACGTAAAGACCCTTCAGCACATAAAACTTTATAATTATTAGAAAAACTTTCTGATTGTTGACGCTTTCAGCTTTGTAACTCATGTTTATAAATTGTGTAAGCAAAATGACTAGCAAGATGATTTAAAATAATATCCAGGAATTATAGATTTAGATATGGCTTTTTGTTTTATCAATGATATATCAATTTCACAACATGACATTAAAATTTAAAATAATAAATTGTGCACTATTTTTTTAAATTTTAGTTTAAATGTTTTGTAGTATTTACAAACTCTTTCTCTATGGTGATTAAAATATTTCTTAATCACTCAATACATTGCCTTTAAAGAGGATAATTCAGTTTATTGATTTAGAATTAAACAGGACAGGTCAATAAACTGGTAAAAAAGGGGTGTCCGAAGAAACCAACAGAACATAAGAACATCTTACCACCTAAAACAAAAATACAGTATTTTTATTATATGTGTAACCATATCACAATTTTATATAATATTATTGTATTCACTTTGAATAATAATTTGCATATCTGTATTTCCTCCTTGTTATCGTGCGTACTCATAAGAACAGTGTAAAAAAATTTAATTTTTTTGATTTAATTAGCACCCTTTTACACCACAATCCTGAGAAAAAGTAAACAACGTATCAAGTGTCAATTCCATGTAGAACTATCAGGAGATATTGCACAGGCAGACGCACAACTTCAAAATTTTAGAAGATAAGTATGTTGCATATTTTATAAATTAAAAACACATCAACCAAGCAAGGACTACGGATGGTAGTCATGAGGCCACGAATCTTGAGAATTGGTATTTCGAAGCAGAACTCATTGAGTTGATCCTATCTGCTATACGGCTTTATGTCAGGTCTATTTTACTTGGATTGTTACCCATTGTAAAGGTTATATGCTTGCAAGACATACTAACCTAAGTGAGTTTTAAAATCATAAGGATTACTTCCCCGGAAAAAATAGCTAGTTTCAAAGAACTGGGACCTCCATCTATCATAATGTGAAGTTACGGTCTTCGTAAATCACTGGGTTCTCTCTACTTCTATTGGTCAACTTATACTTGTTTCTCAGTTAATGTCTATTGCGTGCTAAACAGTTATATGTCTTAGTCAGATTTTTCCGTGGAATAAATGAGTCCTCTTGGTACGTTTAGCGTTATTTTTTATCCGGTTCCGTAAGGAAACTGGCGAGCTTTTTATCTCATTAGTACATTATTTTAGTATTGGTTCTAAAATTTTGATAAACCTAGTCCCAAGTTATAATATAAAAATTGATAATGATTTATTTATTTATTTTAAATTAGATTACATTGTATAATAGGGATGAGGCTAAAATAAGGAGTTAAAATAACCTTGGTGTTACCCAATGGACCTTTTCATACATTATGCACAAAATATGTAAATTTCAGATTTTTTATCTACAAGAAAACATTTTCAGTGTATTACAGACAGTTTAATGTTCAGACAGTGTAATAAAACTTGAAAAGAATTGAGAGCACAGGTTTGGCGATTGAATGTGGGGAATAATAATAAAAGTAGAAGAGCGCTCAGAAACAGCAGTAATGGCATCACTCCAGGTTGTTAACAACAAAAATACTAATGCATCTTGATGCACCAGGCGTTCCTTCATTCAGGCTTAAGGGGAGCAATGCACTTTTTTTAGCGCAATGCTATTTATATGGGAAAATTCAGCATGTAGTTAGGTACCATTATCTTAAAAACTATTCAACATATTGTCCCTGAGATTTTTACCATCTATTATATAGTATATAACACACAAACTGTACTAGTTTTAGAAGAATGTAGTAATAAATAAAATAATCGTATCACTTTTAAAAAACTGTAAAAATAAAAAATAATTTTTTTAAGTAATTTTATTTTTATTACTCTTTTACAGTAATTTCAAGTATATTAAAACAATTCTAATACATATTGTTCATACTAATGTAATCAACAACCAGAAAAAAAATCATGGATTTTGGATCAGTATTTCAGGAGAAAATGGTACCAACGTTGTTTAAAAACAAGGTTTCGGAAATCAGTGATTAAAGATAAATGTTACCTTAAAACTCTCTTGGTGTGTAGTTTTCATCATGCTTATCTTCTGCTTGCCTCTTAAGCAGTCTTCTTTTTACCCTGCTTTCTTTGGTTTGCTCCTCTGCTTCTTTTTCTGCTTTTATAATTTTAATTTTATCAATGGTTTGTAAGCCTTCAATCATGAATTTGCCAGGTTTTAGTTGTAGCCTTTGAAGTACGTTAGTTTTAGGCCACTGCACCTTCATTAAAACATAAGGCAGCATCTGTCACACCAAGCTTTAAAGTTTGTAGGCCCACAAACTCAGTTTTAGGAATTCTTTTCCAAATGCATGCATTAAAGCTTTCATTTGGGTTTTGAGTTTGTCCGTGAAGGCACCGATCCAAAAGTTCTGTCTGAGTCAAATCTTTATATATGGGTTTTTATTGCTAAAAGAACAGGGCTCAGGCAAAGAATTTTTATGTCTATATGTGTGTAGAGTATTGCTTAGAACACATTTATTGTAATCACACCAAGTATTAGGGGAAAACATTCTTGCTGCTGATTGGCCTTTACCGATAGATCTCAAAGCATAGGCATATCTTATATTTATGTCATAAACAGTTTCTTAAAATATCTGAGTTCATGCCTGCTTTTCTTTCATCACAATTGGAACATTGAATCAAGATTTTATGAGCTAACCCATTAGAAAATGTACTGTCAAGATTTATCGAAACAGTTCCTTCTTTGTTACAATGTTTACATTTGGTAAAACTATTTACAAGGTTAGATAGTAAGTCTAAGTTGAAAATTATATTTACTTTACTATTTACAAAATTTAGATCCTTAGGAAGCTGATTACTGCTCAGTTTCTTCGAACTAGATGATTTCTTAGGCATAGGCCTACTCTCATTTGTAGTTGTGGAAGAATTATGCCTAGGCTTAGCAGACTCACCAATTGAAGAGTATCTGTTCCCTTTGAATTTATTGGCTGTATTAAACTTCCTAATTCTAGGCATTGTAAGTTGTAAGATCACCAAAGTTCAAACAAAAAACACAACAGTAAAGTAAAACAGCAAACTATTTACACAAATCTGTATCACTTTATGAAAATTGGAAAGAAAACAACAATCATAACATAACCTAGCAACAGCTGCTAATGTATAAACAACACTACTGTCTGCTAAAAACACAAAGTGGTCAGTCATAGTAACTTGGAATTTACCATAGAGTAACCTAAGACTATATAAAAGTATAAAAATTAAAACCTAACTGAGCAGTGTGCTCGTTTTGTGCATCAAGTGATACCTTAAACAGATGCAAGCATTTACAAAACGTATTTTTTCTTATAGATAACATTAAGACATACATATAAAAGTATATATGTACTTAATCAGCATAAAACGGAGATTCTTTTTGTGCAATAAAAAAATTTGTTTTTTTTTTTTAGCTCAAAAAGTGCATCACTCCCCTTAAAGCATAAGGGGAGTGATTCATATGCTTGACGACTTGATTTCGTTAATTTCGTTCACTATATTTATTGCGTATAAGTAACCATATATGTAGGAAAAGACTAAATATATTAAAAATTCTTCCTTTATCTTTTTTTAAGGAATGTTGGTATCATAAGCTCGTACGTAACAGTTTCCAAAGTTATGCGCATTTTAGTAAATATTTAAACTTTTATATATTTATAATAATACGAGGATTAGTTTTTATTAAATTATTTCAAGAGTCTTATGATTACAAATAATATAATTTTTATGAATATCAATTACCCATAGTGGTTAGAATAGGGTTGAAACCCCCCTTGAATAACTATGTATAACGCTTTTTTACCAAATAAAGCTTTTTCTGCTAATGTATATATATATATATATATATTACATTACATATCATATACATTAATATTACATTTTTATATTATATACATATATACATTATTATTATTACTAAAATAACCAGCGCAAAAGCAGTGCTACTAAAGCAGCAAAAATATTGTAGATCGGAAGTAGATTTAAATCTACTTTTATGACGTACGTTTGTTTTTATTTACTTCTTTGATGAAGGAAAAGAGGCAAACGCTAATACAGTGCCTAAAAACAACACATTTCAGACCATCGTATGCATATATTTTCTTGATCAGGCTAACAATTCAATCGCTAATGGGGCATCAGGAATTACTTAGAGAGGACGGATCAAAATTGTAAAATCCTTCACTATAGTAGACTTTTCATACCGAATAAGTAAATTTTTTGATCGTGGCAACAAGGGGAACTGTACTATATCTTTTCTAATATAATTTATTCCAACAAGATATGCGTTCTACACGCGCTAAAACTGAAGTAAGAGTCAGTAGAAGTTATTTTTAACCCTTAACAATGAACATTGAAATAACATGTACCTAAACATGTCTGTATCCACCATAATACATCACAAGTTCTCTACTTACTATTACTACGAACTTAGTATTTATTTCTCATCCTGGCACAAAATATTTCAATGTTGCTGAAATTGTAGGACCTATACATTGTTTATAAAGTTTTTTCTCTGTATTTCAGTGGTATTCATACAAACCTGTTCACTTTCCGACTCCAGTGTCCCGAAAATTGTTTTTTTTAACTTAAAATCCAATTATTTTAAGTTGATTAGGAGATTGGAATATGTTCCAGATGTTCCAGTGATCTTCACTTATTTTGAACAACTGATTATTATGCCATTTAAAAATTATATGCCTATGGCGTACCTCATATTCAATACGAAATCACGTACAATGCTGCGGGTAACTTCTAGTTTAAATAATATGAGTCTAGGCAAGAAATAACCTAGTTTCTTTCGTATGTGTTGGATCTGTTATGCTATATGTGGCTATGGTACATATTAAAATGTCATATGTTTTTACTCTATCTGGATACAAATTGTTTTAGTCTCAAATTTTCCTGTTTCTATCATGTTTATTCGTAAGTCAAGTGTTTTTTCTAACCCTAATCCAAATCCCATGCAGGGAAGCAAGATTTCAAGTCCATAGGTCAATTCTTTCTCCAAATATTGTGCCGACAGACAGGCAGAAATGAAATTCTTTCAGCCCCTAGGTGAAAGTCTTAGTTTACCGCTCAGACAAATATGACTCATCATAGAGTAATGGATATTTATAACCTGTCCGATATTTACATTTATATTGAAAAGCGACACATTGATACAGTAAAGTTGTGTTTATAAATCAAATACTCATTTGAGACGTGACAAGCGCTGGGAATATTTCATGCTGATATTGCATTCCGTAAATATTCCAGCTGTCCCGAGTGGACTTAACGTCAGCCGGGGGCGATATTAATTCAACCACCTGAACAGCAGACATCTACTTACTTGCATATTTACCTATTTTCCTCCAACAACATTGCATATATACTGGATATATTTTACTGGTTTTAGAGTACCTCAACAGTTTTTCTTGTCAAAGTTGTCAATTGTTTATCATTGAACTTATAGCCTAGGGCCAAGAGCCAAGTTGCATTGTATAAGCATACAATCAGATTTTTCATGAAATCGATAGGGGGATATTTTAATGAATGAAAAGGATTAAAATTACCAAACAATATATTTTTTGTCATACGGACATAACTATTATTTTTATATCACAGTCAAAAAAGTAAATGGAGAGACGGAAAGCTACTGTTGTAAGGGTATGTGTATGGTACGGTTGGTTGTGATTTTAACAGGCTCAAAAAGGTAATATACAAACATTTTTATTTTATATTTTAACACTTACAATAAACTCCCATTTTGACCACCGAAAAACTAGCGTTGCTTAGACCTTACTAGATGTATTTTTTGTATGAAATCAATACCTACGTTATGTGTTAACATTTTAGCCATCAGCTTCTGGTCAATCTATTTTGTGATATGGAAGGTAAATGTAATTTAAAATTTCCTTCAAAAGTTAAAGTTTTATTATAAATACAAAAAAGGTCTTAGAGCTATGTACGTATATATATTTCGTGATCGGTACGTTCTGTTATAGTATAAAAATCATTGATTTCAGCAGGTTTAAAATCATAAAACGTTTGTTATTACAATCATTACTTCATGGGATATGCTGTAGACGGTATGTTTAACATATAACGTTTAACTTCACATGTTATGGAATTGTTCACAAATACATTATGATTTGAGCAAATATGAGTTTAAAAATAGCTTGACGAAATGAAAATTGAAACAGACCTTAAGTTTTTACTATTTATTAAATTATATTACTGCCATAATATACAAACTCAATATATTACTTTTGATAAATCATAACTACTAAGTATTCTGCACAACAAAACGTTCTGGCAGTGTAACTGTAGTTTATTTATGTTTAACACATAGAAACAAATTATTACAATTGTTAATCAAATAACTAGGCTTTTTACAACTAGCTTTTACTCCGCACCAAATACTTTCATAATCATCTGAAGAGACAAATTTAAGGCTCTGATTGCATATTATAAGCTATTAATAAATAATTAATAAGTATAATTTGACTTTAAAATTATTGTAAGTCACTGAACGCTGTAAAACATAACAGAGAACTTCATATGACTACGCACATAAAAATCTTTCATAATTAATATTTTTAACAATCTATACTCAATTGAGTACAAATAGTGAATTTAGCACTGTGTGGACTACTAAAAAACCCAACTATCCAACATTTGAATTAAACTTCATGAATCTACAAAATCAACAAACCTCTCCTGTTTACTCCACGTTTAAATATTGGTTCTATAACTAAATTCTTGAAATATTTGGTCTCTCTGCCGAGTGCTATCTTAAGTTAACAAATGTTAAACCGAAAGTGCTAATAACTTTACATCCGCCTCTATAGTTGGAAAGAATCATGATTTATCGTAGTTGGTTGAATATTCAACATAAAAATACCAACTGTAATAAAAACTGCTTATTAACGTAGGCTGCCTATGTTTTTACACTTTGATATTATCATTCATCATATATTATTCATTCTTGAGGTTATTTTCTTTATTTGCTGTTCATAAAGTGTCTTTTATACTTTTTGGATAATATTAGTGACCTTTATCAAATGTGGAGGAGCATGTGATTTTAGTCGTACAATAAACTTAGGGTGTATTTGTAAAGGAAAGTTCAACAAGAAAGTTTTCACATTCCAACAAAAGTAGGTAATGGAGGAAATTTTTGTATTACCATAACAAAGACAAGGACGGAGATCAATAGATCTACAGCGGTTTATTAAAGGCACGCAATGTCGCTCAACTATGAAAAGTGTGCTCTGAATCTCTTAACAAACTTTTATATCAGATATAGTATGACAGTGTAAGTAAATTATAAAAAAATTATTTTCAGATACAAATACATTAAATATTACATTTTTAACTTACTCTATTACTCTACCAAATAAATTTCAGCTTTTCTAAAGTGATTCAACAAGAAACAATGTATGACTAATTATTCTATGAGTATTCAACTCTTGCAAGGGAACTTTTTTAGGAAATTTTACATACATTGAATCCACTTCCTTATTAAATTCGTTACCAACGCGTGCACCTAATTTCAAATTTAAAATAAATATCGTGACGTGTCTATAATAAAGTCATGATAGGCTAATTCGAGTAAAACACTTATCAACTACGTCAGCACAACCAAACCAGTTCCAGTTGTAAGGAGTTATAAGAGAACATTTAATGACCTAAATATGCTGTCAAATAATTTTAGTGTAGGTGCACTGAAAGTTTTATTTTATGGTCTTTTTAGAACCGTTAGAAGTCTTAAATGTAATAACACAAAGCTGTTTCGAATATTTTTAATTTGAATATTTACTTGTTCATTATTCTATCTACTATTAATTTACGTATTTACAAAGAACTTAGTTAAATAAATATTTTCCAAAACCATAAAAATAATTAATAAAATTAAAATTTCAGTATTTTATGTTAATTACTTAATGTTTAATGATTAAAAAATAAATTTCAATAACGCTGAATCCCTTGTTATACCAATTTTTATAGTTTACTACGATATCGGAAAGTACACTGATCATTTAGAAAAGAATAAGATAATGCTTTTTGATCTTTTGCTGAATGATCTTCTATGACTCAGGAGCAGATTCATTTCTCTATGGTCATAAGAGGAAATACTAAGTAAAATATATTATATGGTATCGAATAATATAGCTGCAAAATATATATATGTTCGTTTGTTGTTGCAAAAATATAAATATAAATATATTTTAAAGTTTGCTGAACTGAAAGGCCTCTAGGTTCTCTATTTAATGTAATTAGTTTTGTTTTATTTGAGTGAATACAACGTGTTTTCTTTCACGTTTACAAATTTTCTTCTTAAATTTCCCTTATGAAACAGATTTTTCGAACAATTAAATTTAAACAACAAAGTTAAACTACAAATTTATTAAATCATGCAAACTTATCATAATAAATATGATATTGCCGTAAACAATATGGCAATGGCGTTCTGGATGAATGGATGAAACAGTAAATTGTAGAACGCACGAAAAAAGATATATTTTCATGTTAGTATTCATCATATAAGCAGCTGACGGAGTACAGATGACGTCAGCTTGGGGCAATATGAGAGAAATAACTTGCATAGGAAACGTACGCATGGTTGAACACAACCGCTACCCACAGGTTCATGTTTACAGATATTACTTTAACCTGCTCGGATACCTGTTACTTCTCTCGGTTCAATGTTAGTATATCAGAAAATATTTACGTTTCACATTAAACTTCTACTCTAGTTTTTACCATGGGCGATTTCAAATGGCAGGTTTCAATTCAGAGAGATATGTTTATCGATTTTTGATTTATCGAATTCCCAGATAGCAGTCTAAAGTATAATATGGACGAAAGCCTTCAACCGAAAGGTGACCATTTTTATTGACTGCTGTTTATAACTTAGTGTTATTGTTGGTCTATGACGTTGGATTTTCTATTTTAGTTAGGTATAGCTCAGGTTAAAATCCTGTCCGTTGACCATGGTACATTTTTTATTACCATTGACCTTGTACTGTATCGACCCTTTTCTTTATTCAGTTTCATAAGATCCTCACGCAGTCTACAACAATGGGAGTAGTAAAGCTTATAAGCGGATATCCTTAAAGATCACTTGGTGGTTGACTATATAATAAAATTACTGTTCTGTACTCTCCAGAACAAACGTTTTTTACATTTGAATTGTATATGGTTTACGACATATAATGTACTCATTATGTACACATATAATGTACTCCTATTAACCAATGTGAACATTGAGATGGTGGCCATTCTTTTACTGTCCAACAATATAACTGTACCAAGAATTAATCGATTTAAATTTAACATTTTCCTTCATTTGTTGTATAACAGGGTTGAAAAATTGGATAACAATGTATCAGCGGTCGAACTACTCTTGTTCACCCTCTTAAGTACAGAAGTGAGTTATTAGTGGTAAAAGGTACTTGTTGCAACGGATTATGTACCTAAGCAAGGAGGGATGAGCATATTAAGTTGCGAGGGTTATCACCTATTAGGTATAAGATACTTTAGTTTTAATTCAGTAAGTAAACATCGGTAAGTAACATCCAAATATCGCAATAAGTACTTAAGAATTACTGAAAGGCCGCGACTACGTCTACACTAAAATCAATTACATTCCTAAACATGAATAAACTATAAATTACACTATAAACAGGTAGATCTGGCACAACATTCCCAGATGCAAACTTTAAGTGGCACTACATTCCTGGAGAAGTCGAAGTAACCAAATGTAATTTGTTGCGTGGACTGCAATACAGTGCACATGTAATGGAAGGTTGCCGCAAAAACAAAGCTCTATACGACATTGTGGCGGCAGTTATCAACTCGTGTTTTAAAAGCGACTCCTCTTCCCTTGCTTTACAATTCTTCCCTTGCGCTGCAAAAATGGTTTGTTTCTCCGTACCTGATACATTTATATATGGCAAAGATAACTCTGACCTTAATGTAAAATAAAACAAGAGAAAGTCTTATATGTATCTTAATGTATAATGTAGCGTAGTTTTAATTCAATTTGTCACAAAAATCACGTGATATATTTTTCATTCAGTATATTAAAACAAATCCGTGGCTTGACATTATAGATTTTCTTACATTTATTTACTAAAGCGATATCAAACTGTTAACAGCAGAATTTTGGTTTAATAAAAAAAACTTAGAGTTAAAATAACGCTATCAGGTTGGAAACACCCGCCAGTGATTACGGCAAAATTATGGGCTATAACATCCGTTGGATGTAATGTAACTTCAAGTAAATGAACTGATTGTCCAGCATAATTGGGATTATAATGCAGAATTGTGGTTTAATACTAATTTTAAATGAGTATTACATCGCTGTGTACGTTAAGTAACGTTATGTTAGATTTTGGGCTGTGCAGGATTAGTACCCATAGATTAATCTAATTAGACTTTGTACAGGTACGGGTTAAATATTCCAATACTCAAATGGTAAAAAATCATAGGCTGTTGTTACCACCTGCATGGAAAATAGTATGATTGGTAAAGTGGGATCCACCAAGTAGAGGAGCCAATAGATATTTAAATAAGGTATCCCCAACACCAGCCGTGATTGCTGGAAGATCTACCCATTAGCATTCCAAGAGGCCTTTTTCGATACCATGACGTCTTCCAGACACAGGCAGGATAATCATAGAACTGTTTTGCCAGAGTAAGGACTTTCAAACTATTTCAGAATCAAACTACAAGGAAGGTGTCAAAAGTTAAGCAAGTTTGTGATCTTTTTGAAAATGACTGTAACAATTTGCATTTTAATAGCGTGCATTAAAGTGAGGGAGTCATATTTTACATCTTATGGTACTTTTTCAGCAGATAAAAAATAATTAAAGTTGGGCGTTACTTGATCATCACATGAACCTAATGCCAAAGTTCTGAGCACCCTGAAGTTTGTCGGAATGGACAATGAATGAATGAATACGTCACAGTAATTGAGCAGCATTTCAACTGTACATGCACTGTTACACGCCAAAGAAATATGCTCAGTCCATCTGAAGCATTTGTCAATGACGAGAACAAGACCTTTTACTTTTTTTAATCTAAGGTTTTTACGAATTTTCAAGGCAATAAATAGCTTTTCTAATCAAAAAACGAGTTTCTCTCATAAAGTACTACTAAAAATATATTAATTTGTGCATTATTTCTAGCTCAGCAATAAGATTATCACAAATTAAATTCGTTTGGAAAGGTTATGTCAAATATAACAGTTTTAATTTATGAAAAATTAATTAAATTGATGAATTATATAATTAATTAAATACAAACTCATTTTACATGATTAGAAAATCAGTTGCATGAAAGTATTTTAAAATTAGTTACAGTTGAAATGTTGTTTTTAATATTAATGTCTTCTAGAAAATATAAGTCTACAACTATAAATATCGACATGAGAAATAATTTAATCTTTGTTCAAGATTTCATCAAAATGTGGAATGTTCACAATTGCATATATTTTTGTTGCTAAAATTGATAAGGATGGTGGCATTAGTTAGCCTTGTTGGCTGACATTTCCAACATGAATAGGTTAATTTGCATACAGCCAACATTATTCTTGCTCTTAGCGGGGCAGGGTGAACTTTATTCGCGTCCGGGGTAGTTCATTGACATACTTTAAAACATTTACTTTAAATTACAAAGTGCAATAAGAAATTATTATCTATATTAACTGGCTGAGCAGTAACGAAGCAATTACTCGAAAGGCTGGACAAACTTTATTTCAGTCTATCAGTCTATACTGTGTTTGCCCACACAATATCCTGTATTGTTCATGGTACCTCAGTGAAATGTTTTATGCGACTAGTATATACTCCTAAATTACCTCGACTAAAAACTTATGTATTGTAAATAAAAATTTCAATATGTTATATTATTAGTTGTAAAATATATTTAACTTTTTTCAGTTACATATGTTAAATGTCAATCCTTGAGATACCAGTCAGTGATTTACTGACCATCTTAATATCAAAAACGTTAAAAATATATGATAAGATGAATTTGCAACCTAAATGTCTACATATTACATTTAATGTTCATATCGAATCGTAATATAAAAAACAACAAATAAAATAAATATGCCAAAAAGAATTGGTCATAAAAATATGTATACTTGCACTATTGGTTTTTTATATTATTATTAAGTCTCACGTGAAACGTAACGTCTGTATTTTACTTCATTAAATGTTAAAAACCAGGTGTAAAAAATTATATTTTTTTACGTATTATGATAGTAACACTAAATTTTATACTTACTAAACTTAAAATTCACAATATTTAAGAACCTTATATTATTCTTAAAATTGCGTGTATGTGTATATATTTCCTACTATTATTATATTACACGACTTTTGTAAAATTTCACTTCAGTGATTTATTTCATAAAATAATTTAGGGGGAAAGATTTTTATGCTTGTATTGTATTAGTAAATAAAGAAAATCTGAAGGACCATTAATTATATTACCATAGCCAGAGTACAGAGGTGTTCTTACTTCCTCGGATGTCACAAACAGGAATGTGGTAGATTAATAACCGCTGTTTAACGATTTATTTTATATCCCCGTTTTATGTGTAAGAAACAAGGTATAAGCTGTGGAGAACTTACGCACTTGTAAAAGTTTAATTAATTATTTAATGAATTTCTCCAATCCTTTAAAAAAACTGGATTAAAACAAAAAGGATTACGCCGCACTTATCTACATGTTTTACTATGGTACTTGTTAAAATTTGTTATGATTGTACTCACTTTGCTTACAAATGTGTCATTATGTGAGTCTCACTTTTCCATCATGGTTACTCATAAGATCAATAAGGAAACGTTCACTAACGCTCAACCAATTCCCATGGAGTATCATGCATCATCATCATCATTGACTCAATGCTACAAAAAAACTAAATTAGTTCGTTTTCAAAATATCCTTCGTATATATAGACAGACAGAAATATTACAATAGTCCAACTTTAACATACCTGATAAGATTCGCCGACGCTAATTTAACAGAAATATTATCAGAACATTATATATATTTTAATGCTTTATATTGTATACACTTTTATAAATTCAACCAATGGCACATAGAGTAATTCTCAATATCGATAATTTGAGTGTAAAACTGAAACCACCCTTCGCTGTAATCACGCACTTAATCTAATACTGATTTACAAGGCCATAGCAAAATCCTGTTTCACGCTTCATATTTCAAGCTCCTTTATCGCCATCGCTTTATAGCGTAGAACAATTTCCTCAATTACCTTACATCGAAACTTATTTACATCTAAACCTATTTGAACCTTTTAACATGACAGATTTTTACAACACCTACATGTCGTTATATTTTATTGTAACGTGCAGGAAGCCGATAGTATGCAAAATTTCAAAACAATAATGATATTAACTGAAGAGATTGATAAACATTCACATGAAAAATAAATCCATAATGTAGCGGGACTTGGAGCAAGTACATTTGTGGGGCCTGGTCCGGGGTCGGGTGGATGACGCGTACTGTTTGGAGTACTCAGCTATTGCGTACCAGAACTTTAACAGCAGAAACAAGTTTTTGATTTAATTTACCTCACTCACGTACAGTGATGCGATCGTCTTTTCCTCTGTTGCGGATGATGAGGGGTTATAACGCAATGCTTTTGGGTGGATCCGACATTGATGTTCACTTTGACAGTTTGAACATCTTTAAAGAGAAATGCATGTAATTAATTTTGTATACCAGTCCTTCATAGTATATTTATCCTTTTACAGTTTCTTAAATTCCAGCTATATTTATTAAATGTTGATTTATTATTAACTTATTAATTAAAATTCCATTAATTTATTAAAACTAGGTAATTTCCTAATATTGTCATTACCATATACTGTATTTGTTATTTATCTGAATGTGTATTATTTATTGTTTATATATTTATAATAGTGCCTATATAACGTTTATAATAATATTCATTTATAGTTATTTTGCTTATAAATATACAATGGACATGGAGGAACTTGGACTCAAACCACTTATTTAACATTTGGATTTGTTTGTACTGCTATAATGTAATTGGGTGTATTTCCTGTTTTATAGCATGAAAATAAAATAAAATAAAATAATTTAATTAATTAAATAAAATTAAACTTTTCATAATAAAACTGTAAAGTAAAAAAACGCCCAGTAAAGCATAAATAACCAATGCGTTGAAACAGTTTTTTACTATTGAGGTTTATCACTGTTATAAATGACTTCTACACAATTTCTATTATTGTATTTATTTCTTTGCGTCACCGTATGATGGATCAACAAACTATTGTAGTTCAATTTCATTGTAACCCAAAATTTAACAATTATCTCCATAAAAAACAAGGTTTTGAAAAATGAGTGATTAGATACTGTTGCACAAAAATTATATTATATGCAATATTTATAGCACAGCCTTACATCTGGTTTATGTTCTTCCACTTTACCTGTTCTGATTAATATATTGTGTAATAATATTCCAGTCCGTGATGTACAATATACGTGTGTCAATAAGTCCTCGTACTGTGTAATTTAAACTATGACTCTTTGGCACAGATATTTAGTTGTTCATGTAAACTATATTTCTACTACTCATTTTTTTATTCGTACTATCCATTATCTATTGCAACTCAAACCATTGTACTTGTGAAATAAATGTATACGAAGTAAAAGTTAAAAATGTAACTCTTTTCAATTAAAAAGTACGTACGTTAACCACGCAACAAGTACGCTCTACCACGTTTGGTTACATGCAAAATTGAAGCCTGTGGCGTAATCCTGTCGCGTATGCTAATACACGTTTCACCATATGATAAAGTGACAAACTATCGTAATTCACATTCTTTTTCATCTAAAATAAAACATCCATCTCTGTAAAGTAGTAATACCTGGCAGTAGACGCTTTGATTGATTCTTTAAATAAAATAAGTATCCATAAAAGTCTGTGCATTATCACAGTCTTTTTGCAGAATGTTATGACGGTTTCTGCACATCTGTTGTTCTTGCGATATAAATTATTTAAAATAGTCTCTCTTATTGTTAAAGTACAATAATATATACCATTTTTTAATTATTATTATTATTATCGTAATACTTAAAATAAAAAATATAATAAAATAAAAATTTTCAAATGATATTGACTTATCAACTTATCAGCGTCTCAAGAATGTCACAATGGATGTTCTAAAAATTGTCTTACGCAGTATTCTTTATTTCATACTTCGCGTGCACTGTAAAACTATTTATATTGATTTAATGAAAATTTTATTCAATTTATTTAATCAAAACCTGGAATATGTCTTTTGTTTGTATATTATTTGATAAATTAGGAATTTTTGTAAGCTTTCTCTGTATTAGTTTTTTGCCTAGTAGTCTGAGAACCTCGAAGTCCAATTCTAAAAATAAAACTGCTACTTGGAACTTCTACTATACAAGTAGCATTGACATCCGAGATGTCATGAAAATGTTGTCGAGATGAGAATAACCAAAACTTCCTGAAATCATAAATGAATGATCTGCAAAGATGAAGAATCTTTTGGAATGATTATCACTGCTGTCCCTGATGGACCTAGTTTTGGTCCACAAGCCATTAGTCTAATACATAAAGATGTAGGGGTTTGCAGACATAACTTATTCTAAGCATCCATAACTGACTCCATATACAAATAATGACATTATCCACCCAAATCAGATTTTTACATTTTGTACTACCCACAAATTAAAATAACTCCATGGGTTTGTATTGAATTAACTAAAATAACAAGAAGTATATTGCCCTATTAGTTTCCCAAGTGCAATGATAGTTACCAACTTCTAGTTAGACTTGTATCTTGTTTTTTGTATCATTTTTACAATATCACAAATTGCTTTAATGTAGAATGCGTTTACTTAGTAATTCATTAATTTCCAATCCATGTTGGGAACATTTACTTTTATTAACATTTATTAAATTTAAGTTGGCATCGACAGGAACGGCTTTTAGAAAGATCCTATTATTAGCCGTATGAATTTTTATGTTATTATTTGTCATTCTGTTACACATATTCACATTTACATGATCCAATTTATATGGTCAATGAACTGGAATAGAAGTTAGCGCTTAACACTGAAATAGCGTAATATAATTCCAGCATTTTATAAATGTTTTGGCTGTCCACATTTCATAAGTCTCAGTGAGTTTCAAACTCACGTGACTTCTACCATATCAGGTTAGGTGGCAGCTAGACAGTTGTAGCTGTCAGGAAGTTATATGTAATATTACTCCTTGACTCTGTATTTATACGATCCTGTCAGTCTTCACATGTGTAAGTTTCGTACAGTAAACCGAGCTTATTTTAGGCGTAGCTTATCACTAGACGGTCTGCAAAACTTTCATTTCCAATAGCCTGTCTATCCAGGCGAGAAAGATTAACGAACTTACCTATACACTTGACATTTTGTATGAATTGTAGGCAATATTGAATTCAATGATAAAACATGCCACCCTACTACTAGTAGACCAAGCCTGAAAGATGCGCAGAATAAAGTTTACAAAATCATAACAACGTTTCATTAAAAACAACCAATCGTCAGACTCAGAAATTAATGTCAAATCAACGTCAGGTAAACATTTACAGACTGAAAATATGTCAGGAAGGAAATTTATATGAGATCTATTAAAATGTTACTTTAAAAACATCTAATGACCAACCTTGGCAGGGATTGGGACTGCCTGTGCTTAAAACAGTAGCCGTGCATTCATCACTGTTACTAGAACCAACAGCAATGGCTGCAGTGACACTGTTATGCGCACCCAGGTTAGAGCATTACATATTACTAGGGCCAGTCCTTGAGCAGGTAGTCGCCCTTCTAACATGTAATACTCCCCTCCCTTATTAGGTGTATTATTTGAGATATTTAGGATATGTTACGTGTGCTGCAATCTACCGCAGAAAATATGCACTTCCTCAACAACAGAAGAATGTAGATCCTTAAATTCTCATTAAGACGTATTGCACTTTACAGTGTAAATACTTGATAACAGCGTTTAAGGTTTTCAGATTATATTATTTTTTAATTATTATTGAAGTCTGAGTAGATTTTGACAATGAAAGAGTATTTGATATAAAAAACCGGTTGATATTAAAAGGCAATTTATTCAATTCTCGGTTGCAATTTAAGTTATATAAATATACAGCTTACTCCATATATTGATACATTTTTTTGTCTATACCGTCTCGAATTCCACCCAATCTTTCAAGTGCACAATGTGCTTACTTGAGAGATGTATCAATATTATTATACGTAGATACGTTTGAAATATTACTAGTATCTGATATGATAAGAATTCCACGTTCCCAGATACAAAACGATAAGAATAGTGTTACATTAGGCTACCTAGCTGAAGTAGTCTAAGCCCATTTTTTATTTCTAAACTTCTGTTCCACTATGATCGACTAGTGAATGTCCGATGACACTCTTTGGTTGATAAAAGAACCCCGCTTCTGACAAGTGGCACGAGATACTGTTAACGCTTGTAACTTTTGTATATTTAGATGTAATCTAAATAAGAATGCACTAACATTAATGCTTTTAAACATAAACATCTAGTACAGCTCTTACAACATTGTCTAGTTGAATCAGATAGTACAGTTACAACGCAGGGTGACCAACGCGTGTTCATATAAAGCTTATAAATGACACAATCAATCTGAATTTACTGGTTGACCTGGAAGAAATCGATTGTCAACCACGCTACTTTTAGTAGAATCAAAAACGACACAGCATCGAAAGGGATACAAAATATAAAACAGTAATTACATGCACATAAACATACAATACAGTGAGTGAGTTATAGTACTTCTGCTGTTCTACAGGTAAATAAGTCAAAGCCATGAGTTGCTACAATCTAAACTCAAGGCGTAATTGTTTAACACTAATATTCACACAACATATACAGCCATACATACAAGACAACATCTAGGTGAATTGTATTCAATGAAAATTGTGATGTTTTGACTTATCCATTTGAAGAATATCCCAGCTAAAACGACAGAGGTTATCCGTGGTGCTCTGTTCATTGGTCGGAAGAAGACTGAATGTTAACTTAGCTAAATTTTCCGTATCAACTTGAAGCCAAATTACTTACAATGCCACTGTCCGAAAACATTTTTCAAAGGTATTAGGTTTTAACATTTTGTTTTCATGGTAACGAGGAATAATTATTGTTTGTTAAGAAATAGAACAAGCGTAAAGCTCAAATTAGTCATATACATTCTTTTAGGAAGAGACAATTAATTACACAAGGACAATGAATAAATACATATTTATTTCCTCATAGAAATAAAGATCACACATATATACAAAAATTCGTCTGGGCATTACTAAAATGTTTTTATCATGAGTAATCATGGTGGCAACAAGTTGAGTGCATCATTTTGACACATGACAGAGTATCATATTTAGCTATAGTTATAAAATTGCATCTAATCTTAGTGAGCTCTGTTACGTAATATGTGGTGTAGAGTACATCAACCTCGAATATTGAGAAATATTTGGAGAGTTAACAATTCGTGTTGTCCATTCGTAAGAGGTTCGGATTCCCTGTAAAAATGTCTTTGTTTCCGCTGAGAAAGTCACAATACAATACCGGTCATACACATCATTTTATTAGTTTTCTAACAGCCATTGATTAGTTTACTTCTATTTAGCGTATATATTGTAATACTCGTGTAATAATATATATTTAATTATAGATTACATAAATGTAAAATAATAAATGATAAACTCTTCTGGCATTTTTATTTTGGAAATGAACACTTTAAAAATATAATTCCTTTTAATAATGAAATTTGTAAAAATAACAATACTTGCATCTGTGAATAAATCAAATTAATATGTATCTGAACGAAACTGCGTATTTTAAATGCATTCCATCACAGTTGGACAGTTTATTTCACACAAACTTCAATTATAAATGTATAAAAATGATATGGCGTTGTGCAAACATTGAAATATATTCACATTAGTGCACAGGGATATCGTTAAAAAATGTTTTATTGAGTGCACATTCAGGCCAGTGTAAATAAACGGTTTCACATCTCTGCAAAAAACAACAAAAAAGTTTGTGTCAGCCAGGTCTGTCCGCCGCACCTTGCCCATCCTATAACTGTTTTAATGAATGGAAAGTGATAAAACAGTTTTTCTTTGTTTTATTACAGCATACAAGTTGAAGAAATATGTCCACTATCCATTAACAGTAAAAGCTCGAGATGTGTTGAAAGTTTGTAGTTATGGAGACTAAAATGTTATCACACGTTTGTCCAGCATTTATATGAGGAAAAGCCAATATATGCCGACCATGCCAGGACAAAACGTATTCGGTTGAAAAAGAGATTGTTTAATTAGTTTTATTTTGCGTTCACTTGAAATATCACCTCATACTAGATGGTCGGGGTACGTAATTATTTATTTACGTATTATATTTAAAATGGCACAACTACGGTTACTTTAAATTTTAGTATTTTTTCCAATTGGAGCCAATGATATAATGCTAGATTGAAATCACTATCAAAAATCTTTATTCAAATTCGTAACTTTAATTTCAAGTTCAAAAACGTGTATTATAGAAATATACTGTACAGTGCATACTCCATGAGTTCTGTTGAACTCGTGTGGAATATAAACTCAAAGCAAAGATATGCGTGTGTAAGTTCAGTGGTACAGAGGCAACATTATAGTTTTTGATTATGCATAGTTTTATCTACTCTAAGGAAGACCTAAGGCACAGTATTCAGTTACCAGATACTCCCTCTACAGAAGATTACAATCACCTGTTTCTCTGACATTTAACTAACTGTAATTCATTAGATACTTACTTGGTGGGAAAGCTTTCCAGAGGAGTCTTATACCCCGTCGCTTTAATTTAATTATTTATAGGGATCTTTATATTTTTTATTAAGAGAATTGTGAATTAATATAATAACTGAATTGTAAGATTGTGATCCTTCCAGCAGTGCTGAATTTCTTGTCAATCCGGGTTCGAGGAATGCCTAGAAGCTTCCTTTTGTATCTAGTTATTGAGCATAGGTTACAGGTCTGGGTTGGATAGGTACCATCCAATTCAGACATTGTGTTTGCTCAATTTTGATTGGCCAGTGTTAGGTTGATTAGATGATGGGAGGGACTTCTAGATCCTTCCGGTGGATTCAACCACGTTTTCGGGGGATTCTTTGCTGTGTGCTCAGAGAGAGAAGTTCGTGTAAAGTGATAGCCTACTCTTGCCGTATTGATTTTTCGGTAGGAAGGTTGAGTATTAAGATTAAAATTCTTTTCAAAATTTAAAGTTTCTTTTTTAAATTGATTAATTTATAATAGTTATTTTTGTTAGTTGGTGAAGTCTTCAGCAGATGTGTGAGGTACTGTGAAGGTTATAATTTAACATTTAAATAGAAAATTACTTGATGATATTTTCCTGTTCAATTTGGTTAAATCAGGAATAGCCTACTGAAAAAGAAAATTCATTTTATGTTCTGAGATTCTATATATATATATATATATATATTTTAACAAGTTCCTAAATTTAACATTCAAAGCCAAGCGGATAATTCTGGATAATTCAATAAACTGTAAATCGGAAATTTACAGAAAATAAGTAAATTGAAATTGATACAATATTGAGTTTAACTGGTTGGACATTGTCTTTGTTCATATATTAAATATTAATATTACCTTAATTTGTTTGATTTTTATTTTGAGAAGAAGTTTTTATTTTATTATTTGTTTAATTTTATATTTGAAGAAGATTATTTTATTTTGAAGTTTAATGAAGATGTCTATTTTAAGATTGTGTTGAAAAACATTAGCACTGAGAACTTGAAGGACACAATTATTGAATGATTGATTGATTGTTAATTTTAAGACTGGACTTGTGAACTTTTGATGGGTTAAAAATATGAAATAAATGAGAATAAGTTCAAAGTAAAAAAGATAGCTTGGCGTTGCTGTATTATTGATTTTAAATTTTATTAAAATTACTATTATTTTATACTGAGTTTCATTATTGAATTCCATTGGAACTTGTGCATTCTTAAAATAAAGGGTTATTAGTTCAGAACACAATTTATCGCTCTTATACTAAAACAAAAATAGTTGTAATTGGTTTATAGAAGATAACCTTACTATAGACACGTTACACTACCCAAAACCTATGTCGTTCTAAAAAAAAACTCATAAGTCTTTTGCAGACTAATAAACGTTTTATAAAATTAAAGAATTATTCCTAACATGTAACTTTTCTACTTTAATATTATTATTTTCTTTATTGTTTAGCCTTGGTGATGACGTATTACTTTTCATCAGAAATGAACTATTTGGATCATGAACGAACTTCCTTTGGTTTAATGCTCAACTTCTCTATGTTGGGTTATTGCTATGAATTATCGATAATGTTACAGAATGAGTTAACTTATTGTCAATTTGCATCTAAAGCATAGGCTAAGCTAAAAAAGTTCAGAATAAGTTTAAAAATTTATGATAAGAAAATATTTTCTCTGCGTTACCCAATTTCGAGTATAATGTCTTATTTCAAAGCTTTCCGTAACATGGTGCGTTTTATAATCACATTGCTCAATTTGATTTGTTTCATGTTCTCTTCAGCTGACATATGTGTAAAACACGTTACTCATGTTTTGTACGTTACTTACAGAGTGTATTTAGATACAATGAAAAAGTCCACGAGTTTAATTCCGGTATCAAAAGACTAGAAGAAGGATGGCGGACATCTTGATTCTTCATAAGATGGTTAACGGTGCTCTAGACTGCCCTCGTCTTCTCTCTCTTCTCGAGTTTCGAATTCCGACATCCACTCGTTCCGGGGACATCTTTTTCAAGAGGGCACTTCCTTCTCTTTACAGCTACCACAGCTGTATTCCCAGACTTATGAGAGAAGGTAATGAGGTTTCAGGTGGTGTGGAATTTTTTGGATCCTCTTATCAGTCATTTCGATCTTGCTTGGGGAGGCTACTATGACGGGCAACTGTGTTAGTTCTTAATTTGTTGTTGTTTAGCTGTTTACTGTTATTATTATTGTGTTCATATTATATACGTGTTATTATTGTTGTCCAGATTCCTATATATATATATCATAACACTATTTACCCTAAAGTAACCCACCATTATTATTTTTATTATATAATTTTTGTTGTTGAGCTGTTTCTGTTGTTATTATTATTGTGTTCAGATTTATACATGTTATTACTGTTGTTCAGATTATATAAATATCATCTCACTTTAGACCATAATGTAACTCACCATTATTATTATATAACTTTTTTTGTTAGCTGTTTGCGTTGTTATTATTATTGTGTTCAGATTCTATACGTGTATTATTGTTATATAATTTTTGTTCTTTAGCTGCTACTTTTATTATTATCTCGCCCAGACTCTTTACGTATTATTATGGTTGTTAACTTGCAATAATTATTGTTGTTCAGATTCCATGGATAAACCTTATTATCCATGTTACACTCATTATAAACCTTATTTTAACTCACCATAATCCTTTATGTTATTATTGTTATTTTTCTCTGATTGTGTTTTGATTAATATTAAGTAAAATGCTTGGTTATGGATAGCTGCCACCTTTGTCATAAGTTATGTTGTACAAAATGGTTTACCGTTGAAATAAATAAATAAATAAAAGAAAACCAAAAAGTTTTTCATAAAAGATTTTTCTAAAATACGTCGTTTTCTGTCTATGGTTTGTTTGTGATTTTACATTAGGTTCGTTTCCCAGCAACAAGTAAAGTTTAACCAATACAAATTTAACTTTACAAAGTATTGTATACTATTAAGAATTCATAATTAACAAAAAATTAATTATTTTTTAACCTAATATAAAACGTAGAGCACTCGTGAGAAGAGTAGATTCAATAAGAATGTTAAGTTCAGCTCCAGTTCACCTTCCGTTTAGTATAACGTCTGAAGTCTAACCCTGAGACAGATTTGACTTCCGGAATCTGGAATCGACATCCATCTGAAGAGATCCAAAACAGTCGGTGACGAAGAAGCTCAAAAAGAACTCTCTACATCGTTTTGACATCAGAGACACCTGGACTAGAAACAAATGTAGTCAACGTGAAGTGGTGTTCTCATTGTCTCATCAAGTGTACAATTGAGTGCACTAGGATATTTCTGATATGATCTCAAATCATAGTTGAGCAACCGAGTTTTCTGCTTATTACTGTAAAGTAATGGTGGGACTGTGGAAGGTGCACTAAGTGGAAGGTGAACTGGAGCTAAAGTTAACATTCTTAATAATTTAAAACGTTTTTATTGCATACCATAAGTTTATTTTAATTTTCGATTTCTATCGTTTCATCAAGATTGGATATAAATATCTTTACGTTATGTAATAATGTTTCAAGCCTATCACTACAACAATGAAATCAAAAGATTCAGAATTAATTCTAAACCATAGAAAATCACTTAACAGCAACGTTTGTTTTGTCAAACATTTAATACAAGTATTTGAATTGCCATTGACTGCCGAGTACATCCGAATATTCCTGGTGTATTTCACGTGGTGTATCAAGACTCAATTATATGTAGTAAAAAGTTTATACTGCTATGGTGTTAAGAGGTCATTCATAAACTTGAGCTTTCAAATGACTGTATTTTCCGAATTGTGAAAAACAAATTCATGCGTAACTAATTCACGGAAAACGCTACAACTTATTTTTTGTTTTATAATAATCTTTAGATTTTTGTACATTTTGTATGCAGGATGTACTTTTTATGAAATGCAATATTAAAGTGTATGTCAAGAGGGGATTTTATTTTTTTAGTAAGAACATTTTTATTTGTAGTTTCTCACAATAATAGTTTATATTAAACATTTCAAACTTCTAGCTTTAATTTGTTTTCTTTGAAAAACAAGTTAATGTAAACAACACAAACTTACGGGCGGACTAAAAGCGATGCGTTTTAGAGCATGGTTTTGTGGGAATATTTTGGTTTGTTACGACCCCAGAAAAAAACTTTTGAAGTATTTTTATTAAATCCAGAATAGCATCCATGCGTCCAATAAAACAAATTATACCATTTCATATTTATATTTAATCTCAAAATATAAAACTCGTATTGCCTTCCTTTTTCAAGACACTTTTTCTCAATAATCAACTTGATAGTATTAGTAAGGATGGTAAAAATTAGTGTTTAGTTGTACAGGCTACTTATTATATAGGATCTTTAACGAATAAAAGAAATCATAGTTAATAAAACTAAATAAATACCAAATCATCGATAAATCTGTATTGGTTCATAGACAGTAGGGCTGGAGGCAGAGGTTTGGTGCGGGGGAATGCAAAAGCGTACTTTGCTTGTCTAACCAAGCGAGAGTTTGTCACTTCAATGGAAACTCTGTTTACCTCATAGATTAGAACGCTCCAAGCGATTTTACCATTACTTTATTCAGTTTCTGTAGTTTATCAAAAGTAATGGGTATAATATAATTAAAAGAACACCATCATGAGGAGATATCATGTAAAATTTCAAAAGAGATTTTCAAACAGTAGTTTTCTTATCTCTACATCATACTTGTGTATGATCTATTTGTAGGCATGGTGAACATTATATACCATATAATAAATCTACCATATCACGTATATTTGCCTCCAGAAACATTTAGTAACATCTGTAACTATTTTGCTCAAATTCTCCAATAAAGACCAAACACAAAATATGGTTTTTGGTTATTGAAAACAATTCTCTACTCTTGCTTAATCATTAAGCAAATTTTAAATGTCATCTTTTGAGGTGCAATACTTAAGACAACATCCAATAAAAAAGGAACACAATATTGCATTCAAGGAAATATCAGTATTCAAATTTCATGGCTAACATGAAGAATTAAGGATGGCAGTGTTGTCTGTCATTTCCATTGACTCTATTGAGTAATTTTACTCCACTCTTAAAGACTCGTGAAATATTCACAACATTTTTGTAACTAAAACATTTAAAAAAAACTTGATCAGGGACAGAAACAGAAAATACCACATTTTTCATGTTATATACAACCCCGGTTACACCGAATATTTGTGTATTGAGCATATGATCACGTAAAATTCTAAAAAAAAACAACCAAACCATTCTCTTATTTAACCTTATAGTAATTTACATCACAATTTATAACTGTAATAACAAATCTTACCATTTTCCCTTTTGTTATTTAGTTAACGAAGGTATAGATTCATTTTTTTTTTTTTTCAAAAACAAAAATAAAGAAAGAGTCTGATAGTTTTTTTTTTTTTCAAACTATTACTTTCAAGAGTGTTATGAAACTGAGTAGCCTTGCGATTCCAGGCATGAATAAACGATGACACGGCGTCCCACCTCTGCCGCTTTGACCAAGTGTCGAGTTTAATATTTACCTTGCCGTAGCACATTTGCCTGGCACTTATATTATCACAGCTAGCCAATAAAGGATGATATAGCGTCGCACCTCAGCCGCTTTGACAAAGTGTCATATTTTCCTTGCCGTAGCACCTTTCCCTGGCACTTATATTAATACAGCTTGCCAATAAAGGATGATAAGGCGTTCTACGTTAGCCGCTTTGACAACGTTTCATATGTTCTTTGCCGTAGCAAATTTGCCTGACACTTATTATCACAGCTAACCAGTAAAGGACGATACGGCATCCCATTTCAGGCGCTTTAATTCAAATGGAAACTCAATTCATGTTAGTTTTTAGTTTGAAACATCAGGTCAATCTATATCGGTTCTAAATAACTAAAACGATTTGTTTGCTATTTGAAACATATTAGAAATTAACGAAGAAAAGTAAAAGTTAATGTTTTAAAATGTAAAGTTACAAATTAGGCTAAGAAATGAGAACAAAGTGTAAATACTAGGAAAAAAATTATTGATTGATTTAAATCAATTAGTAATATTTTGACTTTAACGTGGTGTACTGCATACATAACAAATATCATTCAATTCGGCACCTGGTCTTCAGGCATTCCAACTAATTCGTTTGAAGCTCAGCACTAACATTGCAAACGCTCTGGATACTGAGCAAATTACTGTGTTTAATTATGCATTCAAACGCTTTTTTAACACAGCCTTAACTTATCATATCTATAATAGAGGGACAAAACTTGCAATGTAGGTGTTTAGCATGGCTTTATAACAATTGCTTGTTAAGGATAATCCTAGAATAAAGACGTATGGAATCGTAGAAGCTATGCATGCTGATGACAAAAAGTTATATTTGCATGTAACGCTGTGGCAGTAGTAGTTGTAAAATGCATTCATGGATTCATGCACTGCGACGGACGGGAGTTGTCTGTCTATTTTGTTAAAAGAAGCGAGGTAGAATTGCGATGAGCGCGAGATTGTTAGTGTAATAATAATGTCTGTATCGCATTTAAACAACTTCTGACATTGTATTGCAATCGTAAACTTTAACACATTTTTTTAAAAAAACCATGTATACGTTTTCAATCAGTCAGACATACATTTTAAACATTCACACAGACACATCCATTCCGACATCAGATCCAGCTGTTGAATTTTGATTTTAAATTTCCCAGCGGTTCATCATGAATTATTCAACAGAGTAAAAACGCTTTAGACACCAGAAGGCGCTTGAGACGAGTTTTAAATTGATTTATGTTGTTTGAATTTTTCACACTTTCGGGGAGCCTTTTGATTAGTATGACACCAACTTGTTGCGGGTGGTGTTGAGACGACGTCAGTCTTTGCTGATGTGTTCTGAAGTTGTTCTGCCTCTGGTTTAATATTGGTAAACTTCCCTGCCACGAACCAAGACACGCTTGGAGAAGCAGTACATGAGCACCTCAGAATATAGAGGAAGGGTAAAGTCAGCAATCCCAACTCCCTGAAAGATTCCTTGCAAGACTCTCTAAAGTTTAACCTTCCAATTACTCTTACAGCTCTCTTTTGGAGTTTAACAAATAGCTCCATTTTTCTTTTGGAACAACCTCCCCAGAGTCTTATTCCATACGTTAAATGTGCATGGATAAGGCCATAATAAGCCATCTTTAAGACTCTTGGGGAACAGTAAATTTCTAGTTTTCGCAATGCGAATATGCCTGAGGAAGCTTTAGCACATACTTTATCTACATGATCGTTCCAGGTCAGTCCCCTATCAAGGAGCATTCCCATAAACGTCATTTAATTAGTTTTCTCCAAAAGGTCCTCATCCACAAAAACAGCAGGCTGCTCTGCATCTTAATGTCGGAGAGAGAAATGAACAACTTTTGATTTCGACTGGTTGGTTTTCAAGTGTCTTAGCGGAAGCCCGATAATTTAAACCGATCTTACAACACATTGCTTTATCGACAAGATTAGTTCGCATTTATTGAGTAACTCTTAAGGTCACAGACACAGACTTAGAATTTTCATGTTATTAATCTTTTATCAAATTACAGTATGACAAACCTTGGACAAATCTTTCTTCAGGAAGCATAACAAATTCTTGTATCATGCTATCTGGCAGATACAAAAACAATTCTATATCTTTGAAAGTCCTATACTGCGCAAATCTTTAACCTCTTTCCATTTGTAAATCTTATCCTCTCCTGGGCATGACTTTTTTCAATTTAGTATTGTTTGTAATCTTTGTATTCTACAAACCTATCACATCCCCTCAGCCTGATTTAAACTCTGAACTTTTATTATTACGCTTGTGTATCTGTCTATTGTCACTATTACGCTTATATTATTATTACAGGCTCTTTACAAAAATTTGAATGGAAAATTCGAAAATGTTGCAAGGGTGAATAGTTAAAGGCAATAACAAACCTATTAAAATAGATTCTTTTACGATTACTTTAAATGCCTTGATTCAATAGAATATGAATAATTTGTCACAACCTTTGCATGGTAGAAACTTAAACACAGAGAGACAGCTTGCTAGTGCCACTGGAATCGGGGACGCCGCTACGTGGGGTGACATTGCTTTTACCAACATAGAGAAAGATTTATGAATTTCAGTAGGATGTGGAATACACATTCTGAGGAATGACGTTTGTATCAGGATAGTTGTTTAATGCGAAGTACGCGGAGGCCTATGCCAAAATGTCTCCCATATTACAATTCTGGATGTTTTATGTATAACTTTAAGCAATTTTGGACGGTTTGGGCGTGTTCCGATATAATCGCTAACCCAGGTTTCAAAGCTCGTTGAACTTTGAGGATATATCCATAGGAAAACAAATTTACACAATTTACCGTTAGAAAGTCGCATGGAACCATGGAGTTTGACATTAGTATAAACATTTTATACGTCAAAGTTCAATTAAGAACAATATTGACATTACTTTTGATCGCAACGGTGGTGATCTAGGGCTATACAAGTCTTATATGAAGCGATTAGATCAAAACTAGTAAAAGAAATTCGTTACAAAAATTTCTAACTGAGCATTAGATGAGTAAAAGTTGTAGTATATCAGGTTCAATATCTTATAGTACACAATTAACCTGGACATACGCTAATATACTCACAATAGACATAGGTCTAGGTTAGATCGAGTGGCATAGGCTGGATTAGATTTTTATTTAAATTCAATGAGGTGGATGATAAGTTTTAATTAACGATGTTATTTTAATAAACGCTATTTAATTAAATGGAAGATGATATAATTTTCATCACAGCAGATAAGAGTGTCTAATAAATGTTTTGGAGGGCAATCTTTCTTAGATATTTTTGCCTAGATACAGATACTGTTGTTAACATACAATATTTTAATATTTCTTTGTTGTCTATTATTTGATAAAAGAAAAGTCACAATTATCCAATAATTTTATTTTTTTCACACGATACCTTTCGACGTCAATGATGCTATCCATCGTCAGGCATGAATCAAAAATTTGAAATAATACAAATATTTTACAATTTAAAACAATTATTAAATATTTATTAATGTCTATTATACATTAAATTTGGCCTCGTCTTTATTCATTAAAAAGGCATCGCTACTCTGAGGTAATACGTGTTTAAAATATTGTGTTTTTGTAATATATTAGATTATAATTTACTTATTTAATTAAATATATAATTTAACTCTTAAATTAAAGACAACGAGAATAAAATTTGTAAGATATATTTGAAGATAGGGAAGGGGTGTTTGGTAATCCAGGTACATTTGCAGGACGGACGGCAATACATTATACAGCACATCTGCATAAACAAAGATAAGACAGGCAGACAGGGTAGGGTCTGGTTAGTGTACGTAAACAGCTTGTAAACCCCTAGCTTTGTGAACCAAATGATCTCGCTATTCCTCTTGCTAAATAATTCTTAAAGTTTAGTTCATAAACTATTGAAACAACACAACAAAATAAAAATGTATGAAGATGCAGCGTGACATCTTTAAACACCCATACACTGCCTATGGCCTTACCCATGATTAAAAATAAAACAATGATAAATCCAAGAAAGTTAAGGGGGTTCGGTATGCCCTATCCTTCCCATGTTAATTTGGCCAATTTTATGTACCTTTTTCTCAGAAACCTTTAAAGCTATCATCATCAAACTTTAGGACACTACTATTTAGACCTTTGTTAACATTTAGAGTGGAACAAAGTTAAAAAAAGGAAGTTTTGTATTTAATTTGTTGTAAATAAAAAATGTATTAATTTTTTGTAAAATAATTTATAATTATAATTTTTTTAATAAAAATTTAAAATAGATTTTTATAATGTCTTCCGCTCTGAATGTTAACAAAGGTCTAAATAGTAGTGTCCTAAAGTTTGATGATGATAGCTTTAAAGGTTTCTGAGAAAAAAGTACATAAAAATTGTCCAAATTAACATGGGAAGGATAGGGCATACCGAACCCCCTTAAGACAATTATAGTTTCATATCTAGAGCAAATATTGGATATAGATTAAAGCAACGGAAAAATTTGACGTTCAATATATATATATATATATATATATATATATATATATATATATATATATATATATATATATATAATTTAAATAAACATGGAATCACAAAAATAACCTGCTGCGCCGGTAGTCGAACACCGAATTTATTGAAATAAAATAAGGTTATGGCCATTTATGCTAATTCGCTGTGTGTGTGTATATATATATATATATATATATATATATATATATATATATATATAAATATTTATATATATAAATATATACATTTACCCGGCAAGTGAGAGATCCGGGTTCGACTCCCGGCGGAGCAAGTACTTTTTGTGATTCAATGTTTATTGAAATTAAATTAGGCTATTGCCACTTATAAAAAAATGTTATAAATCTAAAAAGGTAATTTGACAGGTATTTGGTCTCCTGATCATATGTTAGTTTGGTTATTTAAACGCATATGTGACAGATACGGCCAAATACAATATAATTGAATCGTAAAAAGTAAGGGCTCTGTGGTGTAATGGTAGCACATTCACCCGGCAAGTGAGAGATTTGGGTTCGGCTCCCGGCGGAGCAAGTACTTTTTGTGACTCAATGTTTATTGTAAATATATATATATATATATATTAAATTTCAATAAAAAATATATATATATATACATAGTAAAGGATAACTGTCCATAAGGTGAAACCAAAGTTTATTAAATCAGTTACGGAATATTTTAGTTTGTTTAGATCAGTAGTATATTTTAGTGTTCATTTTACAAAACCTCAGATTTTAACACCGTAAAATCTTTTAATTTAAAGGTTATAATAAAATTATCAGCGAAATAAACGTTAGTAATTATAGATTTTTAACTAAACACGTAACACATTATTACTGATCATATACATGTAACTAATAATTATATAATCAATTTCAGTTTCAGATTCATTATTTCGTAGAAACTTAATATTAAACTTGTATTAATGGTTTTTGTAATCACAGTAGCTAGGCCAATGACAAACTAAACTAAGATTACTCTAGGCTCTTTAAAGTTTCAGTATTTTATGGTTAAACTTAAGTTTTTACTATCCACTGCCTTTTAACTGCAAAGGGTAATCTTCCATATTTAAAGTATGGACAAACTTTATATGCCACAAGAAACTTTTAAATTGCTTTCTGTTTTAACGTTCTCTTTTAGTCTTTAGTCAATAATTTAGTAGTTGTTATATTTTTCACGTTTATATAAAATTCATTGTATTCCTTGATTGTGAGTGTAATTGATTAATTGATTTATGTGCGAACAATCAATTTCGCAGGTAGGTTTTTAGCAAAAAAAGTCACAAGTCATATGTATGTAGATGACAAGGGTTATGCTGCCTGTCATATACGAAGTGATTATTTAAAACTGTTACTAATCAATTTTACAATATATACGAAACCGTGTATCAAATTAACAAATCAGCATTCAGTAATCATGATTAGTTATTTATAATAATGTTTTAAAAATTTTAGATTATTTTAAAAACGATCTACAAAGAAAGTGAAATAAATTAAATAATGCCCTGGATTATTTACCTCAATTATTTAGTTAAAAATATATCACAATACACAAGATAAAAAATTCAACAATAAAATATAAAAATAATATCAAATTTAACGTATTATAAGAGTGTATCTATAGGTATTTATTAGGTTTTTGCTTTGTCTGATCGAAGCCCATTAGGAATTCCTAGGGATACCAATAGCTGGTTTTGCCATGTTACCTCTTATTGCTTACCAGTTATTAGTATGTAAGACACATTCAGATCAGGTTGACACAGTAACTGGACTACCCTAATAAATAGTATGTAAATCATAGTTTTCTGATTCTTGTAATAACTTGTTTTATGATTTTATAAGTAAGTATGACAAAGTAAGTAGTGGATGGACTTTTTATCTGCCTTAGAATAATTTTAAATTTATTTTAAACTATGGAGTTATATTAAATTTAAAATTTAATTGCCTACTAAATTTTATAGATTGACATTAAAGGCCTCTGGTTGATAGTCATTACAAATGCCAATATAATTTTTAATTGAAATGGTTTAAATTGAATTGACACATTTGTGGGTTTAATAGGGATCTGTGGTGGTAATATATTTTCACCTTGGAATGTGCCATTTAAAATTACGGCTTTTACAATATTTTTCACTAACTTTTTAATACCTAATCTCTTGACGTTGCACAACCGTTGTTTGCTTAAGATACAAAATAACTGGAGATCCAACGTTTAACTGTAAATTATGCGGTGGCATGCTTGGTAAATCTAATGTTTAAAAAGTTTAAAAGTTTCTTAGTTTAAAAACTAAAATTGCCAAATATTCGGGTTAGGATTTGTAGATAGAGTTCTAAGTAATTATAACAAAATTCCTTTGTTCCTTTTGTGTTTTTAAAAGGAATAATAGAAAGAAAACAACTAGATTATTTAAAACGCTTTATTATAGAATTGAAATTTTATAAATAACAGTTAACAAATATATTTACAACATCAGCCTAGGGCGTTTGGGAAGCGATTGAACTTCTTGGTCGTTGAGTGATTTCCTCTTTCTTGATCTGATGAAGAGATCGCGGTAGTGTGGTAAAACTCTTACAGCCGATATATCAAGCGAGTTTCCTGGAATAAATAAATAGTCGACATTAAACAATGATGAATAATGAAATTGAATAGCAAACAGGTGCCTTACCGACAAAACGAGGATATTCTTGAAAAGTGTTTTTGATAATCATCACCGAAGGCCTGTTACTTAGTAAACCATCACGGTTTCTTCCACTGTTGTCCACCATAATAGCAGCGAGGCGCTTCGTCCTCAGATGTCTCAAATAACGCCTTATCCTGTGTCGGATAGTCTTGTCACTCTTGCAGATTTTCAACCAACTCCTGCTCACACATCCCGCATTCAAGAGATCTTTTTCTGGAAGCAGCCTAGAATGAAAGAGAAATTTATGTAAATTGTTTGACAAAAGAAACACTCAGTGATAAATGTATTGTAATAGTTCACATGTAAACTGTTCAGTGTTAATGTAATGGAGACTTACCTTAAGACTTCAACCCCCATCTCAGATGGTAGCCACGAGAGCATATCAAATGAATCTGGTTGTAAAATATTGACGGCTAAAAACTCGAGAAGAGAATATAAGCTGGCCATTTTCTAACTAACTGACGTCCTCACTGGTTCACTGTTTGAAGACATACTGAAGTGAATCACCTAAACGTTTACCACTTGGGCCAGCCGTGACGAAGGAACTCGGTCGGCCGTGATGATTACAATTTTTTACCGCAATTTATCATACTATTTAGTAGATTACATCTAAATAGTTCTCACCTTGATATGATATAGTATCCTGTTCCAAAAACGAAATCAATACCGTCTCAATTTCTTTGAATTTAACCAATGGGAAGATACCAGAAACAACATGGTTGCCACTCGAAAATTCATTGGTCTAGGCCTTAGTTCTTTTTAATGATATACAACGTCAAGATATAGGTTTTGTATACGTGTTTTTAAAAGGAAAATAATGACATAAAAATAAACTCTCATTCTATTCTGTGGGAACAACACATGCATCAAGGCACATTAGTGTTTTAGAGTGAACAACCTGGAGTGATGCCATTAGCGATTTCGCTGAGCGCTCTTCTACGTATCGTATTCACACGTCTGCTCTGTACTCTATAGGCTTAGTGTTCTACACAAGATTAATGTACTGGTACACTTAGTGCAGTGCATTCAATGTATACAGTACGCATAGATGTAGATCCTTTAAAAATTTTAAATTATTTTGTATCTATATTTTAATTACTAGATACACTTTTCATAGAATAAATAAATAATAAAGATAAACATTTTAAAGAATCCTGAATTTTTTTATAGAAATATTTTCCTAGCCATTAGGTGTATCTCCCACAAGAGCAATAGATGGAGTGCTCGACGTAGGTCCAAGGGTATCGTAGCAATAGAAACCTCTGCAAGAACAGTGGATAAACAATCATCTCTGCAAAGGCAAAGGTTTTTGTCGATCTATTTATTGATTCAGTGTCAGCATGTAAACTATAACAAAAAACCACGCCATATGAATTTAATGAATCGTTAAATAGAAATACTTCTTTACATTTTACACAGAATTGAATAAAACTATTAACGTTCGGGGAATTAAAAAATTTTTAAAACTAATTAAACATTGTTAGTTACGTTTTTAATTTTGTTTCAAAATTTCATTGTAATTTTTTGAATTTAGATGCAATTTTAGGAAATGTAAACTCGTTGGGTTTGTTATGGCAAAAATGAAAATAATGCTTATTTGGAGAAACTGGAGACAAACCTGCGACAGAATTTGTGGCAAATCGATTTCAAAACTAATTTCCCCATCACTACTTTTTACCAATATTAGGAATAATTTATAACCCGTATTATATATAAGATTTTATTTCTCTTTAACCGAAAACCAATTTGTGTCCTATGTGAACACAACCTACTATTATGTGAAACCAATAGAACATTAAAGATGTTTTGGTTTCTTCTAAGAAAGAATTATCAATATCCAGCCCACAAGTTATGATTTACATTTAAGTGTTTATATCCTGTAGCTATATTAGAATGTATACAAAATGAACTTTATCAGTTGCTTTAGGTCCTTATATAAATTATTTTGTCTAGTACTTTACAGAAAAAAATAGCTTGTCACAATAAAGAGATATAACAGTGGTATATGTTATAGCAATAATGGACTACGTAATCAAAACACAAAATTATTGACCCCATTTCTGAATAATATCGCTTACCATAGTCCAGAATGATAATTAATCATTGAATCACAGTTTATATGAACCATATGAAACTGTTTTGTAATTGTTTTCAGTTATCTGTATTCAGATGAAATTTAGTATACGTATATTATACTTTTTAGGGAGACGATAACTAGGGAGTATAAATTGGGCTATTTAACTAACCATATTTTTAAAAAATTATTCATTGCTTAATTTAGCTTGAATTAATCTAATTTGTGAGTATATAATGAAAGGATATTATTTATAAAAGTGGTGGTTTATATAGAAAAATTGTAATTAAAATGATTAAAACAGTTTAAATTATTACATTATAGAAAAATGGTTAAATACTGTTAGCTTGTGATAACACGCTTAAACATTTCCTGACAGTTTTATATTATGGTTCTTTTAATATATGAAGCCAAAAGTAAATAAGGTTTACGTGAAATTTTCGAAGTTTTTTTCATATTCCAGCTACTACTTGAGTATTTTACTAGTGATTTTGTAAATATTAAAGCTATTGCAACACTTGTTTTACATTTACTTCTAAAATGAACTAAAAAACGAAAAAAAGAACGTTTTTTTTTGAAATTTTAAGCGTTACTAGCCCCTTCATGTAATTGAGAAGAGAATCTAAATATATTCATCGACTAAATATAAATATGAATAAAAAACCTTATATATATATACATATATATATATATACACACACACACACATATATATATATATATATATATATATATATAATAATGAATAGATAATTAAAAACTTTGGTATCGGTTTTGATGTATTTTAATTCTAGAGGACATTTATTAGACATCGCGCCGTTACGTAAAACTACATCACCTTTCTTCGTTCCGAATATCGCAGCGATGTACCAGCAGACGTTTCACTTTAAAATAACTTATCTTATTGGTAGAGCGAATATGCAGCACCTTCACTAAGTATCTCCTCACTTATCATTGGCCTTTCCACTGGCGCTTAAGTCACTAAACGCAACTGTTGACTTAATGATTGCAGCTTTAAGCCTTAACCTATAAATACGTTACAAGCATGTTTACTGATGTTGACTTCCCATTTACTAATTAACTCACTGAAGAAGCTTTGATTACGTTCATAACCAATAAAAATTCTTCAAGTGTTCTTCTACATAGAGTGTAGATTTAAATTTTCGGAATATTCAATGTTTCTTAGTCTCAAGGTTTTATTTAACGAAATTGAATTTAAATTGATTTTATTAAGGCAGTGTTTATTGTAACCTACGTATTTTCAAAGAGGCTGACTTTTCACTTGCACGGAATGTAAATTTATTTAATTAAACGTATTTCTTGAGGGTTAAATAGTCTATAATAAAACGTTATACCTTATTATAAATTGATTTTTCTGACATATCTTTTAACTATTTAAACTCTCAGTCTAAGGAGGTCTCACCACTGCTTTATGTTTTCTTTACTGATAAGAATTTAAACTGTCAGAATGGATGACATCGACTTTAAGCAGAGTCAAAACTTGAGTTATTAACGTAAAACTCTAGCGCTAATTAGTTAAGCTAATTTGGTTTTTGTGCCTTGCTTATCAGTTAGAACCAAAAGTTTCAGTACAAACCTTTTTATGACTTTCATTATGTAAGTAACCTTCAGATAATTTTCATTATAACTTTGCCTCTTTAATTTATGGGCTCGTGACCCAAAGTTTGTATGTAACTGACCTCCTTATTAAGTCTGACCACTTTAGAAAATAACTATATTATGAATTTATTGTCTCCTTCCATCTCCATATTTTACTAAGTGTTTATGTTTCATAATTAATTATATACTTAGTTTTAGAGAATATTTGTGAATACTGTGTAAAACATTTCGCTTGTGAATAACTTTTTACCGATTCCGTACTGGTTTACTATAACCCATCTAAAAAACAAGTAGTATTTGACGTTATTTTGTTTATGAACAATGCAGCGTGTTATTATTATAAATTGCACAAAAGTAAAAGTAATAAATTGGGAAAACGTATACTGTACTGTATGCCAACTACAGTGAAGAATAGCAGACACTAATTTAACAAAGTAATTAATTACATCCATAGGCTACTGCCGTGTAACTAACATAGTAAAACTGATGCATTGCTGGCCGACTACAGTAAATTAGAGCATAGTGTAATAGATCGATAAAGTAATTAGTTATATCTACATGCTACATCTATGTAACTGCAACAAGCTCTCCTCTCTAAATTCAACACGTCTCGAGCTCACATATTAGTAATAGTCGTGATTAATTTTAATTGATACAACAATCCTTCCACTAATCTAGTTAATTCTACTAAACTTTTACTGGCTGAGTAGCTATCACTGGAGGCGCTGAAATAATGTAATTCCTGCCTTTCTATCTGTCTGTATATAGGCACGATATCTCAAGAACAAACTAACCTACAGAATTCCAATTGTGTATGAAGCTCCATTACTATACAAGCAACATCAGCTTCGATGGTGGTGCATGTCCTATGGGATGTGGCTGAGCGTTAGCAAACATCGTTGTCATTGGTTACCATGATGTTAAAGGGACAATTTATGAATAAATAAATTGGTGCACACAATGATTACAATTACATGACATTTGACATTAACACATATACCATCATGAAATGAGTTGTATAGTTAAAATATTTAATACAAACTCAGTGAATCTGTCCAAACGACACTTGGAATGATTTATTCTTAAACTATTTTTAGTTTAAAGCACATATCTTATTGAACGAACTTATAACTCCTTCCAATGGCAGGCAATACATTTGGCAATTATGGGACCCTAATTTTAATCAGCAATCACCAATGGTACTATAAATTTGCAAGAAACTGTATAATGAGTTTTAAAAGTAAGTAATCACGATTAAATTAACTTAATTTGTAATTATTAACAATTGATCTGTAGCAAATAAAATAAAAATATGTTTTTAAAGTAAAATCTAACAAAAGAAGCTCAATAGTTATTTTTAATTAACATATTTAATACGACACAGTAAGTAAATTTCAAATGAAGGCCAATCTAAGGAAACACTAGAAAATCGTAGTAACATTTGGGTTTACAAGTACTAGTTTATAAAGTTATAAATTTGGTGATTTGAAATGACTATCCAATACAAGCTCTATTTTTAACATTAAGTAAAGAGTTATTAGAAGAACACCAATTTTAAACCCATTTTTGTCTACAGACTGTCTACATTTTTTAGCAAACTTGTTGTCAAATTTTCGTTCAAACAACCAGCATAGCACCGAAAATGAACATATGACAGGGACCTGTCATTTTCGCAGTGAAATATACGCATATTACGTAAAGGAAGGAAACGAAGTGTATGATATGGCTCCAACAATAGGCCTGTAATCAACGCTTCACATCCGACAGTCCATGTGCAGTGGATACATTCATAGGTAACCATGCAATATAGTGCTATAAGATTATTACCTGATTTGTGTGATACTTTAGAAATAATTTACATATATGAGTAGCCAACAAATTTTGGTAAAACGAACACTGCTACTAAAATACTTAAAGAGCTATTACTATTAGGATGGCATATATTTTTATTCAAACCACTGTACATCACCGCTACAATCAGTACATAAATAATGACTGGGAGGACACCGATCTGTCACTAGAGGCTTGGTCCTGATCTGTCATTTATGTCAGCTTTGTCTGCACTGACCTCCAGCTGTCGATATTATAAACATGTAATAATTAAAAACCCTTTTTGCCTTTTTCTTCAGTTTACATGTACATAAATATAAATAAATAAAAGTGCGTGTGTGTGTGTGTGTTCATTTTCAACTTCCCATGCAAAGTTATTAGCCAGATCTTATAGACGTGATGTTATGGTGATGATGAATAACATATGTTACCGCTCCAACACTATTAGCTCTCAGTAACTGAAATATATTGCAACTAAGAGATTCTATGAACTAAATTTAATAAATGTCATTAAAACATTACGATCATAAAAATACTATTTACAGCATTATTACTGTATATTTGAAATAAACGAAATAATCGTTATTGTTTTCTCCTGCGCATGATTAATTTTTGCAATACTTTCTGCTTTTTCAGCAATGTTCTAGTTGTATTGCTCATTTGTCTTTATTACTGCCACTTCTGTGTGATAATGAGAATGTTTCTAGTTGCAGTGTGTATTTAAGTGATACTTTAGATTTTCTATCCTAACTAAAATTCAAATTCTACTAGTAATTCAGTTTTTATTTTATTATAGAGAACAATGATTTAGAGGTTACATTAATGAATGGTCTGAAAATCACCTAAAGACACAAATAAGAGGTTCATAACTTTGCGATTAAATTTGTTAAATAGCAGTATGGATGGGGAAAATTATCCAACATTCTTAAGTTTATTTCGTTTAGAGCTCAGTACTATATATTATTCAAAGGATATTACCATAATCGTTTAAATTTATATGAAATTTTTATAGTTCTATTAATTGTTTGAGAAAACACAATTAAAATTTCCCCGAACCGAATTAATTAACTAAATAACAATTTATACGATGCGCTCTGATCTGAATATACAAAACTGAGTAGTGAGTGACTTTTTTAATGGTTTTGAAAATAAATTTAAATAAGGAAATGAGAAAGATACTAAATCTCTGCTACGATTAATAGGATGCCATATAAAAACCATAAATATATTCAAATCACTAAGAAGTAGTGAAAAAATGTTGAAAGTGCAAATTTGTTACGAAAACGTTATTTTATAAATATGGTAGCTAAATTTACTGACCGGCTTTGGAGAGAAATACTTTTTTAAATATTTTGACCGTTAAACTTTTAAAAGTCATAACTTTGTTAGTTTTGACCAATTTTTTTTTGGAATCCATCATTCCTAACATAAACCTTATTAATAAATTATATGTCTCAGAAACTAGTAACTTATTTTGACTGAGCCATAAGGGATTTTGAATTACACTTTACGCATTAAAAAGGATATTGCTATAACATTAATGATTTTGAACTTGATTGGAAAGAATAACTAAAAGGTCTATGAGTTTTTTTCTCTTACTGACTTATATATGTTAATTTCATATAGCAGGTGACATTTGTTAGGCTGGTTGGCTGACATTTTCAACATGAATAGGTTAATTTGCAAACAGTCTTCATTATATCTTTTCTGGTATGCGGAACTGTTAAACTTTGGGCCTGCTTAGGCTGCAGTTCATAAATTTATGCCTTTCAAAACGTAGTAATTTGTATTATTTTGAATTATAACCAGAGATTAACTTTTTAATATTAAGGAATTCCCAATTAAAAACATGAATCTATATGCCATATGGTTTAATGTTCTCAGTTCAAAGTACACTTGTACAATGTATTAGTACACTATTTTGAGTTTGGCATATTAGTTTCAAAATTCCAAAATTAATTTCATAAAATAATGTAGAGGACAGAATTAATAGTTATACATGACAAGTAGCGTAAATAGAAATACGATCGAATGTGGATATACATATAGAAAGAGTTCTGTAATTGTAAAACAGCATACATTAAAAAATAATTGTACAAATATAAAAGATGAAAGAGAAACTACAAACCTAAATTAAAGCATCAATTTTGGGTTTAATCAATATTTTTATGTTAAATTTATAGCAGTCATAAAAATAACTTCCCTGAATACAAAAATTGAAGAATTTTTATCACTCCAGGTTTAATTTCATGCATTTAAAACAGGCCATTAACGCCAGATTACAACTGTCGTATGTAAAGACTTAACTGATAAAGGGAAGTTACTAAATTATCTTCATGTAACCCTGAGACGAATGTTATGGAATTCGTTAAATATATCATGGATTAAGAAGGTTATTTTACCTTTTCAGAAATCTTATCTTATTATGTTACCAGTGGGTTTGATTTTTTCGAACGTTGGCAATCACACATGTTCACTTATTAGTATATGGTTTCGTTTAATCACAGTGCAACATTTTTATATATTATTGCAAAATCAAAACATGGGTTTTCAGTTTTTATTATGTTTTGCGTTATGGAAGACGAAGTTTTTCAGACTTCATTTTGGGAAATAATGGATCGTTAAGGCGTGTTAATATTCATTTCTCTGTTTTTCCCCAAGCCACTGTTAAAATTTAATATAAAACATATACCAAGGAAGCCGACCAGTGTGAATTACCTTGTATAAAAATATTCACAGGATTGTTCGTTAAGATTGGTTTAGTAACAGTATTTAAATAGTCTTTAAAATGCATTAGTTCTTTAAATTCATCACTGGTGCGATCTGGAATAATATTTTAGATACAAAATTTATACTTGCTATCTGCGTTACACCACTAATTACTTAATATTTTATAAAATCTAAGAGGTTCTTAAAGATGATTTAACTTGAATCCATTTTAATGCTAGTTATAGTCTATTCACTTTATAATCTATTCCCTTATTAATCTATTTGTTGAACGGGTTGATGTATACTTTTTGCGCATCAACCCAGGGCAGCCGCAGCCACCTGGTTGTTACGACCTACACAGAAGCAGATTATTAACTGGCGAGATGGATTGTAATTGTCTGTGAGCAAGTACAAAAATATTCTAACTTTTAATTCAAGTGGCTTTTTCTTTAGAAATGCATTACAAGTAACATTGTAACAAGTAAATTGTATACAGTTACCATAGTTTAATACTACTATGGTAAAATAAAATAGGCAAAACAAAATGTCTGTTCCTTACATTGTTTGTTTTGATCAGGTATGAAATAGCTGTGAGCCTTAAGATAAGGTTTTATATTAATTTGCTTAAAATGTCTAGTTCTCCCTTTTTTTCCAGAAAAATCAGGAAATTATCTTTAGTTAAATATCTGATTCATTCATATAACTAAGAATACGTAGTCTTATTAGTTGAAACCCTTTATAAGAGAGTAGAGTGCTACGTGGTATAAATTAATAGTTTTACCATGAGTAAGTGTAACTAAGTAACAAGTAACAGTGCAACTAATTACCGATACTAGATTAAATTAACTAGTTGTCGTGAAGATTGCTAGAAGCTTTACAACGAGAAAGACGTCCAATCTAAAAGTTTTTGATACAGTACGAGATCAAAGTTAAAGCTAGAGACTTGACGTAAGTCTCCAGCTAAAGGTTGAGTTGAAGTAAACCAATTCAAGATGACATTTATCAGATGTCTCTCTGTGGTATCAAGTTAGTATCATTTTAATCCTGATATTACCTGGCTTCAGTTTCTAAAAATATACTCTTCATTAAAATTGTACTTTTCCTTTGAGAAAATACTCATTCTTTTTTAACTAAAAGCACTTAAATACTACGAAAACAGTGTTAGTGTTGCCATAGCTACCTTTATTTAGCAACACTTGGAGATGTAACTCGGACACGTATAACAAAGCTACCACTACTACATCTTTAGTTAATTTGTTGGTGACTTTCATTATATGAAAATATTAGGAAAAGAATATTTTTTCTAAACATTCCGGAGCAATTAGAAAAGTGCTAGTTTTGTGTGCTGTTGTTATATTAAAATATCTAAATTAAAATGGTACTTAGTTTGGAGTGTAATTAGTACCACGCTAATCATGTTGATGTTCTATTATCATCAAGTCTAAACTCAAATCTTCAATATTTATAAGCACATACTTATTTTATAATTATAGTAAGATAAAGAATAAACATATCTTTCTTCCCTATTTGTATTGTTACAAAAAATGTTAAATAGGTTTACTAACTTATAATTTTATATCATTTATTTAAATATGAATGATTTGTATACATTATAAATGAGTTTAGTAGCCATATTTATTATAAATATGTTTAAAGAAAAACGCAAAGAAGGGTATAAAGAATATTTGTGACAGTATGAGGGGTATCGGTGGACTGTTGACGATGGCATATGAATATTATATGAACAAGGACCCAGTTGAATGAAGTTCGTGCTATATCAACTTTGGGCTGGTATCCTGGTGACGAACAAGGTAGGAGTGCCCCACAGAACGTGTCTCGAAGCAGGCTTTACTGATGTTACATTAAACATTTAATGGCTATATAGCTCTTTTCATTTTCGAGATAACCTGCAGACAAATACAGCTAAAGACAATCAAATATAAAATAAATGTTTACCTGAGTAGTATTATACGATATTTTAACTTGTAGCATGTAACTCCTACCTTTTTATCAGTGGATAAATAGTCTACAAATAACATTCAAAGAATAACAGAACTAAACACATTTGATCACGTAGTTTTTAGTAAAGTTGTCTATAGAACCTAGTTTGGGGCACAGATATTAGGCTAAATTAATACGGGTTCTACCATTTTTACTAACAATTAAGTAATTTCTGAATAAAAAATACAGTATAAACTGATCTATTACTCGGGCCATTAATGCATTCAAAACTGTTATTCCTTGCTCTACTTGAGCATTAAGCATTAGTAATAATATTAATAATAGCTGTAAATATTGCACATAAATTTGGTCTTAGCTGTGAAACCATTAAAATTATTGTTTTAATCCATAAGTGAACTTTAAATTCATTATATGGTTAATCAAAGTAAAATCGATTTTGCCCTTAACAGTGTTTAATCCTAATCAAAGTCTTTTAACCAATTTAAATTTTAACTTTGTGTACATTACATGGAAAACAGTAAATAAATAATAAAATATTACAAAAATAGATAAGAATATTCACTTGATTATTCTTAAACGTGAGTTGCTAGGTAAGGTAATAATTTAAATAGATAATGTAGATTGTGTAACTAAGAGTGTACATTGCAAGTTATATAAATTATAAAACATGAGAGAAAAGTTGGTTCTTATTTAAAAGTTTTGGACGGTTTTCTGCCTGGCTTCACTTATATAAATATACATTATAAAATAAATCCAACAGAGGCGTTCTCATCAACGAAGTTGTAAAACTATTCATGGAAAAATAGTTTTATATGATTAAACGTAGCGTATTGAACGACCGAACGCTTCACAGGACAAAATATGCATAAATAGAAGCCATCACGTTTCCGTGTTTTAGTATAAACAGTTTCGAAAAAATAGTGTGTGGGATTTTTAATTTCCCTTATTATACAATTAAAACACCAATGCGTAATTTGTCCACCATTGTACAGAATGAGAAAGAACAATGGTCTGTTATTTTAACAACAATGGACTATTTAATCAAACCACAATGGTTAAACTTACCCATTGCACAGAATGGTGATTACATATCGCTTATCATTGTTTTATATGATTTAATTTTTCTGGTTAATAAATAGTAATAAAACGATACATTTATTTTACAATTAGAACATTTATCTAGGAATAGCAAAAATGTCAATAAGTAAAGTATCAAATTTAGAAACAAATTTTTGTTTATTTCTTGGTGCACCAAAGATGTAGGATGAATGAGCAAGTAATACATTAAAACATAGGTGGCATAATAGCTTCCATAGAATAAGTAAACTTTCAAGATATTTGTATGCGTAGTTTCTGAATATCCATTAAATTGTATACAGTATTTAAAAAAAAAACTATGGAGTGAAACTATCAAACGTTAAAAAATGTATTGTTACTTCTCATTAAATATCGAAGGATATCAGAAAGGTTACTGGTCTGCATGCATTTGTACTAGAGCATATATCTAAATTAACCCGATTGCGTTTCATGACAATGTTCAATCATAGGCACTTAATTACCTGCACAACAACTGCCATGTTCGGTTAATTCCTAAACATTATCCTAAAATGTTATTTCAGATCACACTAATGATGAAGTTAAAGAATAAATACATTGTAAATAATATTTAAATACTGTTATAAAACCAACTTTAATTAACAAACCTGTAAATGTTTCCACATAATGTACTTCAAACTGGTCGGCTTCCTTGACATTTTGACATGGCATTTTAACAGTGGCTTATGGAAAAAAGGAGAAATTAATACTAACACGCCTTAACGATCCGGAAAACTACAAGACTTTCGTAATGCAAAACATTATAAGCGATTATTTTGGATTGCTGCAGAACTTACTAAGGATTCCCCCGTTATCGGAAGTAGGTAGGGTTTCTCCCTAGTTCGTAATAGGCTTTTAGTCCTACGTATGTATATTTTTCTACGACGGGACAAGACACAAACTCTACTGTGGTTCTTGAAATATTTTAGAACGGAAGTACATGATAAGGGATAGAAGTAAACGCTTTTTGACTGAATTATTTTGGCGAGATTTGTGTGTTTGTATTTTTTTTATCGGCGTAACAAAGTAGACTCAGCTGTGACGTTTTTAAATATAATTAATTTGAATCAGAAATTCTTCAGATGCAAAACATGATATAAGATTCAGGTTAAATTATGATACTCTTCTTCTTCATCCATGGGGCGGTTTACTCTCATGCACTTCAGCTTCAAGGGCTTTTTGCGCACCCCGGAAGCACACCATAAGGCCCATCAGTCTATGATTTCAGCAGTTCCACAAACCACCGGAAACCACCTATCAGGTCTTCCTGGGAAATTCACCACCCTTTTCCAAACTACCACAGATGGCTTGCCGCTCCCTTGCTATTGAAGGGCAATCAAATAGCAAGTGTTCGGCAGTTTCATCCTGCTCATCACACATTCTACAGAGCGGATCCTCCTGAAGGATACCGACTCTGTGAAGATGCTTCCTCAGGTGACCATGTCCCGTGATCAGACCTATAACTCTAGAAGATATTAATCAATTTAGTGAGAGAGAAGGTCGGACGCCACTCTGGAGGAAGGCGACTGTAGTACCATCCTGCTCATTCTCATGCCCGGATGCAACCTCCACCTTCTCTCATGTTCAGCGCGAACCCATTTCTCTCCGTTTTTGGCCATCAGACAACAGCCCCATACAATAGTGCAGGTCCGACTACGGAAGCGTAAAGCCAGTACAAAAGCCTCGTATTTAGTTCCCAAGACCCACCTATCACGCTTCTGCATTGAATAAGAGACCATTTCCCCCTTCCGATGACCCTTTCTAGATGAGGTCCCCAGTTTAGAACCCTATCTAGGATCACGCCCAGGTTCGTGACCTCAGATTTCAGCTCAATGGAAGAGCCTCTGAATAGAAATGGACCAATACCCTCCATCTGTCGCCTCATGTTAAAGGCAACCACAGTAGCCTTGGTGGGGTACACCACTGTCAGCTCACTACACCCCCTACCTTATCACTACAGGTGGGTACCTTATCACATCAATTCCCCGTCATATTTAGAGCAGCATTGGTCAGTTCTGTGACTGTTGTGTTGTGTTAAACTTGCCACGATACTCTTAACTATGAACACATAAAATATTATATATCTAATATATTCCTGGTTTAGTTTAAAACATTTCTTAGTAATCCATCATATTATATTAAATTACTAAGCGATATAACAACTTTGGTGACAGCTTCTTAGTTAATATGTATTCATTTTTTAAAGATATTTACGGGCACTGCATAAGAATAAATTCATTCCTAAAATGTCTGTTAATACTACATAAGGTGTAATTTTTAAAATCTTGTGACAAAACATTTACAACATATATAACACATCATGTTTTTTAGGTATTTTTGTGCACCAAACCTAGTACACTATAATTATCCTCGCTTATATACAGATACAGTACGTGATATTTTATAACAAAATGCATAATGGAAATGTACATAACAAGAATGTAATAGCTGCTACTACAGTTAGCGTGGACATTTTTGTAAAAAGAAGTCAAGTCACAACTTATTCCTGAATGAAGTTTGCACGTTTTACATACCCTAGTAAAATTACATTAAATTACTTCATATAGCATATTAAAAACCTAAAGGCTACTGTTAGATTGCTAATAAAATTACCCATAGACGATTCAGTGATGTTTTCAAACATCAAAAACAAACATATAAGATTTGATGAGTTTAAGACGTAGAATGATACAAATAGTACAAGTAATTGTATCCTGCCCTTATCTCACTTAAAGTCAAAACAACCGTAATGTTGATACGGATTACAGGCTTCGGAGATAACACGACAAAGTTAATTCCACGGAATGGCTTAGTTTTGTAGTTACGAGTAAAATCGCATAACACAAATGACACAAAAGTACTCAGTTCACGCAGATAAACACATCATGTAGGAGATACACGACACATCAGATCATGCATGAATAGACAACACGTTACGTAATCCCCTCTCCTGCATTGTATACTGCGTTATCAGCAGCAGCAGTAGGAACAGCTGATCCAGGCTTATTCTGACAGAGGACATCGATCAAATTATTTTGGAATGAAAATTTAGTTTTTACCTTAACGTATTCACCCTTATATATATATATATATATATATATATATATATATATATATATATATATATATATATATATATATAAGTAGATAGTAATATGGGGTTCCTGGCGCACTTTCGGAGCCGACCGAAAAGCAATGTAAAATACTGTTCAATGTACCATAAAGGAAGCTGAGAAATAACACAGCAAATCTCAATGAAAAATTAACCGAATCTACAGTCGTTCGTCTCCAAAAGCGATCGGTACATTACTATCTACTCTGTGGAATGAAAAATTAACCAAATCTACAGCTGTTTGCTTCTACTTTCTTAAGCTGTGCTTTGTAAAATGTTGTCAAATCTGCTACGAATAAAGGATTTATCTTAATAAAATTTAATCAATTTAAAACATTTTTACTAAAAACATACTGTACTTTAATAAAAAACTTTTCTACTAAATAAACAACATGAACTCACCAAGCTCTCTTCAGTTTCTAGCATTTCAAAAACTTACAAAGAAAGACAATTTTAACGAGTTCAACGAATTACCAAAACATTTTAAAGAACAGTTGATACTTTCCTTAAATGATACAGAATTCAAAGAACTTGTAAAGTCTTTTGCAGAAAAAAACGTCTAATGGAGTGTTTTACTATCGGCAAAAAACTAAAAAAGTAAGGGATTACATATTTAATATAATTACGAAAGATATTGAAAAGAAAGTAAAAAATAAACAAACAGAGAGTTTTCATCGTTTTTTTTATGACATTTTTCCCATATTATACGTTCTTTCAAGATAATCAAGACTTAATTGATGAATTTCTTAGGAATTTTTGTGAGTATCAAGATTTATCAACACAATTCATTAAAGAGCATTATAGAATTTTTCTTATAGAATATAGCCACATTTTGTGTGAAACAAAAGGTATTACTGTAGATAATATTCCATGTGATTCCTATGAAGAAAGACACCAACTATGGTTATCAAAACAGTACTATGACGTGGGGAGGGACTGCAAGTTTTAGAGTTAAGACTTTATTCTACAAAGTTAATTGTTATAATTTCTTTATCTTTTATAGTCTTCTTTCCAGTAACAATCAAGTGTAATTTTTCATTTTTGTTAAATTCTTTAATCTTTTTTTCATCCAAAACAGTCAAAAATCTGTTCGGCAAGTGTACTTTACAATCTTCCAACTCGGCAATTATTGTAAACCCGAATCTTTCATTTTCTCCAAATTCAAAATTTTGTATTTCTTATTTTCTTCCAATTCATTTAACTTCTTATACTCTTTAAACTTACATTCTCCAATATCATTTAACTCTTTCAAGAACTCCATTTAAATAGAAAAAATTTAAAGACGGAAAAAATGAAATTTGCTAACAATCACTCGAGAAGTCGGGGAGAATGTGAGTAAAACCGCATTCTTTTCACGAGGTTCTTCGTTTAATTTCTCCAAATGTACTATAAAATCATCAAAGATTTCAGGCTTAAAATCGTAGACAAATTCAACATCCAGATAATGAAAAAATACAGGTAAAATCTTCTCATAATAAACATGTGTATCGATACCTACAAACCTAATGTATTCTTTGAAAAGGAAAATAATTTTGTCAATGGTTCCAAGAGATAAGTAAAAATTTTTATTCTGTTTTCTAAATTCTGTAACAAATTTTGTTTGCTTCTTGTCTCCATATTGCAATTTTGTAAGCAGATTATTCAAATGTGTTAGTTTATTTCGAAATTTCCTAGGTTTAGGTCTTTCGTACAAAATTAAATTACAACCTCTACAAACTAAATATCTTTTATCGATAATTTCTCCTCTATTAGAACACTTGTAACAGTTGGCATTATACTCTTCCATTTAAACAAAAAGATTTTTTTATAAATGGAGATTATGGAACTAACTCTGCCGAGATATAAATTTTTCAGCGCAAATGTTTGTGTTTACATTTCTACAACAGAGATAAATAGAAATAATTTCATTCTATTGTACAACTATTTAGGATATTATGTGTACGATTATAAAGATTATTACGGGAGAAATCGGGATTTTTCAGTGGCGAAAGAGTATATTTTTGAAATATTAGAAGGAATGAAAGAGAATAATATGAACATCATTAACTACTGAATTTCTCTAATATCGTTCTTAATCACATCATAGGCTAAAAATTTCTCAGAGACAACAACAACATAACAAATCGCGTTTGTAACAGCTTTTTGAAAATCCATATTGATAATTATATCGTTCTTTGAACCAGAAATATTTGTCAAACTCTTTGTTGTATCAATGACATAAATAGGTCTATTCGCTAAAAATTCTTTAGGATTGTAATACATTTCCTTATTATTACAGTAAACTTTCTTAAAATCTTGATACATCTGATACATGATTCTGAAAAGACCTCCGGAAATGTTTAAATTTTGTAATTCATCTGGATAATAAGAACCGTTCAATTTTACTCTGATATTTTTTACATCCAAACTATCAAACTTTGAAGGATTTTTTTCTTGATTATTCTGTCTATCTGTTTGAAAACCTATGATAACGAACTTGGGATTGAAGATATTTCTATAAATATTTGTGATATCGAACGAATAAGTTGTTCCGGAAATACCTTTTTGTTCAATACATTGCCAATCTAGAAAATTAAACATAATGTTTTGACTTTTTGTAATTTCATCAATCAACCTTATTTTACTCGTGATTTTATAATCAATCATTGGAACTCTAATAAAAAAATCTGTAATTGTTATTTTTCCATCAACAGGCATAACATTTCCAGTTGCAGTCTTCAGAATCACATCATCGTCTTCTGCTCTTATAAAAACTTAGATAAAATCCTCCTTTATAGATCGGAATAGTAACATTTTCAAAAAATCCTAATCCAAAATGAGATAAATTTCCAGCTGCTTCAAAAACACCAAATTTAAAATCTGATTCAAAGCCATTAGAAGTTTGAGAAATAACATCACTTTTTGAATACGAAATAGTTCCTTTAATTGTGCTTAATTGGCCACAGTTTTCGACTTCTTCTATCAATTTATTGTGTTTTCTTACTTCAATCTTAGAAAATAAAAACGGTATAAAATTATCGATTAATCTAACATTATCAGTTCCAAGATATGCTTGACCATCTTGTTTTGTTAAAGTTCCAGAAATATAAAACTGGAAGTTAGACGAGCAAAAATTATCTCCAAAATCAATATTAAACTCAGTTCTTTTATTCGGTTCATTCAAATGTTGTTTACTAATTGGATAGAAATTTTTAAACTCCGCCCTTTCAATATCGCCTGAATACTTTTTGTAGTCCACCATTTAATAAGAGAAAATTTAGAAATTTTAAACATCATGTATAAGTCGATAAGAAAAGATTTTAGTCATTTTTAATGATCTACTTCGTCATATTCGGGATTCTCTTCCTTAAATTTTGCGATCTCGGTCACATATTTCAATAAAATTTGCACAGGATAGTAACCGCTATCTATAATATTGTTCCAATCAACTGTATCTTTATTTTCATCCAAAAATTTTATACTCAAGTGTTGATAGAGACAAAGAACAGACATATGATCTTTTAATTGATAATGTATATTTTCTTGAATGAACTCTGGGGACAGATTTTGATATTTAGCAATGTTATACCAATTCAATTTGTTTACGTATAATCTCATCATATCTTCGGATAATTCATATTTTTGAGAAATGTCATCCCAATGTTCTTTTTTCAAATCTCTTTCGTGTTGCATGATAAAAAGATCGAAAGCACTGTAATGTCCCGCCATCTCTATTTATTAAGAAAAAATTTCAAGTTTTTATAAATTGGCTCTTTTTAGCGTTACATTCAGCACATTTTCCAGAAACTCTGTTTAAGTCCATTGATGTTTGCATAGTATTTTATATCATTTGTTTCAGTTTTTGCCTTACACCTCACACAGTATATGAGAGCCATTTATAAAAGAAAAATTTAAATTGAGTCATCGTAACCACCTAATCCATTAAATCTGATGTCGATGGCTCTAAAACTTATAACAACATCTTCTTTAAATTTATTAAAGTTTTCTTCTAATTTTTGAAATTTGACAGCATAAGAATCATTGTATTCAACAAATTTATGACCAATATTCTCAAAAGTTTTCGTAGCATCTAAACTAAACTTATCAAAAAGACTCTTTAAATTTAGTAAGTTTTTCATTAATTTCACCAACATCGTCTACTGATCTTTTACTTCTTTCATCAAGTTTTTCATAGACTTCTGTTGTAAACTCTTTAACATGCTGTTTATGATTCTCATAATTTTGTTTTAGTTCATTAAACATTTTAATAGGATCTTCTAATTGAATCATTACAACAACATCAAATGGATTAATTCCTTTACTAACACTGCTAATTCTTTTTCCTTTAAAATCTAAGGCATTTTTAACATTCGGATCATGTAAATCAACAATATCGATGTTTTCTGATAATTTTTAGAGGTTTTAAAATTTGTTCTTTAAACAACAACATCATGTTTGTCAATACCAGGTCGAACACCGACAATTCTTTTTTTATTAGCCAAACTAACATAATTCTTTTCAACTTTGATCGCTTCAGTAATTTTATCAGCTTTTTCGATATGAGACTTTAAATTGGTAAATAATTTTTTTGCACCATCATCAACTTCTTTTTCCAATGTTTTTATTTTATCAGCAACTTCATTTGAACTCATGAAATTTGCAAGTTTGTTATCATATTCTGCTTTAAAATCTTCAATCTCGACAGCAAACATATCTGAATCTGGAAGGTTTTGTAATAAATTTTCTAACTTGTTATCAAACTCATTTCTCAAACTATCAAAATTAAAACTATTATCTACATTTTGAATAATTTGTGTTCCAAATACGTCAAAAATATTTTGTGAATCCATATTTATTAAGTAATAATTTGTTAACAACTTCTTTAAAATCTTTACCAGTACTCAGTTCATTCAAAACAAAAACACATAAATGACCACACAAATTGGGGGATCTTTATAGTCTTGAATCTGAGAATCATTGTAGTAGACGCTTGATTTTTTCAAATATTTAATCAATTCTATAGGTGGTTTGTCCTCAATTCTTCCATACGAATCAAAATAACATGCATTCTTATCATTTTTATAATAACAAATCCAATGCGTTCCACTTCCCACAATCGAGTCTAAATTCACAATTCCACATTCAAATTTCTTAACTTTTTCAGGTAATGTATCTCTCATGAAGATTCCTCTAAAATGTTTAATATTTTTGCAGATTTCTTCCAATTCTCCGAATGTTAAAGGTTTAAATTTTTTTTTCAATGTTTGATTTCACGTAATTCAAAGTTTTTTCATCTAATCCAGATCCTGTAACATCTTCCAACTCTTTATCTAACCAATTTAAAATGTTTCGAACAATAGGAATCACATCCTTTTTAACGATTGGAGCAGCTTTACGAACATAAGGAACAACATTTTTAACAACTGGAATATTTTCTCCAAAATCTAATAAATCTTTCAAAAGTCCACCATTTTTAAGTTCTTTCAACTGATTATAAGAAAATTCTATTCTGGTTCCTTTATTATTTTTCTTATGTTTTTCGAGTTTATTGTATTGTCTATTTGTTAAAAATATCTTATCTTCGCCATTTTTTAGTTGATCTATTTTAAATTGAATACTAACGGGTATTTTCTTCTTAAAAGCGGATTTTATTTTTTCTTTCTGATTTTTGCTGAAATTTACATTCACCTCCATTTATATAGTTAAAATTTCAAGTTCTCTTCGATTCCCATTCCTAGTTTTCTCTTCAAAAAACATTGCTCCAGCTGTTGGAAGCGCAACAAATCTTTCACCTAAACTAGCATCTTTTGATAAAAATCTATCCATTGCTTTATCTTGCAAAACTTTATCTGCTATATGTCTGGAATTTGTGTCTCTATGTTTTGCATAAAAAATATCGTGTTCCATAGCAGCTTGATCTAATTTATTTATACCAGGATCTCCTCTTTTTAGTCTTTTTTCGAGTTTTGTGCCAGGCCCCAGATACTGATAAGTTGGTACGTGTAATTCAAAAGGTAAATTGTTGATAAAATCATTCAAAAGTCCACTACCCTCAATCATAGATGAACTTATTGCCGGCAAAACTCGTTTTAAATATTTAATTCCATCAGGTTTTTCAATCATTTCGTCAAGTTTGTTCGAAATAAAATCTTTAATTGCTTTCTTTTCGTTCAAAAAATTGTTGTTTCCAGCCTTTTCTTGAGCATAAATATAATTAATAATTCCATCGAGTTTTGTCAAATCGTCGATATATCTGTATTCAATCTTATTATCACTGTATTTTCTCACACCTGATCCTTCGATTCTTTTTTCCCAAATTGGTTTAATCAAATTGAGATATTTTTTACCTTTACTTGACTTTGGTTTCTTAGTTGATGGATCATTATTTTTGTAAATTGAATCAGATTTCCATAAAATTTCAGTATACTTTTTCAAGTCTTCTTCAGAATATAAACCGTCTTTTGGAACATCAGTGCCTGTTAATAATCTCCATAAACCCTGAGTACCTTCGTACATTTTTTCATTAATAACTATGTCATTATGTTCAAAATTTACGGGCAAATTTCCAATCATAAAACTTTTCTTTTTTCTATCCCAATACAAACCAAATTTATCATCCTTCGCTCTAGGAAGGAATTTTCTACCAATTTCACCAATTATTATATCCGTCGTTCCAGGACTTATTGGTTCAACTATTGTAGATTCTTCAATGATTCTAGGTCTAAATGGTGTTGACGATGGTAATTTTGGCAATTCAAACTCAGATTCTGGTATCGAAATATCAGCAAATTGTCGTACAACTGGAACCAAATTCATCAAATTTTGATTATCGCTTAAAACATTTTCAATTTTGCCCTCAACATTTTTTATTGCAGATGTTACAGGTTGATTAATTTTTTGAATAAATTCTTGTTCTTTTTCATCAATTCGAATCTGTTCTTTAAATTCTTTGATTAATTTCTTTTCTATTTGATCAAGTTTTTTTGCTTCTTCTGAAGTTACGTTCGCCATTTATTTAGGAAAATTTTGAAACGTAAACGTGGAACGTGGAAACGTGAACACGAAACGTGAACACGGAACGTAAAACGTGAACGTGGAACGTGAAACACGAACGTGAAACACGAACGTGAAACGTAAACACGAACGTAAAACATGAACGTGAAACGTAAACACGAACGTGAAACATGAACGTGAAACATGAACGTGAAACATGAACGTGAACGTTGGAACGTGAACGTGGAACGTGAACAGATTTACCGTTTTTCTGTTATTTTCATAATGTAAATAAAAAGTAAAGATAATATAAAAATAATTGTAACAAAATATTTTATCAAGTAGATTTGTCAGACCACTGAGCAGCATTTATATTAGAAAATTTATTCAGATATTTACCATTTTTAGGCTTCAAAGTTAGATTAATAGTTAAAAATCCGTAGTCTTCCTTCCAAATTTTATCACATAACTCAATAAAGTGGTTAAAACTCATATCAGATCCCACATAATTGTTATAAATCTTTCTCGAATAGTGATCATCTTGCTTAAAAATACACAACATATTCAGGTTATTTCTTATAACTTGTTTATCAACCTTTGAGGGGACCAGGTAGTGGCAATCTCGCCCATGTTAAATTTACCTTTTTTAGGTACACTTTTCTCAAAAACTAAAAGAGATATTGCAATGAAACTTTCACACTATTTTGTTTGTTGCTCTGTTAACAATAATAAGGATTTTCAAACATATATTTTTTACAACTTTTTTTTTATTGATTTTTGAATTTTAAAACATTTTTTAAACATTTTTTTTTGCATAAAAGTGTTATTTTTTTTTTATTTTTTATTTTCATGTAATAATACATCTTATTATTGTTTATTGTGATAATACAAAGAATGTGTGCAAGTTTTGGTCAAATTTGGTTCAATAGTTTGCAAAATAATGGTACCAAATGACAAAAAAAACAAACTTTCGGAAAAACCAACATTTTAATTTTACTCTGCCCTAAAACTAACAAATGTGTATAGGCCTACCTACTTGAACATAATTAGTGTGCACGATAGCCATAGGCTGGGTCATCTGGGTCTTTCTCATTCTCAAGTATTCTACGTTTCACTGTTTTTCTGACTTCTTTTGCTTTTTTTCTATATCTTTCATGGCTTTTTCAGCTTCAAATATGCGGAGTTCATCTTGTCGCTTGAGTCCTACAACACAATTAGTTCCTGCTTGGCCACATAACTTATCAAGAACTTTTATCTTCCCAAGAGCTCCATCATTGTAACACAATATTGCATCTTGCACTCCAATTGTCCAAAGTGGAAAGTCCAACAAAATTGTTTTTAGAAATCCTTGTCCAAATCATATTATTGAAGGACTCGTTTTGGTTTTGTGTCTTTCCGTGAACACATTTTTTTAATAAATTTGGGTCTGCTAAGTCTTTATATATTGGTTTTATGTGCTCCATCACAGCAATTGGTAAATTGTTAGTGGGTGTAGGGGAAACTTTAGGGGAAAACAAATGGGAAATCCTACTGATATGTGTATCAGCTCAGTGCGTTCCCGCACAAAAAAATTAAAATTAATATGAATTAGTGCTTAGATTTGCATATATTTGGTATCAAATTGTTCAGAAAAAGATTGGCAACAATAATAAATAATAATAAAAAAATTTTTAAAATTAAAATATTTCACTACCTGGTTCCCTTGAAAAGCATTGGGAAAGATAGATACAAGATATGTTTTTGTGACGGGACATTACGAAATATTCCTTAATAACGTCCTGATTTTCCAAAATACAATCATCAAAAACGATTAACGAATTGGGTTTACATTCGCTTAACGGAACTATGTCCTCAGAAGCATTATAAACATGTGATATTTTTTTGTTTAAGTTTTTCTCAATATTTTCAAATCTTTCTTGTAATTTTTTATAGGCGTCTTGTTCTAAAGATTTACTAAAAACATACAAATTGGAATAAGGAATCAACCCTATTGTAGATAAAATTCAATAATAAAGTTGTTTTTCCACATCCACTTGAACCAACAATTAACAATCTGATTGGTTGATCTTTCTTATTTTCTTCAAACGTTTGAAGTTTTATCTGATCTTTTTGCTTTAAAAATTTCTCCATTTAAATAGAAGATTTTCATCTTGAAGCAACGCTTGCGAAAATGAAGCTGTTCAAGTTAACTTCAGAAAGCTCTAAATTAGTTTTAAACTTGGAACATCCTATACACTTAGAGGAAGAATCAAATTATTTTATCGGTTTAAGCGGTTTTTATTCTGACAATTTTGTAATAAATATTAGTGAAAGTTCTCCTTATTGCATAGGATTTAGTGAGAAGAACATAACAAAATACTATGGTTTAAACAAAGGATATTATACTTTCGATCAAATAAAAAATTCCCTTAAAAATTATCTGAAAACATTCAAACAATCAGATAAATCTTTAAACTTTGACGAAAACAAGTTTGAAATGCAAAAAAAATTATCTCTCTAATAAAATTCAAATAAAATCACCAGTAAGAATAATGTTTTCAGCAATTATAGTAACATTTATTAGGGTTTGTTCAAGAAACTATTGAGCCAAATCAGGTATATTTAGGAAATAAAACGCCAAAATTTAGACCGTTCGATGTTATTGAAGTGCACTGCAATCTCGTTGAACCTAGTTTTGAAAATCATACCGAACATTTACACAAAGAATCGGAAATTTTATACACTTTTTTCCCAAATGTTGCTTATGGATCAAAAATCAGTGAAAAACCGAATGAAATCGATTATATTCCAATTAGAAAAAATATTAAAAGAATTCAAAAAATCGTCTTAACTGTTCAAGACTCTGAGGGAAATTTATTAAATAATGAGAGTAAAACAACAATATATTTAAGATTGTCGAAAGAATGATGAATCAAGGGGAGCTATTGAATAGCTTACCTTCAAATTTTCAAGAAAACAACTTTTGAATGTATAAATTACAAGAGTCTATGCCATAGACCCTTTCAAAATCTTCATCCTGACACTGTTTTTTATCAATGAATCTGGGCTTTATTCTCAAAATAAAAATTACTAGTTAAATTTTTTTTTCTATCTAAATGGAGTCAGTTGTGAATCTACTCAAATTCAATAATAAAGAAATTTTAACATTTGTTGACGAAAATAATGAATTTTGGTTTAAGGCGAAAGATGTTGCAGAGGTGTTAGAATATAAAGATACGAAGAAAGCAATTAAAGAACATGTCAAAGAAAAATATAAAAAAAGCTTCGAAAACATACATTCTGAAGGTAGGGGTGATTCGCCCCCGCCTTCAAACTTTCAAAAAAACACTGTTTTTTCATCAATGAAGCAGGCATATATTCTTTAATCTTGAAATCTAAAATGAAAATAGCAGAAATGTTTCAAGATTGGGTTTTAGAAGAAGTTTTACCAAGTATTCGTAACTTTGGTGTGTACAAACTTGAAAACGAAAATAAGCAGTTAAAAGATGAAATAAAACAGTTACAAATTAAAGATGAAATGAAATCATTGAAAATAGAGAATCAAGAATTGCGAATGGAATTAATGAAGAGAGATATGGTATGTAAAGATTTTGATAAGAAAAAACACCATGTTTTTTGTGTTAATTAAGAAGAATCACATGTGGGAATGGCCTTATTACGTTATCAGAGCTCAGAAACGAGAAATACCAAACCGATTAAAACATCTAAAAATAAATTATCCTGAATTAGAGATTTTGTTCATTGATGACGAACCAAATTCTATCAATCTGTATAACCAAATGAAAGAATCTTTGAATATTTTATACAACGGAAATCATTTTACTACAAATATGGCAGAATCTCGACTGATTTTATAGAATATCTAAATTACACGATGAAAATGTTTCTAAATTTTACTAAAAACTCTCGATTTATTATATTTTGTTTGTAAATGTTTAGCATAACTAGGTAACCATCGTAGAATTTTTTTTTCATATTCACAATGCATTTCGTTTTTATAACTTTCGCTGAAAATGTTTTTAGCACAATCTTTGCAAAAAGCATCTTTTCTATCTTTACTATACTGCCAGTTATTAAATTCAGAAATATTTTTAATTTCTTTACAAAAGTAACAATTTTTTTCTTCTAAAGTTAATTTGTCCATTTTAACGTATAATTCCTTACAATAACAGTCTTTTCTATTCTCTTCTTGACACTTTGTACATTTCTTTTGAGACTCCATTTATATAGAAAAAATTATTACACGATGAAAATGTTAAACTCTTGAATTATGATATTTTGTTTGTAAATGTTTTTGATAATTATTTAACCATTTTATAGTTCTTCCACATTCACATTGAGTATCTTCATAATATAATCTATGGTGATTCTTCTTTACACAATCTTTACAATATGAGTCTTTCTTATCTCTACTATAGTGATCACTATTAAACTCTGAATTTTTTTTAGTTTCTTTACATTTAAGACATTCTTTATCTTCCAAAGTTAATTTTTCTATTTTATCATATAATTCTTTATGATATTCCCTTTCACAATCTTTGCAATTATAATGCATTCCATCTTTCCTATTTTTATCTTTATAAAATTCATTTAAATCTTTAAATTCTTTGCACTTTGTACATTTCTTTTGATGTGCCATTTATATATAGAAAATTTATATTACAGTTTTGACTTCTTCAATTCATATTCATAAAACTTTCCGGTTATTTCTTCATTATTTAAATCTTTTATACTATAAGTTACAGGATCTGTGTTATTAATTTGATAAATCACAAAGATTTCTCTTGACCAATTGTTCTTATATTTGTTCGAAAATGTTTGTTTTTTACTAACAATTCTTACATGATCATTGACTTTAAATTTAGTTTTCGTGTGTGAATTTCAGGTGGAACATACTTGAAAACGGTCTCTAAAAACTCCTTTTCTGCATCCTTATCTACGTCTTTGGGCTTCATTTTGATTGTGCTGTGAACTGTATCGTTATAATTGTTTACGATGTTTTGAAGAATATCGATCCATTTAAAGTTTTTATTAATCTCAACAATTACTTTCATTCTCTCATTTTGAGTTCTGTTATATCTCTCTACAATACTTGATTTCTCTTCGTTTTCAGTATGATAAATCTTAATGTTGTATTTCCTCAAAACATCGTTAAATTCTTTATTTTTAAACTCTAAACCCTTATCTGTATGAAGTAGGTTATGAGGTTTGTGATTGATCCTTATGGCATCTTTTACTATATCTTCGAAAGCTTTTGAAATATCCTTGCCGTTTTTTCTTTTGATAGCTCTTGACCAAGCATATTTTGAGAAAGTATCAATAACATTTAACATATACTTAAATCCATCATTTTGATCTGAATAGTTAGACATTATAACTAAATCTGCTGCCCATAAATCGTCAATTCCTAATGTTATAATTTTTCTCTTTTTAAACTTTTTTCGTACTGGTGCATGAATTTCTCGAGCTTCAATCTCTATCTCATCTTTAGTCTTCAATTCTTGCTTAACAGGTTTTGGATTTGGATTCTTTATAAACTTACTCTTGTTTGTCTTACATTTTGAACATTTTGCAGCAATTCTATACAATCCATTTTGAGTTTGAACAATTTTAGAATCTATATTTTTTCGTTTTCTTTTTACACTTGTGACAGTGAATTAAATCATCTTCCATTTACATATCAAAGTTTCCAAGTTTATTTAATTCGTCTAATATATCAGATTTTGCTTATTTTTATAGCCATACGGTACTGTATCGATCTTATTTTCTAGGACAATTCTCTTATCATCTTTAGCGTTCAGTGCCAGCTTGTTTATGGTAACAGTGAACAACTCATGTTTATAACTTTTGATGACTGTCATCTCCCTAAATTCTTCTTTATCTTCGAACAAACATTTCTTCAAGTTTTCGATATTTATTGTTTTATTTACAACGCTTCTCTTAATCCCTTTGCATCTTACTGGGTTTTTATCTAGATATTTGTACGAGTACATCTTAGACCTTAAACCACAAAATTCTTCTAAAACTTCGCTATTTAACTCGTCTTTGAATTTCCCTATTACCTTCTTATTTTTAGTAGTGAAAACATTCATGATCTTTTGGATAATCACTTGTATCAAAGTCATCTATATTTTCTTTAATAATTTTAAAAGGATCTCGTTTCAATTCTAGGAAATAACTGTCTGTATCCATGTAACACAGATTCAAATCTGGATCAAACTTCTTTAATTTATTGTAATAAAACTCGTACATTAGCAATTTTGAGAGGTCGAGAACTGAAAATCCTATGTAAATCGGTTTGTTAAATTTAACCTTTTGTTTGTACATGTGACTCGCTATACAGTTGTCGTCAAAGATGTTAAAGCATTTGAAATTTGTTTTCTTAGCTTGTTTCATTGAAAATTCTTCATTTCCTAGTCTAATATCGCATCTATTTCGCACATTTTCCATACTTTTTCCAAAAACAGAGTTGTTCATAAGCTTGTAAAAATCCTTCTCAAAGTCACTTGTAGCTTTGGTCCTCATATTAGTATTAAAATCAATGTACTCTTTCATAAAAGGCTTCTGATCGAATGCAATAACTCTATTCACATGTTTCAAAATCATACCTTGTTCCAAATAGAACTTCAAATTTCTCGAATGAACAACGTATTCAGTTTTATCCAGTAGAGTTGTGCAAAGTTTGTTTTTAAAATGTTTCTGGAGCAAGAGGTAAATCCTTGTGATGTTCGTGTAAATTCGTTGGATATCCAAGATCAACTTCGAGAATATAGCCATAATCTTCGTCGCCAGTGAGTTCTAAAATTGTTTCTTGCCACTCTTCTTTTGTATACGTTTTTAGGATCCATCCACTTGATATCGCCGTATGGTAAACTTTGCATGAGGCCATACCCATAAAGGTTATTAGCATCGAGATAGAGTAAATAGTTTTCGGGCTTTGTCTTATCAAAATCTTTTAAATATTTGTTATTTGCTTTCACATATCGTTTAATACATTGAGAAATGCCTCCGCGAATACCTTTTTCGATCATTAAATACATATCGTAATCGTGTATCAGTTGAAGCTCGATTTTAGTTAATTTTAACATTGCGTCCCATGCGAGACTGGGAGCTGTTAGATAGTGTGCCGGATCAAGTTTATAGCAATTTAAGCAAATATTTCTGAAATTTTCAAATATATCAGCGAGCAATAGTACATCTTGGATATTGTACAAATCAGAGTAATTTCCAAGATTTTTCTCTTTTAATTTGTTCCAAACATTTAAGTAGTGTTGAAAATCTTTCTCAGATATGCTCTCATCTGTCAAAAGTGAATAGAAATCTTGAATTCTCAATTCTTCTGTGTAATCAAGTTTTTCAATACTGTCGATAAATTCATAGGGAAATATTCCTTTTCCAGATAGAATTTTAAAAATCTCGTCGTCGTCATTTGGCTGTCTTTCTATTATCTCATTCAGTCCATCTTGTATAAAATGATTTGTATGTTTGAAGTCTTCTCTCTTTAGATTTTTAGCTAACTTTTCTATAGACGAGGCCATGAATCTGAACGTGTCTACAAACGAAAACTTGATGAATTTTTCTTGGCTTATCACCTTCGAATTCATAGCCATATCCAGAATTTACAGAATAATTTATATATTTTTCATCGGTGTTTGCAATCAAATCAACATTTCCATATTGTTTAGCCAATTCTTTTATGTACAAATGAGTATCGTAATTTGACATATTGTGGCAGAAAACGGGAATATTCTGAGGAAATTTCAAATTTAGATTGCAACATGCATGAGCTGCGCCTCGAAACTTGCCGGTTAAATGACAATGATCTCTCACTTTATTATAACTCTTATCTTTCCAACTATCAGGAGTAAAAACCATACTGAATTGACCCAACATCATAAGCAGACCATTCACAGATATGACAAACGTTTGCATTTTGGTATGAAATTTCTTCTTCTTCAGTCAATTTCATAGGTTTCATGTTCTTAGAATTATATTTTTTCGCTATGTATTTCGATAATTTATTGAGTTCTTCAAACAATTTTGCAGGAACATTTGGCAAATCTTCTTCATTTTTTGCTCGATAACATATCGGTTTGTACATGCGATTGGTCACATTCGACACTAAATATAGAGTAAAACCATAAGGAATGTGCCTCTGAATCTTGGTTGTAGTCGATCTTTGTGGATTGTTCTTGCATGTCGGAATTTTTTCTAATATGCTCTCAAAGTCCATATAAATTACGTACGGATGGTTAAATTTCTTTTGATAATTAGTAAATTTAGTTGTTTGACCTGGAAATGGCATAATTGGCTTACAAACTTCATGATTTTTACAAATTTCTAAGTGATCTTTTAAATCTCCAGATTTGTAAAAATGGCTTAAACATCTTCTACACAAAAATTTTCTTTCTTTATGTTTAGACAACTGCGAAGAAACAAGCTTATTTAATTTGGTTATCAAAACATAATGAGATTTATCATCTTGTTTAACATACAATAAATCAATGTTTGTTTCAGCGTCATATTTTTCAGAAATTTGTAACGGAACAATGTTAATATTTTCATCAAAACTGTAGACATTGATAGACATTGTTGGATACTTATACTTGGAATTGTAGCTTCGTTTTTCAAATATTTGTATATCTTTCAGAGACATTGGATACTCAAAACCTGAAAATATTTCGTCATTCACAAATTTTTCGTATTGCTTTACACGTTCACAGTCTCTTTCTGGTTTTTCAATAGCACATCTTATTGAGTAAATAAAGCAAAAATCATCTCTATTTTTTATATTTATACAAGCTTTTTTATCTTTGATATTCTTTGGTAAATCGATGTATGATCCTGCATTCATCATTTCGTGTTTGTTAAGGCTCAAAACTAGTTGTTTACAACTTTTAAATGTCCATCCGGAACCTTTATTTGGATTATTCGTTTGTTCTCGATGTGTTAATTTATTAAATTGCTTAGTAATAAAGTCGTTTTACGTCAAAGATTTCGTCTGCTTTGATAGTAAAATACATTAGACATGTTTGCGGTTCACCATTCACTAAAGTTCGTTCGTATTCACATTCCAAAGAGAGATAGCCCTTCATATTTTTAACATTTTCTTGAAATTTTCTCGATTAAACTTTTAATTTCTGACCGCATAATTGAAAGATATTTGTAAATTGACATGGAATTGTCGTTCAAGTTTGTTAAAATGTATTGCTTGAAAAGACCGTGTATTGAGGATAAAACTTCTACATCAATGATATTTTCGGATTTTACTTTAAGAGTTTTATCAATTTCTTCGATCATTTCAGACTTGGTTTTATCGTTAGTACCGATAGCCAACTTTTCAGCTATTGAATGAAGTTTTTCATCATTAAATAGGTCGAGATTTTTCTTTTCAACTTTGAAATTTCTCTTTAATTCACGTAATTTCTCAATATTAAACATGTTTTCGTGATCGGCAATTTTATTTTCTCTAGCCCACTGTCTTAAATAATTTAGTTCATTATTGTAAATTTGCTTGTTTTTTTCATGACTTTTAGAATTATAATGGCGATCATAGTTTTTTCTTAAAATTTCTATTTTGCAGAACGGACATGATATTTTATCGCGCTCCATTTAGATAGAAAAATTTATTTAACTAAATGGTGCTTGTAAACCAACGATTGCGCCTCTCACGGCGTGATATCACTACGGATATGACGCAGGCGAAGCGATTATCGTGATGGTCGGTCTGTAGTAGCACACCTCGACTGTCATTGATACACACAGCGCAATCTTTCGGAACTAAAATGTCGGTAATGCAGATTTGCTTTTAAGAATAAAAATTGTGTTCCCGTTTACTATTATAACATTTTCTTTTTCAAAATGTTAGATAATTTTACCTATTTTAAATATGCGTACATTTTGTTACTTGTAATTTTCAAATTATATTTTAAATTAATTTCTTAAATTTTTACTTCTCGATGGGCTGTTGTATTGTGTTGCTGAGTATATATGTCCGCGAATTCGGTTTGGTCGGTTAGGAAGTTTACTTCTGAACTGTTTCAATGCGAGTGGCCATAGCGGAGAAACACCAAGTTCAGAAGTATTCAGATCGTATTCCGGAACCATTTCTCTATCCGTATCTCGCTCTTCTCTCTCTCTCTAGCCTGAATATAGATCCTAGCCTATAAACGGCAGAAGTGACCGTGTCATAGGCATAAAAAGAGAGGGAGAGAGAAAGAGACAGAGGGAGGAGAAAAGGTCGACCGAGAAATGGTTTTGCACTTTTTGACTTTGAATTTTTTCTATTTAAATGGAGTTCTTGAAAGAGTTAAATGATATTGGAGAATGTAAGTTTAAAGAGTATAAGAAGTTAAATGAATTGGAAGAAAGGAAGAAACATAGAATCTTGAATTTGGAGAAAATGAAAGATAAATTCGGGTTTACAATAATTGCCGAGTTGGAAGATTGTAAAGTACACTTGCCGAACAGATTTTTGACTGTTTTGGATGAAAAAAAGATTAAAGAATTAAACAAAAATGAAAAATTACACTTGATTGTTACTGGAAAGAAGACTATAAAAGATAAAGAAATTATAACAATTAACTTTGTAGAATAAAGTCTTAACTCTAAAACTTGCAGTCCCTCCCCACGTCATAGTACTGTTTTGATAACCATAGTTGGTGTCTTTCTTCATAGGAATCACATGGAATATTATCTACAGTAATACCTTTTGTTTCACACAAAATGTGGCTATATTCTATAAGAAAAATTCTATAATGCTCTTTAATGAATTGTGTTGATAAATCTTGATACTCACAAAAATTCCTAAGAAATTCATCAATTAAGTCTTGATTATCTTGAAAGAACGTATAATATGGGAAAAATGTCATAAAAAAACGATGAAAACTCTCTGTTTGTTTATTTTTTACTTTCTTTTCAATATCTTTCGTAATTATATTAAATATGTAATCCCTTACTTTTTTAGTTTTTTGCCGATAGTAAAACACTCCATTAGACGTTTTTTCTGCAAAAGACTTTACAAGTTCTTTGAATTCTGTATCATTTAAGGAAAGTATCAACTGTTCTTTAAAATGTTTTGGTAATTCGTTGAACTCGTTAAAATTGTCTTTCTTTGTAAGTTTTTGAAATGCTAGAAAACTGAAGAGAGCTTGGTGAGTTCATGTTGTTTATTTAGTAGAAAAGTTTTTTATTAAAGTACAGTATGTTTTTAGTAAAAATGTTTTAAATTGATTAAATTTTATTAAGATAAATCCTTTATTCGTAGCAGATTTGACAACATTTTACAAAGCACAGCTTAAGAAAGTAGAAGCAAACAGCTGTAGATTTGGTTAATTTTTCATTCCACAGAGTAGATAGTAATGTACCGATCGCTTTTGGAGACGAACGACTGTAAGATTCGGTTAATTTTTCATTGAGATTTGCTGTGTTTATTTCTCAGCTTCCTTTATGGTACATTGAACAGTATTTTACATTGCTTTTCGGTCGGCTCCGAAAGTGCGCCAGGAACCCCATATTACTATCTACTTATATATATATATATATATATATATATATATATATATATATATATATATATATATATATATATAAGGGTGAATACGTTAAGGTAAAAACTAAATTTTCATTCCAAAATAATTTGATCGATGTCCTCTGTCAGAATAAGCCTGGATCAGCTGTTCCTACTGCTGCTGCTGATAACGCAGTATACAATGCAGGAGAGGGGATTACGTAACGTGTTGTCTATTCATGCATGATCTGATGTGTCGTGTATCTCCTACATGATGTGTTTATCTGCGTGAACTGAGTACTTTTGTGTCATTTGTGTTATGCGATTTTACTCGTAACTACAAAACTAAGCCATTCCGTGGAATTAACTTTGTCGTGTTATCTCCGAAGCCTGTAATCCGTATCAACATTACGGTTGTTTTGACTTTAAGTGAGATAAGGGCAGGATACAATTACTTGTACTATTTGTATCATTCTACGTCTTAAACTCATCAAATCTTATATGTTTGTTTTTGATGTTTGAAAACATCACTGAATCGTCTATGGGTAATTTTATTAGCAATCTAACAGTAGCCTTTAGGTTTTTAATATGCTATATGAAGTAATTTAATGTAATTTTACTAGGGTATGTAAAACGTGCAAACTTCATTCAGGAATAAGTTGTGACTTGACTTCTTTTTACAAAAATGTCCACGCTAACTGTAGTAGCAGCTATTACATTCTTGTTATGTACATTTCCATTATGCATTTTGTTATAAAATATCACGTACTGTATCTGTATATGACTGTTTCGAACTAAATGGTAATACTTAAAATGTAAGGTAGTCTAATCAGGTATTTATCCTGATATATGTGTATATATGTTTTTAATAGTAGTGTCATTTCCTTTTGAGATAACTAATTCCCTGCAGACCAAATTGAAATATTTCTTATTACTACGGAAAGATTTATTGGGGTTTTAAGTAGGACTTTCTGGGTTATTTTTAATTAGGAAAAAGGTTGAAGATAATTACTTATTGCAGGTTGTATATGAGCTATAACATCAGTTCATTCATATTTATGAATGATTTATATCTTAAGGGAATAAATTTTTAATGAAGTATATTTTATTATCCAAGTAAACTTCTATAAAATACAAATAAATGTTACTTTCTTCCTCTATCTTTTAATTAAAATGTCACATAATTATCCCCACATCAATAATTAAAAAACATTTTTTTAATTTTTATTCATTTATTTATATATTATAAATATAATATAAAACCAACAGTATTTGCCGGGTGTTTTATGGATTCATGAATAGTATTTTAAAAATATGTGACCAAGAATATTTTGTGAAATTACACCACTTTCCTAAATTTTCTGTGCGTTAACATTTAACAACCTCCATGCATATGCATTTAATATTAAATGGAGCTTTTATAAAATTTGTATATATTCTAAAATAATAAATTTCATTTTAAATATATGTTGTGGGTGCGGTTGGTTCAATGAGAATGTTGAATTTAGCTCCAGTACATCATCCTCTTGTACAGCGTCTGGGATCTGCTTATAGGAATGTGATTTGGAGCTAAATCCAGTATTCACATTAAATATACAATTAAGCTATGAATTTGTACATTTAATAGCCTCACGTATAAGCTCAAAGATTCTCTGAGTAAAAAGTCCATAATCTAATCCTGCATACTGCATAAAAGACAGTACATTAACGTCTGTGTGTAAACAACATAAAGTGATGCCATTAACGCTGAGCAATCTTCAATAAATATTGTCACTTCCAAGAAATGCCTAGCTATATACGTTACAGTCTATTATGTGTTCTATGCATTAATGCTATATGTGGGTACATAATGAATAGAGTAAGCTTAGTAATACCATGTATCAACTTGACATGAAATATAAGACATGTATTAAACTCTTATTTACTATTTTAAGCTTACCTTTTTAATTTACATTTATTGAATATTATCTTTCATTACGATCTATTTATCAGTTTTTACATAATTACCTGCTCACACATTATAAATTATATTCTATGAGGAGCTAGATATTTCATACACTAATTTTTACCTTGTGTAAAGTATTACACTTGATTATAACAAGATTGTACATGTTTATCATATAATTTCAAGTTTATCACACACATAATTCGTCTCTTTAAAGATTTAGAATTCTTTAAAGGATAAATAAACTGTTTTTAAATAGTAGATTGACTAGAAATTCTCTTATTTATATTCATATAATACATCATTTGTAATTCTTAATATTATAAACTTAATTCAATTGTAGCATAGTATTTTTTCGAATATTAAAGTGGCTGATCTGTACTTTATAAAGAAAGAATTAAAAAAAGAAATACTCCTGCTTTTGTGACTCATGCTCCAGGTAAACTGTAGAGTTTAGTTAAAAATAAAATAATTGTTTTGTGTGTTATACAACTTTCCCCCTCCCAACCCCCACCGATGCTGATGAAGAAGTCCAAAAATCAGTCTGTCCATACACACGATACTGTAGAGTTTAGTTAAAATAAAATGAATATTTGTGTATTATACAAATTTCCCCCTCCCCACAGTTGTTGATGAACAAGTCCCAAATCAATCTGTCCATACACACGATACTGTAGAGTTTAGTTAAAATAAAATGAATATTTGTGTATTATACAAATTTCCCCCTCCCCACAGTTGTTGATGAACAAGTCCCAAATCAGTCTGTCCATACACACGATACTGTAGAGTTTAGTTAAAATAAAATGAATATTTGTGTATTATACAAATTTCCCCCTCCCCACAGTTGTTGATGAACAAGTCCCAAATCAGTCTGTCCATACACACGATACTGTAGAGTTTAGTTAAAATAAAATGAATATTTGTGTATTATACAAATTTCCCCCTCCCCACAGTTGTTGATGAACAAGTCCAAAATCAGTCTGTCCATACACACGATACTGTAGAGTTTAGTTAAAATAAAATGAATATTTGTGTATTATACAAATTTCCCCCTCCCCACAGTTGTTGATGAACAAGTCCCAAATCAGTCTGTCCATACACACGATACTGTAGAGTTTAGTTAAAATAAAATGAATATTTGTGTATTATACAACTTTCCCCCTCCCCACAGTTGTTGATGAACAAGTAAAATCAGTCTGTCCATACACACGATAAATGTTGAACTAGTTGACGTAGAAAGTTTAAATTTTGTGCTACACTCTTAATATCTTACATCTATATCGCTAATATAAAAGGTGTACTTTGGTCCATTAAGAGTCTCTCTTCAGGCTAAGTTATCGTCCGCCCTTGGTCAAACATGAAGCTTCCCACGCTGACCCAAAGTTTGGCAGCTGTTTAACCATAGTTATTCTGTAATATTTCCATTTTGATAAGTTACTAAACTAATTATTGTTTTAAACAGTATTATTATTGTTAAACGTTATTTATTTTTACTATCGAGCCGATATAACAGAATATATAAAAGGATATGCGGTGGATTTTGTATAAAGTTGGCCAAACACAAATATTTTACTACGTTTCAACTGTGTAAGCGTAATTACCATCCGTTTGATAATAGAGTATTGTGAGTAACGACTGTTAAAACTATAATCAGAAATGTATATGTAGTAACAAAAGCCACATAAATTATATTAAATCCACATAGGAATAACATATTTACATGTACGTACATGTTTTACTTCGTTTAACAGCTATTAAATGTTTATGTATGCTCTTCTATTAAATAATAAAATGGTCTACTACAAAGCTATATTTTCCTTCTACACTACTCGTTGTATTATAAAAATGAAGCCATCAACTCTCCCATAGAACTGTATTGTCTGGCTATGGTCCAGTGATTTCAGAAAGGTTGGTTTTACTCTAAACATTCGTCAACAAACAGCAATGACATTAGCTCTCCTGCGACACTTCACATCACACTTCTGTGTTTTCATCCTGAAAAGCAACTAAATCCAACTATATGTAATACCTACATTCTAAAACTTTGCTGGGCATTTTAAAAGTGACATTTTCTACTGGTATTACAGAATAAATCATGTCTTTTAGAAGGGTACACTGTATTTTTGACAACTTCTAGGTACAGCCTTAATAAGATTCGAGTTTCAAGATTTAATGATATAAAAGTTAGTTTGCAATATGTGGATGATTTATATTTCGTATTTTCTGTCTAGTAAAGCTGTAATTTTTTTTGAGAGGTCCCAATTCAGGAATACGACAGAGACTGGAAGCTCTTAGAAAACAAGAGCTTAGAGTAATTCAGCGTTAGTCTAATGTCTGTTCTTGTGACTTTTATGGAACCGGTTTAGTGATGTACGTTTCGATGTACCAGTCATAGGAATTGCAACGGATATATACCTAAAGCTTAAGGCCGTATTCCATTAGTTCTCGTTTTAATATTTCTTCAATGAGTATTGTGAAATTCCATCTGTTTAATATATGACCCCTATCAGATATTACGAAACTCTATAATTTTACATACAATATTCTGCAGACGGCCATAAATAATATTTGATAAGCCCTGTTGTGTGTATATATCCTTTATACTGGATTGTCAAGAGACTAGTTGGCCATGTAGAATACACCGCCCCCGACCTCAGCTACCCAAGCAGATGTTACCTTTGTAATATGCTATCAGCAATGCTACAAAATTGGTTGCTTTTATAAATTTTTCAGTTGAGAACTTTCATCCGTCTTATGCTCCGTATTTCTATTTGGAAATTCGTATTTAACACTTTCTTACTAAGTTTGTAATGTAAATTGGCTTTTTCTGAAACGCCTGATGGCAAAAAGTACTGTAAAAATTTATTTAAAATTAAAAAATATTAATTAAACTAAAAAGTTAAATTTTAATTTAATAAAAAAAATAAATTTAAAAGATAAAATTTAATGTAATTAAAAAAATAAGTTAAAAATATAAATTAAAATTAAACGGGTGTTTTTGTTATGGAACCAAGAGAAGACCCAGGTTACACAGAGCCGGGTAACCTGATATTAGTATAGTTACCTACAAACCGATACTAATACAATAAATTGTATTAATAATATTTTGCCTAATATTTAAATCTTATAATATTAATGATACGACATACGCAGTTTCAGATGGACGGTTTAAGACCCTGTTATAGTTTTAATTTGAACTCTACAAATTGTCGTTCTGTCTGTAAATTGTTAAGATCAGTTATGAGTTCTGCAGTGACATATTTATTTATATTGGTGATTTACCACATCCATAATTAATTGCAACTCATGAGAAACTTGTTTTTTGTATTAAGTTATCTATTGAATGAATATAAGATGAAAATATAATATAAAATGTGAGGGAAATAAATACTAAATATACATTGCACAAAGAAATTTAATAATGAAATCACTACTCATTTGGCACAATTAATACTATACAGTTTCACTTTGGATTTATTGCTACATTTTCTACACTTTGATAAACTATTTATAATTAAATGTATAGCATTCTTCAATTGAAATTAATTAAAAACTCACTTTATTAGGAAAAATTCAACAACATAATTAAGAGCCACAAAAGAAATCACGTTGAAATAAACAAAACTAATTAAATTAACATTCACTAGAGTAATTCAAATGTTTTAAATATCTACAATAGTATAAAAACATAGCATGACTTGTTTAACTCGATAGATAACAATTTTGCATTACAAATATGGAAACAACATATTCTATGCATTTCAGTACAAATTGAACGTAATCTGGTGCTTAAAATATGTTTTGTAGTATTGAAGAACACATCTTTACACGACTCTCGAATTTATTTATGTATATATATATATATAAAATCATGTAACTTAAATGGGTACATTGCATTTTTTAACAGCTTCTAGGTTTATTTTCGAATTTGAAGATTATACTATCTCAAAGGTAGTTTCAAAAATGTGGATGAGTTATATTTCGTATTTTATGTCTAGTAAAGTTCTGCATTTTTTAGAGAGATCCAAATTCAGGGATATGATAGAGGCTGGAACCCTCAAATGACCTTCCCAGAACAAGGAAACCAAAGTCAACTACTGTGATGAGATGTCAAAAGAGATTTTGCAATGTGTTGTAGAAAATCCCAATGCTGCAACTTGATATGTTTTTAAAATGTTGCGCAATAACAAATTTTAAACTAACAAAGTCCACTTAGTTCATAACTTTCTTAGAACGGCTTCAATTTTTGAGTCCAAATTTGTGAGTTAATTATGAGGAATGTTGATGGCAGTCCATTAGCATTAAACAACATTGTTTTCACAGACGATGCGTCATTTATGTTAAACGGCAATGTAAACGGGCAAGAAAAGATCATTCTGGCTGTTAGGTTAGCATAAAATACCTCGTTACTATCTGGTTCCAGCATAGCACTTCTGCACAAGGGTCAGGATTTAGTATTTGGAAAACATCTTTACAAATCACTGATTGAATAGATAGAAAAAGTCTATTGGGTGGTCTGTAAGGTCACTTGGTATAGTAGAGAATTTATAGCATGACCGGTGACTTCGAGATGCGCCGTAGGCAAAGACGGAACTAAAGTGGTGGGGGATGGAGCGGCTCAGTCTGTTGCCGTATTTAGCCGTGTGAACTTCGGTCTCCAGTCTTCTATACGTGCCCGCCCAAAAAACATTCGCTTGTGCCAATTCACGAGTTGTAATACAATTTTTGAATTAATTGCGTTGTGCTCATTACGTTTTAAGTAAAAGAGTTTGAGATGGATCATAATGTAAAAAGTAAAATTGGAGGTAGAAAGGTTATACACGGCCAAGCAAGAGAAGTGCTTCCCATTTTATGAAAACGGGAAGCAGAAACCAACACACTTATAAATTTGAAGAAAGTTCAACAGCGTGTCGTAGAGGCAACTGGAATTTCTGAAAAGTACGCTGAGACGAATTTTGAAGGAGGAGAAAAAATAAGTCCAATTGGCAATTCTTTTAGTACGCCCAACAAAGTAAGTAAGAAAACGCAAACATACTAAAAGTAATCTGTACAATTTTGATTTGGGTGTAGTTCGAAGAACAATAAATAATTTTCATCGACAACGGGGTTTTATTATGTTAACTATTACGTGTGGATCGTTGGCGTTATTGTTATTTTAAGTATACATCATTAAATTAACTTTATACAAGTTGGTAGATAAAACTGAGTTTTTTCTTATTCTACTGTGTATATTGAAAAATTAGTTTAACCAGTTTTATATTAATTTTTAATTTAGCAGCTAGGCTATGTCAGTTGAAAATTTTGTAGTGTATAATTGTATCTACTATCGTAAATCCTGAAGCTTACACGGTTAGTATATGATAAATTGAATTTTAATGGCTAACAAAGCGTAACAATTACAATTCTGAACTGTTGTCGTCGTTGGAGATCAAGAATAATATAAATTCCTACCCTTTCCCAATTTATGAGAACCCTTTCTTACCACCAGGTATCTCTACTGCGAACTCATTAAAAAGGGTGAGCTATGAAAACAATTTCGACAGAAACATAGTCATTGTTAAGATCACGTACATCCGGTCCCAATATTTCCAAGATTTTCCTATATTTGAATTCCCCATCATAAAAGTCCGTCGCCGTAACTTCAAAAGAGTCTAGAAATGTTCAAATATTCTCAAGGTCTCCTATACTAAATTGCTCATCATAAAAGACCACCGTTGTAAGAACATAAGGGTCTAGAAATGTTTGGCAAACACTACAATATTCGGCTCCCGCCACCACTATGAGCCGGGAGCCGAAAACTCTCAGTAGGGTTAGTAGCACCGTATTCCCTCCCCTACTTTAGATTGTGCCCCCACGCGCTCAACTCCTCCACTCCTCACGCGCATCCCACCGGTCATGCTATAAATTCCCTAGAGTACTATATTATTTTGTGTTGGGTTACATTAAAGACAATGTGTATAAATAAAAACTAAAGTGCATAAATTATATGAGAAACCGAATTGTTCGAGAAATTCAGAGGATTTTACAACTTTTTTAGACTATCAACGGTGAGCAATACGTGCATTTTTTAAGAACTCTCAGTACTTTTGTAACCTAAATGAATTTAACGAGTTTAAATGGCATAACTTTATTTATGACGTTATTTTAAACGGGTAGTTTTTAGGGACAAAATTATTATAATTTGCAATAGTCACCACTTTTTACTATCGTGAGATAAATTAAGTTTCACTGCAAACTTTCTAGCACACACTTGCAAAGAATCACATGATGTTTAACTTTACGGAGGTTTACTTTTAAACTTTTAAGAAGTGTCCAAATTTTGATATTTTGGGGGAGACCCCATAATCATAAGTATAATTTGATACTTTGTGATACTAATCAAAAGTTCAGTTTTGTATATTCATGTAAACGGAGTTTGGTTTTTGTACGTTATTCGTTAAAAAGTTTGTATGGGGTATCCTTACTTTATATTTGCCCTGTGTACACTAAAAACGAGATATTTAAATGTCGTGTTTTTTTAAATCCACAAAAAACACTTTCAATGCGTCACATACAGTTCACTGTTTGCTGTACTTAAAAAACTTTAATAGTACTGAGAGCGTAGAGTTTGTCGTGTGAACGTAACAGCAGTAATGGCATCACTCCAGGTTGTTCACAACAAAACACTAATGCACCTTGATGAACCAGGCGTTCCTGCATTCAGGCTTAAAGCGTAATTCATTTCGTTCATTTACATGAATTCCTTAGAACATTTCACAGCATGTAGGTAACCATATATTTGCAGGGAAAAGAATAAACTATAATTAAAATACTTGGACCAATAATAATGTTTGAAAGGGATTCTTATAAAGTACAGACAAATTGCAAACTTTTACATGTCTCAATAAATATTTCAATTTTTACACGGTTGGTTTCGAATTATTTCCCTTAACAGTTATTAATATTCAATTATTTTGTGTCTACAACGATAATTCTTAAAGATTCTTTCTATTCAGAAATATGATAAAATTGATTACGCATGAGCAGGTGTTAAGTGGGTACCAAAACTACAATTAATTTAGTATTTAAATACGTTTCTATTGGACAGCACAAATATTTTACTGGTGATGGTACAATAGCGTATCAAAAACAATATTGTAATATATTAAAAAGTGATTGTTTACCGAATTTATTTATGTACCAAGTAAAACGACAATAGCAAAAACCAGTTATTGGAAATTGTATAAATCACACAATGACTAGGTAGAATCACAAATGCTGTGATTTCCTGTACAATGTTTACAAACATACTTTTGGGTCCTCATATGAAACCTCTAATGCGGCGAATTGTACACTCTATAATTCCTTCTTGGCTAAACCATTGTGATAGTAACTTGCAATTACGGAACAGTTTAAATTTAAAATCAAATATAAAAACACAAATGAGTATTGCCTTGTAATATAAAGCTACTGAATATACATTGTAATATCAACTCAAAAATACAACTTAAATTAACTGAGATAAATTTAAAAATAAATAAGGTTAATTAAATAGCAAGGTAGAATAAGTTCACATCATATGTGAATTCACTAATCTTTGCATGCACATTTTCAAGCAAATTGCTAGTTTCATTCTTGAGAGGTCTTGCGGACATACTAAATTTTACAAACTCCCTGAAGGCAAAAGTAAACTGGTGCTAACATACAATAATAGGTAGACTTCTCATTGCCTATCTGCATAGTTTGAAGTTTGTAGGTTAGTTCGTTCTCTATATATCGAGCGGACAAACAGACAAATAGATGACTCGAGTGGTGGATTTTGCTAACACCTAGCCAATAAATAAAATTCATCATACACCATTTTTTTTTTCATAACCTGTCCCGCATCTATGTAATTCATCACATTCATATTGAAAAGCAACATGTTTATATTGTAAAGTTCTCTTTATAATCAAATACTCATTTGAGGCTTGACAAGCGCTGTGTTTATGTTGATATTTTGTCCCGTAAGTACTTCAAGCTGTCCTGGCTAGGGTTAGGGTCACCTGGGAGAGATATTTATGCAACCCCATAAACAGCAGACATATGTTTACTTGCATATTGACCTGTTTCTCCTAACAACGTACAGATCTATTGAATATCTACAGGTTTACTGGTTCTGAAAAACCTAAATTCGTCTGAAAGTTAATAGACCATTCTACACATAGTCTAGATTCGAGAGCTAAGTTGCACTGTATAAACAAGCACACACTCATATTCTTGAAATTGATAGAGGAATGTTTAAAGAATTACATTAATCGTCAGGCACGTTATTGTTATGCAAGTGGAAATAGGATAGGATCAGAAGTGTTAAAAATATGAAAAGATAGTTTTTCCCAGATTATATTTTTTCTACCTTGATATACAACCGACAATCAATGAGACGGAATTTGTAGTTATTTCAACGTCTGCAACCTACTAATGAGACTGGAAGACACCACTTTAACGGTCTGTGACTAATGAGACAATGAAAACGCCTATTCTTCTAAATTATAATTGATTTTTTAGTCTATGAATCTATAACATCTAAACAATAAAGTGATTTCTTTTAAGTCCTCTTCAGACGGACGTGGACTCCAGTTTGCAGGAGTCAGATCTGTTACAGCGTCATAATTAGTCACTGCACTAAAACGGAAGTTGAAATGAAGCTGAACTCTACATTTACATTAATAAACCCTTTCCACTATACATAAATTATACGAATATTCCACTTAATTTACGTTACTAGCAGCAGCATCTGTTTTATCATTTAATATTCAAATTTGAGATCTGTCTAAAGAAATTGTAAATAATATTAAACTACACATTTCATATGTTTGGCATTAAATTAGTTAATTATTCATTACATACATTTATGTAGTCCTATTTTACCATTTAAAACTGATATAATAATTAAATAAATCAAAATATAACTATACCTCTTTAATGCAATACTGAGTTGGGCTAGTAATAATTTGTATTTGTTTGCCATTGTGACAAATGAAACACACAGTACGCGGTGTTTCTTTCACAATTGAAGCCATCAACGAGACTAAACAACTGTATTGTCTGGCGTTGGTCCAGTGATTTCAGAATGTTTGTTTTAGGCCCGAACATTCGTTCAGCACACAGTATTGATAATGTTGTCTTAGCGCCACGTCACACGAACACTACTGCTTTTGTATTTATCCGGGCAATTTCTAACGTTTACATTCTAAAGGCATATATAGAACAACTTAAAATGTATTTTTCTATCCTAATTGCTATTTCTTGACTAGTTTAGTTTTGTTACTTATTTAATTAAGCACTTTATCTTAAGCTCTCAACTTAACTTGGATTGGGTGTGAGTTCTAATACTAGTGTGGCGGTCTGCAGTGCATTAAGAGCACAACATACAAAGTTCATAATTCCGTGAAAGAGATACTTGGAACTAAACTGAATACGGCAGTGAACTTCTTAATTAACTTAATGGATACGTGAGACATGGTAAATGAAATGAAATGGACGAAATGAAATATTTCTTTACTTGAGGCGAAATTAGGGCCCCATGGCCCTTTCTTACATTTAATCTCATATAGGGACTAAAACAACACATTCTTATTTTTAAATATTTACAACTAAAAGTACAACTTTATTGAGAAATATAAACTAATAAACACAGACTCACACGCAAAATAATAACAATGTACTCCTATATAACATCGTATTACAAACATACATACTACTCATGCCAGTGCAACCGCAGCGAAGAGACCTATGCCGATCCCACCACAAGCATCAGCCCCAGATAGGGCTCCCTCAACGACACACACGACAGAGTACGACACTAATAAATAATAATAATAATAACAGTTATTGCACTAGATAATTACAATACCAATAATAATAATAATTATAATAGCTTTCTTGCCGTAGACAATTACAATATTGTATGGCATGCGTCATATTGATTAAAATATATAAAAATATAAGTAAATAAAAAAAAACAAATAACAAACAATTACCCTTAAAAATATAAAATTCAATTATTAATGCTTGTAATTAAAAAAATATTGTAAAAAGTTTGCAAGGTAAAAAGCTAAATTGCTAGGCCCCCCATCCACTTACAGTTCGAACTGCAGTTCTTGACTGCAGTCAGAACTGTGAACGGTGGACTGTGGACTGTTGAAAAATGTTCACGTCAGTACGGACTGCAGTCGCGGACCGCAGTCCGTTCGGTGGCGTGGTTGTCGTGGTCAGTCTTTCCGGTGTTTTGCCGTAGGTGTGTACTTTGTAGTTATTATTCGTTATATTATTTATTATATTTTTAGTTATATTATTCGTTTTGTGGCTGTAGGAAAAGTGCATTCTAAGTTCTTATCGTATGTGAAGTTAAAGTGCAATGTCTACGTTTGGGGACAATTTTTTTTGCCGTTTAAAAGAATCTTTAGGTTCAGGTGTTGCAGAGGTAATATTGGAAGCGGTTCGAGCAACTTGAGGAGGATTCTGTAGAGATTGGGGCGCTGGTACATTTTCCTCAGCATCTAATGGTTCTTTTTGTGAATCGTCCAGCATCTCCTGTAAAAAAAAAATGTTTGAAAAAAATGTCAAAATCCGTGACTTTTCGCGGATTTCCTTTATTTCCGTGCCCGGTAGACACCCTGTCATTACTTAATAATGAACCACAATATCAATAATGATTCAGTTATCACCACAGTACAATTCTTAACTACTTATTTATTACTTTCTCAAAAATATTATATTGAAAAAAATTACAGAGGGGGTGGCGAACGGAAAACGAGGGGTGATACGGTTCTCGATGGGTTTGATTTCATTAAAATTTGTTCCGTACAAAACGCTGGTCTGAAATATGACAGCTGACAGTTTATGAATTGTTTTCAGGTACCGAATACAGCCGAGGAGTGGAAACAAATTGCACAGGAGTACGGGGAAAAATGGAATTTCCCCAACTGCCTAGGCAGCATGGATGGAAAGCATATAGCCATAACACCACCACCTGGAAGTGGTTCTTACTTCTATAACTATAAGGGTTTCCATAGTCAGGTACTTTTCTGCATTGCTAGTGCAAACTATGAAATAATTTATTTTCATTTTGGTGTTAATGGCCGGGTATCTGATGGAGGAGTTCTGAAAGAGACAGACTTCAACAAGAAACTAACAGATAAAAGCCTCAATTTAGGGGAGACTGGGGTAATGACGGTCAGCGGGTAATGGCGGTCACTTTCATTTCTCGTCAAGTGTATAACGCAGCTTCGAACTGATTAGTGCTGCCACCTCGCGACAGTTTTTGGAACTACTACTGAAATGCTCGCCATCTTGCCAGTCGCCTTGTGTCCGTTGTGTTAGAAAGACTGTTTTGACGTTTCGTCTTATAAGAAAGTTTATAGTTCAAACCGCTACCAACTCTTATTGTTTAATTTTCATGGAAAGAGACTGATCACGCAATAACAAGGTAAGCCTTATTGTTGTATTACGTAGAGTTTCATTATAGTTCTAAGCACTGATATTTAGTTTTTTTTAGCCTTTGAATAAAAACACGTTGTTGGGGTAATGGTGGTCACCATGCTCGGGGTAATGGCAGTCACCTTTTCGTCTGACCGGCATTCCCCCAGTAGTATCCATATTTTTATTTTATGTTTCAGATGCCCAGAAAATACATAAGAAAAAACAGATAAAGCTAAATGGACTGCAGAGGACTTAAAGAATGCAAAATCAGCGATAACAGGGGGATTATCGATCAGAAAGGCAGCAGATCAATTTAAAATACCATTTAGCACGTTGCAAGACAGAATGAAGAGTGGAACTGATTCTAATCCAAGCTTAGGCAGGAAGTGTGTCTTCCCTCCTGCACATGAGTCAGCTCTAGCTGATCACGTAAAAACATTATCGAAGATTTTTCTACGGTATCACTGCATTAAAGTTAAGACAAATCGCATTTGAGTATGCAGAAAAAAAACCAATTAAGTCATAGATTTGACAAAGAAACAAAAACGGCTGGTCTGGATTGGATGTATGGGTTCATGGCAAGAAACAACATTAGTGTGCGAAAACCTGAAGCCACAAGCATTGGAAGAGCTGTGGGGTTTAAACAAAGAGGAAGTAAATCGGTTTTTTTTTCTAATTTAGAACAGGCAATTGATAAATACAAGTTCAAACAAACAAACTTTTGGAACGTAGACGAAACAGGGATCACCACTGTGCAGGACCCTGGTCTAATACTGGCAGAACGAGGTCAAAAGCGTGTGGGTTCCATAACAAGTTGGGAAAGGGGCAAGAACATCACAGTTGTGTGTGCAATGAGTTCAGGGGGCATTTATGTTCCACCAATGTTCATATTTCCACGCGCTCGTATGTCTCCACTCTTAGAAAAAAAATGGACCCCCTGGATCGATCTACACGTGCTCTAAGACAGGCTGGATCAATGAAGAACTGTTCGTTGTTTGGTTGAAACATTTTGCCCAATTTACTCATGCTAGTAATGACAACAAAATACTGCTGATTCTCGACAACCATTCTACTCATTGCTCAGCTGAAGCCTATGACATTTGTAGAGACAAGGGGATTGTTATGGTCTCACTACCGCCCCATACTTCACATAGGCTTCAACCTTTAGATGTAGTATTTTACTCGCCTTTGAAAGCTGCTTACAAAAGAGAATGTGATTTGTTCATGAAGACAAGAAATTTAGTAAAAATAACCCCTTACGATGTAGCAGAGATCTTTAATAAGGCTTATTCGGCAGTGGCTACAATTGCAAAAGCAACAAGTGGATTTACAAACACTGGGATTTGTCCTCTTAATCCGGGGGTTTTCACTGATGAAGATTTTTTAGTAGAGGATATTCTCCAGAAGAAACAAGATAAAGACCTAATCCCCATGTTTGTGGATGTTCCTCTGAAACCGACTGCAAATGAAACCAACTCAGAAGTAGAACGAGGTGAAGTCTCAGTTATTGAACAAAATGAAACTGTTCAGGAACAGCCAACAATTAAAGTTTCCATTCAAGAAATTTCTCCGTTACCAGGATGCAGTGGTTGGGCTGGTGATTCATCAAAAGGAGCTAGACCAAAACAACATTCTGAAATATTGACATCGACACCAATGAAAATCCAGCTTGAAGAGAAAAAAAGAAAGCGAGAAGAAAAAGAAGCCAAGACAAAGAATAAATTAAAAAAATAAAGAAGAAAAGAGTAAAAATAATAAGCGAAAAACGAAAGAATGTAATAAAGACATTAAAAAAAATAAGACGGCAATACCTAAAACACAAGTGAACCAAAAGAAAATGCGCAAGAAACTCTTTGAATCAGACTCAGACACCTCTATTGATGAGGAGAATATTTGTGAAGACGACTCAGAAAGTGAGTTAGTTTTAACTAATATGAATAGAGATATCTGTTTCTATTGTGAAGATGCCGGAAAGGACGGAGAAATGTGGTATCGGTGCACTTCTTGTGCATTATGGGCACATCAAGAATGCTCTGGATGGGACACTCCTGAGGGGTATTTATGTGACATGTGCTCGAGAAAGGAACATTACCTTCAAACTTCTAAAAGCTCATAACTCAATGTAAACATATTCATTGAATTTAATCACAGTGATCTTAAAATAATAAGAACATTTAACAGTGAAAATATGTTTGTTAAATTATTGACTTCATATTACTATATGACGATAATCTTAATTCATTTTTAATAATTTATCAAATGTGAGATCATGTAATTCAATATAAACAACAATATTTCAGCTTTACGTGTTTATGTAATTGAATATCCTCATATTTCTTACTTTACAACACTTTGTTACATCATGAAATTGCCGATTGCCATTACCCCAGGGTAGGGGTAATACCGCTCATAGCTGTTTTTCTAATATTTTATTTAATACCAGTAACTAAGATTAGTTAGAGTTTAATTTAAGTGTACAATAAGTAAAATATACTATGATGAAGTGATTTCACTTGATTGTGTTTCAATTGTAAAAAAAATAATTGTTTTATACTCATTCTCCCTTAGGTGACTGCCATTACCCCACTCTCCCCTACCTGAAGAGGGCATTGTAGACGGCGAAGCTCTTCCATACGTATTCATTGCAGATGACGCCTTCCCCCTAACTGAGGTCATAATGAAACCCTTTTCCTATAGGGTTGCAAACAAACCTAGAAAGGTATATAACTACCGACTCTCAAGAGCACGCCGAATGGTCGAAAGTGTTTTTGGGATTCTCGCTGAGAGATTTCAGGTTCTACAAAAACCAATCACCTTCATTGACTTGAAGAAAGTGAATAGTGTTGTTGTTGCGTGCTGCTACCTGCACAACTATTTGCGTAGGACAATCCCTCAAAGGTACTCACCTAAAGACTGGTTGGATTTAGATGACGACGAAGTTGGTGTGTCTAAGCCTGGACCAAGAACCAGCGATCACATGGCATTACAAGTAAGACAAACCGATCGCCCAATGGCTAGTGCAAAAGAAGTAAGAAATAAATTTGTTCATTATTTTAGCAACAAAGGAAAAGTGGAATGGCAAGACAGATACATCTCTTAGTTTATAATGATTATTTGAAAACAAAATACCTCCGATGACAAACTGTAAGTTAGTTGTAGCATTGTGAATACATTATTTAACCGCAAAACTAGTAATTTAATTCTCTTACCTCGTCTTCACTGACTCTTCCTTCTCCTAAGTTGGAAGTCCCTCCTAGACATTCTTCCTGGTCAATAAGAAACAAAAGTTCTCTGTAGTACCACAGCTTTGGTACATATATATCGTCTGTACCACTGCCAGAACGTTGAGAGGCTGTTACCTTTCTTTGTTCCTTACGAAATGCACTTCTGATATTGTTTATCTTCTTCAACACATCGCTTTTTGTTGCAGTACTGTCAAACCCTTTCACTACTAATAGTAAACTACGGTGGGCTGCTTCCTTCTTTTCCCTATTGTGATAGTCTTTTGACTTAACCTTCCATACACATTCATGTTTCCTAAACTCCTCTATAAACTGTAAAAGATTATCCTTCGACCAACTGGCCATGATTGCCGCGTCACAAACAAAACAATGCGCAACCACCAAACGCTCACCACTCAATGACGCATGAGGCCGACACGGAGCAGCTGAGCTAGCGCATGCGCATATCTCGCAGCTTGGACTGTCGACTGTGGCCTGTCACGGGAGCCTCCACTAACTAGCAGTTCCGCCTGCAGTCCGATCGTTGAACTGTCGCACCGTGCGACAGTTGACAGTCCAACGATTCGCCTGCCGGATTCCCCATCCACTTACAGTTCTAACTGCAGTCCCGGACTGTCTCAGTCCAGGACTGCAGTTAGAACTGTAAGTGGATGGGGGGCCCTACACATAACGGCACACCCAAACCAACAGAATTGATTAATCCTCGTGAATCGCAAACTCACCAATAGATTAGTAAGCTTAGTAGGCTCCTTGCACCAGTACGCGCCTTAGCTAAGGGCAGCTTGCTTGAACACTTCAGCTCCAACCTCAGGTGATAGAGCTTCGTAAGCCTGGAACCTGTGCTGCGCAGATGTAAACGCATCCCTCCCTCTGGTATTGTATTCATGAACGTCTCTGCCCCGCGCCACCATACATTTGTAACGACTGTACAAGACGATCTCGTACATGTAGAGGGCTGGGAAGGTTGACAAATAAAAAATAATCCTCCTCCTCTAAAAGAATCTAAAAGAACAGGATTCTCCAATTGTTATTTTTGCAATGATTCGTATTGCTTTCTTCAGAAGGACGAAACACTTCTGGAAATGGACATTAGCACACCCTCCCCAAAATATTATGCTGTAAGATATATGGGGGTACACTAGGCCATAGTAAGGCCATTTTCAATATATGTATTCTACAAAATTCTGTCAATTTCCTCAAAGCATTGATGTCAGTGTAAATTCTAGTACAGACAACGTCCACATGTTTTTTTCCCAAGGGCAAACCTTTATCAATGTGAATTCCTAGAAACTTGGTGGTGAAACTTCATTAATGACTATGTCATTCAGTTATATGGACCGGGACTATGGACCGGGATGGACCGAGTTCATGGTATGCTCTGCGAAAATAGGCAAAAGTTTATTTTTAAATCATCTGTTTGTAGATTCATATTTGTTAAAAATTTAAGATATGTATTTGAAATCAGATCAATCAATTTCCAGACTCTTTGCATTTGACCTGGAAACAAAGGGCAGTATCGTCTGCGTACTGAACCATTTGACCAGATGATATAGATGACCTAAGGTAACGTATATAAACCCTGTGGGACGCCAAGTTGTACGAGGGCGTGTTTTGATGAGACGCTATTTACATAAACTTGTAGGTAACGGTTTCTGAGGTACCATTGCCTTGTATGCCACATTTATGAAATTTGGAAATAAAGATCTGGTATCTACGCAGTCAAATGCCTTATACCAGTCAAGAAAGATGCTTATCGTAGGCATTCAATTGTCAAGGCCCTCTACCACAATATCAATCAATTGAGTGACTGCATCAATTGTTGATATTCCTTTTTGGAAACTAACTATTCCCTACAGAGAATACCATGCTCATCCAGGAAAGAAAACATCCGACTGAGAACAATACCTCATATACTTTATTGACAGATGGTAGAATTGTAATGGGTCTGTAGTTATCTGCAGAGCTAGAGTAACCTTTTTTAAAGCATGGGATAATCTTAAAGTTTTTCAGACCATTTGGAAATTGGATGAGATGGTGCACAAAACTTTTACTATTGAATGCTTATTTTAAAATTCTATACACTGTGTTCACTATCAACATTAAAAAACTACGACGGCAGGTATTATATTTCAATGTAAACAAATTTAAGTACTTAGATCGGTATTCTAATATGGTTTTTTGTAGATAACACGTATTTTATTCCTTGTTCCTTAATTAGAAAAATATCATTACTAAAGACGATTATCGAATTTATACCTCCGTATACCTACTCCCTGATTACAACTACTACTCAAGGAGTTCTCTGCTTTTTAGCATCAAATTGTAAGCTGTGTCATTTACGCCTTGACCAATTTGTGTCACCGACTGGTTTACCCATGCCCGCCTTTAAATAACTAAGTTTAACGGTTACGTATAATCCACTGCTTTCGCTTACTATTGTAAAAGTCAGCACGGTTTAAATTTAAACTCAAAAATCAACATGCGTTATGCTAAATATGTACATTCTACATCATCTAACAAATTGTTACTGTTTACTTTTAAAATACTGAATAACAATTTAATAGCTATACTTTTATATACACATCACAACCCAATAAACCATCAGCCAATTATAAAACTTAATTTTTCATTGTTAAATTACATATGTATGTTAAATAAATACTAAATTTCTATAACCAACTGCTAGTATTAAGTTAATCTGAATACTGCTTCACGCTAGAGAATTATATTCGAGACGTGATGTTTGTTTTCAAATGACGATATCAACGAGAATACACAACTTGAATTGTTTGGCACTGGTCCAGAGACTCCAGCACGTTTGGTATTGGTCCAAACTCTCCTCTCACCCCAGCAGTTAATTAAATCAACTCTCTGCTCACGTGCAAATCAGTTATACCTATCTCCGTTTGTTTGTAACTATTTTTCTACAATTGCTAAAAATGTATTATCAAATTCAAAACAGCTCATAAATATTTAATCTCGAAAGCAATTGTCATATATACATTAAAAAAAATACTTACTTTTTCTTTTTTACTTTGTTGCGTAAAACTATTTTATTTAGTGTTTGTTATAATTTTAAATAACATTTAATGAAATTAATTTGATAAGATTATTTTCTATTTTACTTCTTTAAATGTTTAACAAAATGAAACCACTTGCATTTCTCAGAATACTCTTTCATAAGCTATAACACAATTTGCATACATCTATCTTTGAATATACCTCATGAAATAGTAATGCATAATGTGGTTTGTTAACAAGCTATAACAATCCGGTCAGCTTATAAGGTTACCACCAAATATATCTAACATGTATTATTTTTCAATTACACTCAAGATTACTTAATACGTGTAGAATTACGCAATACTAACACAAACGTAAATAAACATCGAAAACTAATAACATGTCTACATTAAACTGTCAGTAGGACGTCATTAATTAATTACTGCAGGAAATATGTAGTTCTGTAGACATACAAACTATGTCCTCATAGATCATTACCATTTGAATCAAAAATACTGGTAAATATACTGGAATTAAATTTATATTTCAGTTAAATGGAACAGTAATCGTCATAGGACTGTATTGATTGCCTGAGATTAATAAAATATGAGTTGATTTTGTATAAAAAGATATTTACTCACTAGATTTTTATTTAATTTTAAATAATTATGCGTCTACACTATACTATTTTTATAAAAAGATTTAATTCTAATTTTGCTAAATAACATTATTGAACTATGTTACCCAAAACGAGTACCCAATCAAACTTCAACCTCAGACAGAGTACATTTCTCTGTTAGAATAATAAAAACTATATATTTTTTCTTATTAAAAAAAATCATAATCCGTCTAGATATTTTACATCTATTTATTGTCGTATTAGATATTAATTCATGCAAAGTTTTCTTAAAAGCCAAATTACATATGCGCTCTTTCTTCTTCCTTGTATGTAACAAACAGGTGTGTGGTAGATTAATAATGACTGTTTAAGAGCCTTGGTGCAATAATGCAATAAATTTAACTTCCATAAAAAGACCTTAACTAAGAAACTTTTGTTTAAATAAATTTAAATTTAGAATAATTTAAGAATATTTTATAAAAATAGGTTTATTTTATTTGACAATCCTTGGAAATAGATGATAAAGTAAAAAAGGAAAAGTTTATTAGCTATCTATTTCAGCGCGTTTTGTCATTTGACAGTATGCTTGGATGTTTATATTAAACAATTTTAAATTCTTGAATTGTATGTATTACCTATTTAAAAGGTAATTTGTATAGTAACTTGTATAATATAATTTAAACTTCTCTTGAAAAGTTTTCAGGCTTGAATAAGTGTAATAAATTTGTAAATGTAATTTAGTAAATAATAGTATTTGGTGAGTAAGCTTAAAGCATATTACCTCTTAGTTAATCAGTTTTGGGACTTTGTATCTGGGGAAAACGACTAGGACCACAACTAGGCAAAACAATAAAAACGATCTTGTTTCGATCATCAAGAAGCCAGTAAAAGAAATTCTGTGTAGAGGTAAAGTATATTTGGAGGATAATTAAAAACATAATTTGTAGAAAGAATGCTAGGGAACGATATTGTAAGGTTTAGAATGGGGCTTTCTCTCTCAAGAAATTGTTTAAGTTGATAACTTTTCATGTTGCCCAAGCTGCATATCGATATCATTAAAATACCCGGCTATAAGAATAGACTTAACAAACTATTCAAAATTAATGAATTCTCGTATCCAAACGTATTAATTGCTAAATTTTGTGACTAAGTAATTTAAGTATGAGAACTTACGTATGTTAAGGTGATGTGTTTATTGAAGATCAGTATACACTCTTATTTGTAAGTTTTAATATCAAGGAACTATTAACTCCGTTCTTTGTTCATGGGTTTGTATTGGTAGAATATCAGGATGCAGATTGCCTCATTAATTTCGCTTATTCAATTAAAGTTAACAAGTTCTTGTTTGACTTGTACCTAACTGGATGGATTTCCAATAATGAGACTCCCTTGAACTCTCGTTTGTTCTATGTTCAAGACTGTTTTAATGAAAAATGTTATTAGTTCATTAATTTCCTATCTGTGTTGGCTAAATTACTTTTATCGTTCTTTATTTAATTTAAATTGAAATAGATAGAAACGGTTTGTTTTAGCAGAATCCGATCTCAGTTTATTTGCCGTACGGATTTTTCTTTATGTTACACATTTTCATGATTACGAGGTCAAACTTATACGGGCACTCATGCAAGATAATCTTCACAAATTAATAGAATAGTATAACTCCAGCGCTTCAACATTATATAGAAAACTTTGTTTAGAATGATTCTCATAGCGTCTACTTTTCAGCTCACGAAGCTTCTACTGTATCATATACTGTGGCAGGTAGACAGTTGGAGCTGTCAGAAAGTTACATGGAAGGTCTGTACTTATATCATCCTGTCATTCTACACATTGGTAAGTATAATAAAAATCTGTTTACTATCTGTACGATAACTCAAGAACTAACGGACTTGCATCGTTGAAATGTGGTGTGAAGTTCAAGCAATTTAACAATCAAGCAATATTAAGTTAATGATGATTAATTATTAGGATTTGTTTGAACATTATTAAACATTTTACATTTATACTATAGGTGATCATGAAGGTAACGATGAAAACGGGTTGAATATAAATGAGTTCAACATTTTAACATGTTATATGGATTTTGCATGTAGTCCCTGCGAAGTATGTTACACAACATGTTAAATGGCGTACTCCTACCTTATTAAAAACAATTTGGAAAGATAACAATCGGTAGTGCCCGTTCTGTACCATACAGAATACTACACAGATCATGCACGCCCGTATCCATCTTATAATAGTCCTAGAACACTTTATGTTTGGTATCTTTATACGTGTACGAAAAGTTATAGATAACAACTAATTATGAATTAAATATATGTAATTTAAAATATTGATAATTTATTACCAATGAAATATTCCTTCATAAAAAGAATATAAGAGTTTGATTGATGTGCGTATTTTACATTAAGTCCATCACAGTCGAACAGTTCAGTTTCCTGCAAATAAACTTAATAACTTAACCAGAAGATGTAAAAGACCGAAATTTCCTTGTGCGAACATTCAAATGTTATATCATTTGAAAAATCATATCGCTTCAAAATAAAACATTTGGAGCATGTTCAGGTCAGTGTAAATAAATGGTTTGACTTCTCTTATAAAGATCTCTAGAGAAAACAACAATACAGCCTGTGGCAACCAGTCAGTTCACAGTCCCAGGAATAACTGTTATTGCTTCCGGCGAATATCCGAGTCCCAGTACGGAACAACCACGTCCGTTCACCGCACTTAACTCATCCCAAAACTGATGTTGCTACTGGCGAATATCCGAGTCCCGGTACTGGTCAACCAGGTTTGTCCACCGCTCATCACTGTTCCTATAACTGCTATTGCTACCGGTGAATATCCGAGTCTCGGTGCTGGTCAACCAGGTCTGTCCACCGCACATCACCGTTCCTATAACTGCTATTGCTACCGGTGAATATCCGAGACTCGGTACTGGTCAAACCAGGTCTGTCCACCGCACATCACCGTTCCCAAAACTGTTATTGCTACCGGCGAATATTCGAGTCCCAGTATGTTTCATTACTTGTCGGTTTGGTTTATATGGAAAAAGCTTTCACTTGTTGTTACAAACAAATGTCTTAGAATACCTAAGTATAGAATGACTGCAAGTAATGTAAAAGTTACACATACATTTTATTTATTTATGGATTCTTGACGTGAAGCTCTACGTCAGAAAGGTTAATTACATTACTTTATAGCTAGTCTAATATAAATAATTGTTAACGAGGGAATATGTCATGCCCGAGTTAAGATTTGAACCCAGTGCCTTAGGGGTGATAATTACATATTAACCAAGCATCTGCGACGGTATAAACATTACGAACTTTTTAACACAAAACAAATCAAATTTTTAACAATTATGAAAATCACACAAACTTACATATAGACATCACGGTTTAGCCCTAGAAACTTCCAATAACCCAATTGGTGTTGATGTGTTATCCGGGAAAGCAAAATCGACACCAAGTATCATTTGTATTTTATCGATTAAAGCATCATTGCATACCTTCAAATTATGTCTTTGATTTTCATACATCCTGTTCCTAGTTGACAATCTTAGTTATTTTCCCTGAAATGATGTTGTGGTTAACTTCTGGGCCGTGGAGATTGTTATTTGTAAATTATTATTTATTTTTTTAGAAGCTTTTTTATCGAAGTTATGCAGTTTAATCATAACACTTCAAAATTCATGATTGCTGCGAATGAAGTGTAAGAAGTTAAACAAAGTATTTTAGTTTTGACAACAAACTTATTTAGTTAGTTTTATTCTCTGATTTGAAACAAGACAAATTACATGGGATTCGAACTGAGAAAGTACTTTTTGTGATTCAATATTTATTTAAATTAAAGTAGGCTCATATAATCTGTAAAAATTTTATTTAATGTTACAT